>NW_022436972.1:22425266-22809267 GCF_009761245.1 Sapajus apella | reverse complement strand
ACGTGGGTTCTAGTCTCCTAGTCTGAAGCTAACAAGCTGTGTGACTCTAGACAGGACATAGCCTTTGCTGAGCCACTTGCATTAGGTACTCACTGATGGCCATGGGACCTGTAGAAGGAGCACACATTTCCAAGTCACGCTGACCTAAGTTTCAATCTCTGACCCACTCTCTATTAGCACAGTAATCTTGTGGAAGTTTTGTAAGTTCTCTTTTGGTTTTCTGACCCATAAAATGGGTGTAATAATAATACATGCCTCAGAGAGTTATTTGGAGAGTTTAATGATTTCATAGATACAGACATGGCTGCTTAGTACCTGTACATGATAGCTTTTCAAAAAAAAGCTCATTTTCACTGCCTATCTTTTTTACTCCACTGCTTTTATTTCAAGTACTGTACAAATATTACAGGTGGATTTTTAAAACAATGGATAACAAACTGCCAGTATTTCCAACATCTTAATCTCAGCTATGTTCTTTTTTTTTTTTTTTTCTGGGGTCTCTTCTGGTACATATTCATGGAAAGCCTTAGGAATTGATCTTATAGGAAATGGCTGTAGATAAATATGCACATCTCTAGATTGGAATTTGGGCCACTGTATTTACAACGACATTGTAATGAAATTTCAATATTTTTATTAAATAACTATCAATACTTGTGGCTAAATAAGAATACATGTTTAACAGCTGAAAACTTCATCCAAGAGCATTTAGAAAAAAAAAAAAGAAAAAATTGGCTAGGTTTATGGTAAAGCAAGGTATGATAATATTAATAGCTGTTAATTACTGAGTGCCTGATATTTGTGTCAAACATTCTTTCTATGTTTTTTTCATCCTTACAACACCCAGTTAGCTATGAGTCTGTTTTCAAATAATGTTTTCAAATGTATAACAACAACAACAACAACAACAAAACCACAGGGGACCAATTAGTTTAAAATATTTTTATAAAGTTAAAAAACATTTGTGATATAGTAATGTATGTGCCTTATAATTAATGCTAAATATCAAGATTTATTTCACAAAGAAGGTGTTCAAGAGCATAAGTACTTTTCATAGAATCACATGGTCAGGAAGGGGTAGGGTTAGGTCTGCTCCCAGACCTACCCCCATAGTCTGTCCTCTTTCCCCCTTATCCTCCTGCCTTCCAGGGAGCTTAAGACTCTTAGCATAAGTTCCTGAAAACTTCTCTGCTGGCTTAAAGTGAATGCTGGGTAATTTATTTAGTCTGCTCAGGGTAGTCATTCATTCCAACATGATTGTAGTCCAAGGACCTCCCTACCTTTCAGAACATTTGTCACTTGTCATGTTGCATTTAGGACGCCAGAGGAGGCATCCAGTGGAATGAACAGGAGGCACTTTTACGACAAATAGACTTCGGAAGCTAAAGGTGGAACTGGAAGAGACCTTGTAGATCTTCAAACCTCCTTAAGGTACAGCCTGATGGATTTCCAGATCGTGACATTTTTTAAACACTTGATCACAGCAAAAAGAATGAACACTGTGATTTAAAAGGGAGACCCTGGGCCTGGGTGTAAGGGAGAATGTTGCCACTTTTATGTCATCTCCCAGAGAAATAGCAGGATTTCATGAACTCAGACTTTGGACAAAGGCTGATGTGGATTTAAATTCTGGGTCATATACTTTCTTGGTATGTGGCTTTGGACAATTTACTGTAAAATGGAGGTATATCACTTACTTCACAGGATTGCTGTGAGAATGATAATGCATGTGACACACTGAACATAGTGCTTGACACCTGGCTGGCGCTCCATAAATGTGTGCACAATTCAATTCCTTTCACTAAACCAGTGATCCTTTGCTTTGCCTGTTTCTTAGATCCCTTACAAGGCAGCACCCCAGACCATCAGACTTTCTGGGGTGGGAGCCAGGCAACAGTATTTCTCCATATGCAGCCAAGGTTGAGCATCCCTGGACTAGATACAGGCTGAGTGAGGCCCAGGCACAGAGCCGGACCTGTCTGGGAGGGCTCTGCAGAAACACAGCTCAGGAAGGCAGCAGGGGTCAGGGCCTGGGGCAGTGTGGAAGGGACCTCTCAGCTCACTCCAGAAGTTGGGGGCGGGCAGGGCCGTCCCCAGGGCCTAACTGAGGGCAAATCCCTCTGAGGGCTTTCCTTCCCCCATAGTACTTTTATCCAAGTGAAACTAGCTTAAAATGGAATGACAGGGCAGCCTGGAGAACTATTCTAATCTAAGCAGACAGCTTAAAGAGCAATGGTAAGGAAAGGGAGGAGGAGACAGCCAGACGGCTGGTGAGAACAAGCCTGCACCTGCACAGCTGACGGCGGAGGCTCTCTGACCCTCAGTGCAACTGTCCAAAGTGATCGTCTGTTTCTCCCGCTCAGAAGTCAAGGAAGCCCTGGGCGACTGATTTGTCTCTTTCGCCTGCTCCGAAGTCAAGGACTGGGCGATCCATTACTTTGAATAAAGTTTTCCCAAATCATTATTGGGAATTTCACTGTGGTCCCAGGATCAGCAGCGCAGCATCATCAAAGAGCTGGTCAGAAATGCAGAATCTCAGACCCTGCCACAGACTTGCTGAGTCAGAATCTCTAGTGGTGGAGCCTAGGAATATGCATTTTCACAAATTCACAAGTGAGCG
This sequence comes from Sapajus apella, assembly GCF_009761245.1. NCBI lineage: Eukaryota > Metazoa > Chordata > Mammalia > Primates > Cebidae > Sapajus > Sapajus apella. The sequence goes on along the minus strand of NW_022436972.1, from coordinate 22,806,647 downwards.
TGATTGAGAAGCACTGCTGTGTATAGTGAGAACAGAACAAACTTTAGGGGCAAACAGCACTTCTGAGTTTGAGCCCTGGCTCTTTCATTTACTGTGTGATCTTTGAAAGGTTGCTTAACTTCTCTGAACACCTGTTTCCTCATTTGTAAATTGGGGATAAAAAGATTTACCTTAATAATGGACATCCAAGGAAACTGTGGATGAAATGGAGGAGGGTCTTTGTACTTGGATTGGAAAAAAAAACTTTTTTGTTTTTACACATTTCTAACTAAAATTTAGCATTTTCTTTCTTATGAATGTAAGCAACATTTGTTAGCAGCCTGTGACTTTGTCACTGGTAACAAACCACAGACATTTCCATATTACATTACAGTTGTTGCAGATAACTCCAAATATCATTTGAATTCATCCAGTTCAAAATTACAGTTGCTTTTAGACTTGCTGCTAGATATTTAATGCATTAGTAATGAGGCACATACACCATGATATCACAAATGTTTTTTTAATTTTATAAAAATTGCATTTTAAATTAATTGGTTTCCTTTGTAATTTTTTTATATGCAGTTGAAAACATTATTTGATGAGAGGTCCATAGGCTCATGCCACAAAACACTTTTAAAAGCCTTCCCTGCCCAGAAAGTCGTGATGATTCACTGATGGAATCAAATGTGTCCAACACTTTACAGAGACTCAAATAACAGTGCCCTGATTGTCCTCCCCAACATTGCTGTGTCTCGCTTCATCCTAAACCAGGGCCAGAGATCCTCTAGACTTTCCTCGGGGTGTCTCAGAATGCACACTGTCTGGTCAACTTACCCTGTAGGCGTTTCTCTGGCTGATCTTGGTTTGATGGAATGAGAGCTGTTGTGTGTTGAGTGCCCACTCTGTGCCACAGTGGTGAAGCTTCCTGTCTGGAATCACACAGCCAGTAGGTGGGAAAGCTGGCAGGTAGTCTCCATGCTGCCATGTTTATTCCTGGGTGGAGCTAAGTCCAGCTGGAGGGGGAAAGACTAAGGACTCCTGCATCCTCCCAGTTCAAGAAGATGACAGAAGGGCTATCAGTGGATTCGCTAAGCACCTACAATCTCTTAGTTCTTGTACAATCAATAAGCATTTATTAAGCACTTACTATGTGCCTGGCCCTATGCCAGTCACTAGGATACGGAGCTGGGTAGGCCATAAGCCCTGCCTCTAAGAAGATTATGGGCCCTGGGAGCGGAGAAGGTATCTCCTAACCCAGTGGGAGAAGAGGTGGGGGATTGAAACAAGGCTCCCCTGAGCAGGTGGTTAATTTGTGTGTCAAATTGGCTGGGCTGCGGTACCCAGGTGTTTGGTCAAACATTATTCTGGATGTTTCTGTGGGATGTTTTTGGATAAGATTAACATTCTAATAGGAGGAATTTAAGTAAAGCAGATTGCCCACCATGATGTGGGTGGGCCTTATCCAGTCAGTCGAAGGTTTTCATAAAACAAATACTGACCTCCTTCAAGCAAGAAGGAGTTTTACCAGCAGACAGCCTTCAGACTTCAGTTGTGGCATGAGTTCTTCCCTGGGTCTCCAGCCTGGTGACCCACCTGGCAGATTTTTGACTTGCCAGCCTCTATAACCTCCTGAGCGAATCTCTTAAAATAGATCTCCCCTTCTATCTTCACCTCCCATTGATTCTGTTTCTTTGGAGAGCCCTGATACAAAGTCCAACTGGCTATATTCATTTGTCCTTATGCTCCTATGTGCTTTACTTTTTATTTGATTATGTCTCATTATACAGTTCTTGTCCTGGGGCTCTGAGACCCTGAGGGATTTTCATTTTATTACATAGGCCCCTTGTGACAATGGTTTATCTGGGCTAATATAACCAGTGCTGTTTCATTGGGCACAAACCATTTGGGGTGCACTGGGAAGCCTGAGTGAGGAGGGAAAAGGAAAGACATTTATTATGGCTACTGACTGCCAGGCACTCTGCATTTACACTCATTTCAACCTCTAATGCTCAGTATACAACAAAGTACACAGAATGTTTCCCATTGCACAGACAAAGAAACTGAGGTCAGGAAAGAGTAAATGACTCATCTGAGCACACCCAGCTAGTAAGAAGAATCAAAGATGGCACCCAAGTCTGAGTGTCTGCCTGACACCCAAGACACTCAAGGCCAGGCTCTTTAAAACAAAAATGCTGTTTCACATAAAAGGTGCCAGGCCCAGGGAAGAAGAGCCCCTTCTCTGGAGAGCCATGTCCCCGTAGCCCAGTAAAGCTTCCCACCACCAAGGGTCCCCTGCAGCTACACCACCCCCTCCCATGAGAGATTCTCTGCACCTTGCTTGAAGCTTATCAGAAAGGTCACCAAATTGTAAAACAAAGGAACTCTTCAGTCTCAGGAGGATCTCTGAAACACTCCACCCCAATCCTTGGCCCAGGAGCCTGGGTTCTACCCAGGGCTTTAGGGACTCAGGCATTTGGCCCATCAAGTGCTACTTGACCCCTCTATATTTCACTCCACGGTGACCCTGCCATTTTGCTCGGCTGATGAGGATATCACGTCGGGCAGTATCACAGCTCTTGCGCAGCCCGGGAGATTGCATCTATTGCTTGTTTCCTTATCTGTGCGCTCTTTCATTCTATCAGACAAGGAAATTAAATTGGTCTGGCACCATTTGCTCTCTAGAAAGCTACTTTGGCTGCTAAATCCACCAAAGGGGGTGGATTTATTTGGGTGTTTCTTTCCTAAGTGAGTGAACAGGCCTTTTCAGAGCCGCCCACAATTAACTGAAAGGCCCGAGCTGCGGTGCCAGGCCCACCTGTCAAGGGGATGGAAGCCAAATGGGGCAGATGGGATCGAAGCAGGGCCAGAAAATAGCCTTTTAATTTAGCACCAGAGTCCTCTCCCACTCTGCTCCAGCCCCCCTACAATTAGAAAAATGTGGAAGGCAAAAATGAGTCAGAGAAAACTATCCAGGAACCTGGGTGTTGAAACCCCACCTCCAGACTGCAGCAGGGAACGTTAGGAACAAAGGGCTGAAAAGCAAATGTCAGTATTGGTTTTGCTCCTGATGCCTGGAAGGGTCCCCCTTGCCTTGTCCTCTTCATGAAGGAACATCCACCTCTTCATTCTCCAAAGGGGGCCCTCGCAGGAGTTTTCTGCAGCCTCCGTGTCCCCATTTTCCTAGGCAGAGCCCACTGGCCCTTTTGCATCTTCGGCATGTTGAAATGACCCGTTGTCATACTTATGGGCTGACATTATTATTATTTTTTTTATTTGACTTGCCCCAAGAAGGAGTCGAGGTGGATTACAAACATATAATTGAACTTTAAAATAAACCATTCACTTGAAAGTTGGTGGCAAGATCACAGCAAAAGGAAATAAGAAAAATTTATGTCAAATATTTACTCTGGGGTCTTCTTGGTGGGCCATGGCTTTGGCCCCCAGCTTTCCAGGAGCCAACCCAAACTGGTGCCTGTCAGTTCCTTGACACGCTGTTCATGGCTGGTCAGGCAGAGCATGGCTTTTCCAGTTACTAAGGCCTAAGAGGAACTTCGCTCATAGTTTCTCATAAAAAGGACCCTGTGAGGGGTCATGAACAATGTCCTGAGCGAATGGGCACTGTACATGTTATGGACATTGTCCTCAGGATAGACATGTTTCATGGGGCTGTGTCATATAACATCCTTTCTGTCCATCTATGGTACCACATCACCGTGTCCCTTGGGGAAGGCAGTTCTACAGGGTGGCCAGTACAATGGGACTTGGCTGTAATTTCCTTTTAGCCTGCCTAGAGTCACAATAGGCTTTCTGGAATCTAGAGATTCAGGATGCAGTTTTCGCTTGCCTCAATGGAGGTTTGAATGAGTTTATGCAGTAGTCATGAATGAATATTCATTCTTATCATTGCTGAGCTTCTGAGCCCCCTCCTTGGCTTTGTGGAATTCCCTGAGCTAAGGCAGATCTTGCCTCCCATTGCAGAGGCTGAAAGTGGCAAGTACTTACTTTTCTAGCCTCCTTTGCAGCTAGCAGGTGGCCAGATGGCCCAGTCATCACCAAGCAGACACATCGCCCCCAAGTTATAACCATGACAAGGCTGCTGGCAGTGGCTGCAGAAGGACAGTCTCTTTAGGACAGCATGTGCAGCACACTGACTGGGGGCATCCAGTGACTGGAGTCAGCAGTATCAGCATTGGAGACTGTGACCTCCTCACTTGACCCAAGCCACCGTCCAGGCTGTAGGAGCCTGAACTTAGTTCTTCTGCCCTCCTGCTGAATATGTGAGCCTCTCGATATCCTTGTAATGTGTGTATAGTCTGCTTAAATCAGCCTGAGTTGGCTTGGTTGCAAGAAAAAACCTGCCTGATGCAAGCAGCTGTTCTTCTCTGCTACCTGCCCACCCACATGCAAGACATAGGAAAGTCACAGTGCTGTGAAAACCAAGGATGCATAGACACAAAAGGACACAAGCCGGGTCCGCTCACAGACTTCCTAAGGGGCATGGATAGAAAACTTGTGGGCCCTCCCTGCAACACAGGCCTGGAGTCAGAAAGGCTGTCCCAGAGCTGGCTAGCCTGGCATCCACAGTCTAGATTTATACTGTCCAATATGGTAGCCCGTAGTCACATGTGGCTGTTTACAATATGAATTTAAATTAGTTAAAATTTAGTAGAACCCCTGTGGAGAATAATTTGGAGGTTCCTCGAAAAAATAAAAATTGGGCTACCGTAAGATTCAGCAATCCCACTGCTGGATATATACCCCAAAGAAAGGAAATCGGCATACTGAAGAGATACCTGCACTCGTATGTTTGTTGCAGCAGTGTTTACAATGCCTAAGATTTGGGAGCCAACTAGTGTCCCTCAACAGATGAATGGATAAAGAAAATATGGTACATAGGCTGGGAGTGGCGGCTCATGCCTGTAATTCCAGTACGTTGGGAGGCCAAGGTGGGCGGATTGCCTGAGATAAGGAGTTCGAGACCAGCATGGCCAACATGATGAAACCCCATCTCTACTAAAAATACAAAAATTAACTGGGCATGGTGTCAGATGCCTGTAATCCCAGCTACTTGGGAGGCTGAGGCAGGAAAATCGCTGGAACCCAGGAGGCGGAGATTGCAGTGAGCCGATATCGTGCTACTGCACTCCAGCCTAGAGGACAGACCAAGACTCTGTCTCAAAAAAAAAAAAAAAATATGGTACATATATTAATACATAATGGAGTACAAATCAACCATAAAAAGGAATGAGATCCTGTCATTTGTAACTACACGGAGGGAACTGGAAGACATTATGTGAAGTGAAATAAGATAGGGACAGAAAGACAAACATCTCATGTTCTCACTTATTTGTAGGATCTAAAAATCAAAACAATTGAAGTCATGGACATAGACATGGAGACTAGAAGGATGGTTACCAGAGGCTGGGAAGTGTAGTGGGGGGCGGGGGGGGGAGGTGGATATAAAAAAGGAGAAAGAATGAATAAGAACTATTTGATAGCACAACAGGGTGACTATAGTCAATAATAACTTAATTGTGAATTTAAAAATAATTCTAAGAAGAGTGTAATTGGGTTGTCTGTAACTCAAAGGGACAATGCTTAAGGGGATGGATGCCCCATTCTCTATGATGTGCTTATTTCACATTGCATGCCTGTATCAAAACATCTCATGTACCCCATAAATATATACACCTACTGTGTAACCACAAAAATTAAAATAGAATTAAACAATAAAACATTAAATTAGTTAAAATTAAATAGAATTACAAATCTATTTCCACAGGCACATCAGTCACCGATGGGGTGCTCAGCAGCCACATGCACCTACAGACTACCATTTAGTACGGGACACGTAGAGAACACGTCCAGCATCGCACAAGGTTCCACTGCACAGCGACGGCCTAGAACTGTGACATTCCAGGCTGAGTGCCAGGATTTCTGCCCTTTTTGTCACACCAGTTGCTTCTGGTGGCTGACGAGGCTGGGAATTCCCAGGCCGAGAGGCAGCAGTTCCACCCTCCTCCATCCTGGTGGTCTGAAATCCACACCAGCTGTCAGGACCACAAAGCACTGGGCCAAGGCTCAGGGAACCCTGTTTTCCCTGCTGCATCTTCATCTATGTCCCTTTTGCTGCTTGTTGTTGGCTGCTTCAGGAAGAAACAAAAGTAAAGAGAACCTTGGGTCAAGTTCTCACCATCATTCTCATCATCCTGGAACCTGGACCAGGCTCTGCAGCCTGGGCTGGTGCAGAGGCCCTCTCAGGTATGCTAATGAGTATGTTATGCAAATGAGTGCCTCCAAATAAATGCTTTGTGCAAATGATTGTTTGCATTCTCTCTCATACTGGGCTGAACCGGGGGTTTGTACTTACCCTGGGACCACCTGACACAGTGCTTGCCACATCAAAGTACTCAGCAAACGTTCACTGGGTACACATGGATGTAACACAGATCCCGAGGGACCTGATGGACGACAATCATTTCCATGCAGAGTGTCTTCCTTTCAGTCCAACGGAAGGACTGAATGATAACGATAATGAGAGCGATGACATGTATATGAAAAAATGAAAATATGGAGTATGAGTTTACAGTATTATAAAAATGCAAAGAAATTGGTTACATGTGTAAAGAAGTGTGGAGTTATGGGCATATTTTTCTTTTAAAATTCCTTCAATATTATTGTTACCCATCAGGGTAGTTAAGAGTATGCTCAGACAGACATGGTTCTCCTCTGTGAAATGGGAGCTGCTGCCTCACTGGGCTAAGGACTAAACAAGATAATGCATGAAAAAATTCAGCACTGCCTTTGGCTCATAATAAATGCTAAGTACAAGGGAGCAATTACTGTTATTTTTGCACCAGAAATCCGTGTGATAACAATAGAGCAGAGCAGGACTCTTGGCGTCCCTGTCGTTTTGTGGCTGTCGCTTCCCACCCTCCTGGAGTGGGGATGGAAAGCTCTGGGCCTGGACGTGACTTCTGTATCCTGAGAGCCCAGCCCTCTGCCCACAGGGCAACTGGGCCAAGTCCCCACTGCATGCTTCCAGCAAGAGGGCGCTGCCAACCTTCTCATACCTTTTTATGCTTCTCAGTTTAAGCCATGGGGGTTTGGAGGGCTTTTTTTTTAAATTCACGATCTGTCATCCTTGCAAATGAGTTTGCCCTTTGCAGCAAATCCACACAAAACAGGGACATTCTCCAGTTTTCTTTCTGTTGCCTTTTCTCCTCCCTTCTGTTCAAGTCCTGCAGCTACTAATGAGGGCCTCTGTCAGCTCCCTGGGAGGACAGGAAGAGCTGCCATTCGCTCTCCTCCCTCCCTCTCTCTCTCCCAAACACACACACAGGGACTCAGGAGAGCTGCCTTTCTCATCTGCTCCTCCCTTTCCTCCTCTCACCCATCTTTGCCCTTATCTTGCTGTTTTCACACTTTCTTCCTCCATTTCTCCTGTGACTCTTTTTCTCTGAATCTCATCATCTCTTCTATTTCCTCTCGCATAATAAGTGTGATATAAGTATTTGCTGTGATTATGATGTCTCCCCCCTCTCTCTCTCTCTCTTCCTGTGTCTATCTTTGTAATCTTTCTGTCTCTCTTGGTAACTGGCTATTTCTGTCTCTCACTGGCTCTGTCTATCTCCCTCTCTGTATGTATTTCTCTGTCGTCATCTTTCTGTGTGCATCTATTTCTGTCCCTCTCTTCTCCCTGTCTGTGGCTCTTTGGCTGGCTCGTCATGTCCCTTAAATCTTCTAAGCCCCTCTGAGGGCTGTGGTCTGAGCACAGGAAGTAATGAGGAGTATGCCCCTTCCCAACCCCAGCCACCCCAAGTCCTCACCACAGCACCAGAAAAGCGAATCCGCCTCCTAAGATAAAAACGTATCTCTCTTCTAACAGCCCCTTTTCGTACAGAGAAAATACTGTGTATGGGGTCCTGCCTGGGAAAACTACTAGTTGAGGAAGTCATTCTGCAATGCTTGCAAAACAAACTTTCAAAAACCAAATGTCTTGAAACAAAATCTTTGTGGCTGTTTAACTGATTTAGTCTACTGGTAGACATGCAGAGTAACTAAGAATAAGATGTTTATGATTAAAGCATTGCACCTTATCCTCACCCTTTTATAATCTACTTTTTGATACTTTAGCCCACTCTTGTTTCTCAGCATGACCTTTTCATAGTAGGAGAGGTGGCATTATTATTATGTCCGTTTTTAAAAATGGGAACCAATACTCATAGAGATGCACTGGGCCAGGTGCGGTGCCTCACCCCTGTAATCCCAGCACTTTGGGAAGCTGAGGTGGGTGGATCACAAGGTCAAGAAATCAAGACCATCCTGGCCAACATGGTGAAACTCCATCTTTACTAAAAATACAAAAAATTACCCAGGCGTGGTGGCGTGCACCTGTCGTCCCAGCTACTCAGGAGGCTGAGGCAGAAGAATCACTTGAACCTGGGAGGCAGAGGTTGCAGTGAGCCAAGATCGTGCCACTGCACTCCAGCCTGGCGAAAGAGCGAGACTCTGTCCCCAAAAAAAGAAAACAAAAACAAAAAAGTTGCAATGATTTGCCCCCTATTAAGGAGTTATTTTCAATGCCCCAGGGTGCAGGACACTCATCCACTAGGGATCATGAGCCCCTCTCGTGCCCTCCACTCTAGAGCTGTGTGAATCCCACCAGAAATCCCAAACATCTCAAACCAAACCTGCCCAAGAGAGAATCTATGTGCCTTTTTTGTGCACCATGTCCTTTGTAAGTCGTTGTTCCCACCTCACGTGTACCCACTGTCTCCAGACTGAAGAGATTTAATCACATTTCCGGACTCAGGCCATGGCAGTGAATCTTACAGCCGTGTAGCCAGCGCTGCAGCAGAAACCCTGGCGACAGAAGGAGCTCTCTGAGGATTTGATGGGATAAATCATTACAAAAGTAGTGAAACTTAATTCTTGCTACATATTGGGACAAACAAAATGTGATCTACTGCATTGTCCTTGCTCATCCAAATCTTAGCATCTTTTTCCATGTGAATAATTGGGGGGAATAAAAGTACAGAGACCGTCTGGAGCATTATCATGTTAGGATCCAATTTTAACCAGAACGCTGAAAATTTCATACGGAAGGCAAGTGCCTAGTTGCTGTAAATGCAGGCAAACTTCAAGGTGAAGGAACTCCTCTGTATAATCGAGAATGCAAATGTTCAAAGCTACTCAACAATTTTCCCCTTGCAGCTGCCCATTTTATCTCTTGCAAAACTAGTAATGATACAGCAGTTGATTATGGTTTACAATAGCAATAAACCTCTCAGAATTGGTTGTTTCCAAAATAAATAGCCATTCTGTTAAATGTTAAATAACAAGTCATAAACTGCTGAAAACAACCAATTTCTTGTGGATTATTGCCTGAATAAATTTCAGCAGGAACGGCAGATCATTAAGCTGTGAGCGTCACAGATCAAAACCATTGGATTTAAAAAAAAGCAATCAATTAACTTAAATCCATCCAAAGGAATTCCCATTTTACAAATCAAGTCACACCACACATTTTTACATCTTCTTTGAGCTTTTCCTTAGCGAGTCATGGTTAGTTTGATTCTGGCCAAAATGCCTTCCTTTTTTTTCAGAGATTAAAGAATACCTAGCCTGCATGGTTAGATTGGCTCATTCTGAGAGCGTGCAGTTTTCCTCAGCTGCATTTTCTGCAAGTCTCTGTCTCCAGTGTTCCAATTGATAAAACACAGACCTGTCCACTAAGTTAAACATTTGAGTCAAGGCTCAGTGGCAAATATATTCAAACTGCAGCTCTAATAGAGGCTGTTCTGGTAAGAGAAGCCAACTTCATCGGGGTGATTGACAGAAGATTCCTCACCATAGCAACCAGGGTTATCTCTCTGGAATAACAACATTAACCTCCTTCATAACCAGTTTTTCATCCCTGAGTACAAAAGGCAGCTGCATGCATCTTGTATGATCCTTTATTTTTATTTTTGAATGAACAGTTAGCACTTACATAAAAATGGGACAAGATGCAGCAAAATCAAATTAATTTTGAATTCCTCTTGAAAAAAAGCATGGCAATGGATCTTGTAGGCAGAACAGTTAAAGAGCAGAAAGGGTTCCTGTCTCTTCTGAGCACAGGGCAATAGCAGGGAGATTTCTATTCTGCTGCCTCTGAAATAGCCTCCTCCATTGATTAGCTTTCTGCTGCTGTGGAGGGTGGGGAAAGGGCAAAGAATTTGTTTCTTGTTTTATTCCTGTCTTATTCTTTGTCCTCACAACTCCCAACACACACGTGCACGCACATGCACATACACGCACACACATACCCCTACACACACATATCCATTCACACATATACACGCACACACACACACACACACACACACACACACATCCACGCACATCTTAGAGGCTCTCAGGTGCAAAGCAATAAATGGTCTATGGGAAAACGGTGGGAAAATGCATATTCTTTCTGGAAAAGATGCATATTCCATCACTATTTTGAAAGAAATTGCTAAATGGACCCCAAACCATCTCCTCTGACTTATATCTAATGTTTTGTGGAAGCTGTGGACATTGGTGCCTTGAAATGTCACTGAAGCATCTCACCAGGCCCTCACAGAGATGCTATGCCATGCTCTGAGCCTGACTTCTCATGCCAGTCTCCACAAATGGCAAGCATGGCACTCAAGCCACAAGGAATAAACAGTGTGAGAAGGAAAGACAGACTGTCCACCTGGATGGGCCACTGCCAAGTCACGTCCTTCCCTGTGTCATTCCATTTCAGATGTGTTTCCCGTTGGCACCATCTTCATTGCAATTACCACCTTGAAAAGTGGAGCCATCTTGGTTGAGGCTTCTGTGTCACTCAAGGTCACAATCTTGAAGCCCAAGGCCCTGGTTATAACCTCAAGAAATGTCAGTCCTCTGCTGAGGAAAGAGGCTGAGCAGGGAAAATGTGCCACCTGGGCCCAAGCAAGGGGAATCTGGGAATATGGCATTTACAAAGAGGAGGACAGCGTGGGACCTCTCAGGGGGAAGTGGTCATCTGGCAGAGCCATTCCAGGTGAATTTCTGGCCTGATATCAATGTAAGCAAACTAGCCAAAAGGCATGACAGGTGGATTTCAAAAGATGCTCTGTGAAGAAATGTTATTTCTGAGTTGGAAGTAGGAGGAAATCTTTGAGATCCCCCCTGTATTACACAAATGTTGACAGCCTCGTCAGATTCCTTCAAAACCACCTTATTTCCAAAGGTGCTGCCTGCCCCTCATACTCCTCACCCTGCCAACAGCATCACTGTCATCGCCAAGTTCTGGAACTACCTGGAATCCAGTTGGGGCCCTGAGTCTGTGTTACCCTGTTACCAGAAAGGGGTCAATTCAGACCCCAAAAGAGGGTTCTTGGATCTTGCACAAGAAAGGATTTGGGGTGAGTACATAAAGTGAAAGCAAATTTATTAAAGAAGTAAAGAAACAAAAGAACGGCTACTCCACAGGCAGAGCAGCAGCGTGGGCTGCTCGAATGAGTACACTTACGGTTATTTCTTGATGATATGCTGAACAAGGGGTGGGTTACTCATGAGTTTTCCAGGAAAGGGGTAGGCGATTCCTGGAACTGAGGGTTCCTCCACTTTTTAGGCCATATAGGTAACTTCCCAGTGTTGCTGTGGCATTTGTAAACTGTCGCGGTGCTGATGGGAGTGTCTTTTAGCACACAGATGCATTATAATTAATGTATAATGAGCAGTGAGGATGACCAGAGGTCACTTCCATCACCATCTTGGATCTGGTGGATTTGGGCCAGCTTCTTTACTGCATTCTGTTTTACCAGCAGGGGCTTTTTGATTTGTACCCTGTGTTTCCAGTCCTGCTGACCTCCTATCTCATCCTGTGACTAAGAATGCCTAATTCCTGGGAATGCAGCCCAGCGGGCCTCATCCTCATTTTACCCAATCCCTATTCAAGGCGGAGTCACTCTGGTTTGAACACTTCTGATAACCCCAGCCCCACTGCTGAGCATCCTCAGTCCAGAATGCCTTTCCACTCCAGGATTTGAATAAAATGCCATAGCTGTGGGCATGGGACCCAGCATCCTGAGCAGCTCCTGAGGAACCAGGTGACACCCAGAAATGCAGGGTGTTACCTCCCTGGAGTGTGAACCTGAACCCAGGTAACTAGAGGTAGACAGTATGTCCTCTCCACCCTGAGGTGTGATTCATCCTGGCAAACCTTTTGCAGAAGTCCCATGAGCTGAGCGGACACACTCAGAACAGCCTGGGTCTCTAGCCACTCACCAAGAAGCAGCATCTAGAGCAGCACCACTGCATCACCTTGATCCTCATCTTTCCTCCCTTTCCTCCTCTTCCCTTCGTCACCTCTCCAGGGTTACACTACTCAAATAAAGCCGCTGCACTGTAATCCTCGCCTCAGGCTCTGCAGGGAGGACTGGGGGGTTCCTCCCTGTGGCGTGCGTTTTAGGCAAAGGAGTGGGTGGTGAAAATCATGGCCTTTCTCTATGAATCAGTCCAAAGACTCTCCCCTTCATTTGTTAAATGACCCCTGATGTTACAGCCACCTCTGGAAGCTGCAAGTTTCCTGAAAGCTGAGGTTGGGGAAGTGTTGGTTGGTTAATTGCTTTTAAGAAGCAGTGTAATGGGGCTTATTACTTAACTGACAAAGGGCTTGACTGGTGGAAAATGAAGCCTCCTTGCCTCCAAGATGTTTGCAATTAGTTTTCTGTAAAACAGAAAAGAAATTTTCTTGAATAATCAAAAGAACAATAGCAATAGTAGCAACACCCTGAGTTACAAACTGGGCTATTAGACTGAGGAGAACTAAAGCCCCCCTTAAACACACACCGAGGGGGGACTGCCTTTCCCTGTGCAGAGGAAAGAAAGTTGATGCTCTTCCCCTCTCACTCAATGCCCTCCTCACAAAGTCTTGCTAACCCTGCCCCGTGTATTTCATTATTTATGGGTGTGCTGGTTTATTCATGCACCTGCCCAGCCATGCTGTGATCTCTCTGTTTGTGTGGAGTTTGTGTGTGACTAGTTGGTTGCAGCTGGTGCTAATAAGGCCAAAGCCTGGGTTCAATCCCCAAGGGGGCCAGTTAACGTCACCTGCTCCGTGGCTGGAGGCTGCACTCAACAGCTCTGATTGGAACGTGGGTTGTATGTACTGGACGAAGGGCACAGTGGGTAGAGGGAAGGGGGGAGATGGTTCAACAAGTAGTCCCCACGTCTGCTGGAGAAACAGCCACTGCCTTTAGCCCTTCAACCTCTGCAAAGGTCAGTACTTTTGTTGTTCTCCCCTCCCCCGATCTTTTTTATTTAATCAGCAAGTATTACCTCTTATGAGTTAAAGAGTGAGGCACACTTGTTTTGCATCAATTCCTTTGGGTATCCATTATTCATTTACTAGAACACACAGCCTACGCAAGAGGTGCCTCTGTGGACAGCAGGAAAAAAACTAGGTGGAGTTACAGATTGTGGCATAATGTTTAGTGAAAATAATCACGAAAAAATCATTTATTCACTCAACAAATACTGACTGCCTATTATGTCTCAGGCACTAGAGATACAATAGTGAACAAAATAGATTTTAACATTTCTGCTTTATGGAGCTTAAATTCCAGTGGGAGAGGGTGGCGCCATAGGCAGTAAATAAGAAAAGGTAGTTTAAAAAATATTTTACATGACCATAAGTTTGTAGAATAGAGCAGGAAATGGACAGAGGTCACTAGGAAGGCTACTGCAACTCTAACAGGATGGTCAAGGTAGACCTCAATGAAAAGTGATGTTAGGGAATGGATCCAAAGTGAGGGGGCGTGAGCTGCGTGGTTAGCAGAGGGAACAGCGAAGGTGAGAACGGCAAGGAGGGAGCATGCGCGTGGTGCATGGCTTGTTTGAGGAACAGCAGGGGGCGCCAGTGTAGCTGAGGCAGAGGGAGCAAAGGAGAGGCGACGTTCCTGAACTGAGCTGGGGTCTGCTGGCCTGCTGCGGTAAGGTCAAACACCCACACCGAGGTTTGCAGAGGGAGAAAGGAGGGCGTTTATTTGCAGGGCACTAGGCAAGGTTGATTGGGCAGCTCATGCTTAAGACCTGACCCCTGCAAAGGCTTGCAAGCAAAGTTTTTAAAGGCAGGGGAAATTTTCAGGGAAATAGAAGTTAATGCAGGCAAATTTAAGTCAATGCATGGAGGTTATATATTGGTTGGCCGAAAAAGGTGGGGTACCTTGAAGCGGGGGCTTTACCGGGCATAAGTGGGTTCACAGATTTTCTGATTTGCAGTTGGTTAAGGAAGAGAAGCTTTGTTTAAAAATTTGGACTTAGCAGGAAAGAATGTTTGCTCTGGCTCACAGGTGTGACTTCTTCAGGTCCCTCAGGAAGAACAGAGAGCAGTGGTCGGAGTTCAGTCCCTGGTTCCCCCTTATCCAGGGTCTATGTGCCAGCAGATACATTTGGTGGGGGTACAGGATTTTGAAAAACAGCTCAGGGACATACGTTAAGAATTCATGTTTAGGGCCGGGCGCCGTGGCTCAGCCTGTAATCCCAGCACTTTGGGAGGATGAGGTGGGCGGATCACAAGGTAAGGAGATCAGGACCATCCTAGCTAATGCGGTGAAACCCCATCTCTACTAAAAATACAAAAAATTAGCTGGGCATGGTGGTGGGCGCCTGTAATCCCAGCTACTTGGGAGGCTGAGCACAAGAATCACTTGAACCCGGGAGGTGGAGCCAAGATCACACCATTGCACTGACTCCAGCCTGGGTGAAAGAGTGAGACTCCGTCTCAAAAAAAAAAAAAAAAAAAAAAAAGAATTAATCTTTAGCTTCCATAGGGAACCAAACATCCCGGGACTCCAACTTCCTTGGCTATTGTTTTAGGCTACTGTTACCTTTTTGCGCATCAGATTGCTCATTTACTTCTCAGGGCCAGCTAAGGGCCTGCAATTTTCCTTGAAGGAACTTAAGATTTTTCTTCGTTTCCATGATTGTGGTGGTGGTGAGGGTGGCACAGGCCCCTAAGAGGGGTCCCTGCTCCATCTCAGGATGGGAGATGCAGCCAAGAAAAAAGGGAAGAAGGAGAATCAGGTGGTGTCCACAGACCCTTGTAAAGGCTTTGGCTTCTTGCTGAAAAGGTTAGAAAAGGTTTCATCAAAGATGATGCTTTTGAGTCGGATCCCAGGGGCTGAGTAGTGTTACTCATTCATCTGCACTCTGCCTGAAGCAGGTGTTGCCAGACTGACCGTGTAATTTGAGAGCTAACAGACTGTGTTTCCAAACTTGAAGACAGACTGGAGTTAGCGTCAGCTCCTGCCCCTCCCTCACCCACCCCGTGCCCATGCACTCATACACGCTACCAGCCTGGGAGCCATGCGAGGCTTATGTGGTCCCACCATGGGGGCCCACTCAAGGACTGAGATTAGCCTGCCCACTAGCCAGGCGGTGGGGGCTCAGAACAGGTAAAGAGTCGTGTCATTTCTTGAGCCATAGTTACAGACATCAGTCCATGCTTGCTAAAGAGACAGATGAAAATTAACTGGCAAGGTAAGCTCAGGGCAATGGAGAGAGAAAGCAAACACTCCCCGGGTTCCATGCAGGAAGGAGCCACATGGGGGCTATTTGAGAGGCATGGGGGGGAAGTTCATTATAGAAGACTTTGAGGGGCAGATAAGATTTGAGTGGGTCTTGAAGCACAGGTGAGTGTAAATCTTCAAATGGGAGGGAGAGCATGGTAAGTCATTGACCCTTTGTGAAGGGCAGCAGGAATGTTTAGAAATGTTCAGGAGTAGGAAGAGGATTGTCTAGGCTAGAATGGAGTGGCTGTGTAGGAAAGGGGCTGGCAGAGAGTGGCGCAGATTGTAGAAGTCCCAGAATGCCAGCTGGAGAAGTTTGGACTTTCGCTGCGGGCGATTCTCTGCTTTGCATGGCAGGACTGTAGCAGACAGACCATGTCTGTTCCCTTATGCATATAAGTGTGTGTGTGGTAGCCTTGCCAGATACAAGATGCAAAAGGAACTCTGTTGAGTTTAGGTTTCAGATTAACAACAAATAAGTTTTCAGTATAAGAATATCCTAGGAAATACCTGGGACATAAATATAGGATGCCCAGGTAAATTTAAATTTCAAACAGTGTACAATTTATTTAATTTAATTAATTTATTTATTTGAGACAGGGTCTCTATCACCCGGACTGGAGTGCAGTCATGTGATCTCGGCTTACCGCAACCTCCACCTCCTGGGTTCAAGCGATTCTCTTGCCTCAGTCTCCCAAGTAGCTGGGACTACAGACACGCACCACACCCAGCTAATTTTTGTATTTTTAGTAGAGACAGGGTTTTACCACGTTGGCCAGGCTGGTCTCCATCTCCTGACCTCGTGATCCGTCTGCCTCATCCTCCCAAAGTGCTTGGATTACAGGTGTGAGCCACCGCACCTGGCCAAACAGTGTGCAATGTTTTTTTTTGAGATTGAGTCTCGCTCCGTAGCCCAGGCTGGAGTGCAGTGGCGCGATCTTGGCTCATTGCAACCTCCGCCTCCTGGGTCCCGGTTCAAGCAATTCTCCTACCTCAGGCTCCCAAGTAGTTGGGATTACAGGCACGAGTCATCATGCCCAGCTAAATTTTGTATTTTTTAGTACAGATAAGATTTCACCAAGTTGGCCAGTCTGGGCTTGAACTCCTGACCTCATGATCTGCCTGCCTCGGCCTCCCAAAGAGCTGGGATTACAGGCGTGAGCCACCACAACTGTCCACAATGTGCAATTTTAAAGTATAATTATGTCTTGCAATATTTGGGATGTAGTTATACTAAAAAAATTTCATTGCTTAAATGAAATTCAAATTTAAGTGGACATTCTGTAGTTTTATTTGCCAAGTCTGGCCCTCATTGTGTGATGCTGAATAAATGCTGCTTACCAATGCTACGAACTCCAGGGCAGAGCCCCTTCCTGTTACACTAACTAGCCTGAAGAATTCTGCCACGAGAGAGCCAATTTCTTGACCACCTTTTGGTGCTGGCTCAGCTGTCTGATGACCCAAGTTTATGAGTTACCTGTGAGAATATCTGGGCCCCCTGTTTTCTCAAGAGTCAGCGCCAGATCCCCAAATCTGCCTCTCCAAATCAAGAAATAGGAGGCCTGGCTTTTTCCAGCAGCTTAGCAGCAGCTGGAATCAATAAGCAGCCCTGATGGGTGGGGTGGGCTAGAACAGTCTGCTACCCTGAGCCCTGCAGTATTGATCGCGCAGGCGGCCGTCCGTAAACCAGGCAGCCATGCTGAAATGGGGTGCTGTTGGCAGCCTTTGCTTTCACAGGGATGACTCTTGAGATTTCTCTCAAAGCCTGCCAGGCTCAAAGGGAAAACCAGCAAATTCTTTTTTTCACTAATGTAATGCCCTGGGGAGCTGTTGCATTACATTCTTTTTTTCTTGTTTCCTTTTTAGTGCAAAGTTGTGGGGGTGGAAGGCAGAAACCACAACAATCCGCTCTCTTTTGGGACTCTCTCTTAAATGTGGTCCATCATTCAGTTTTAAAAACCGAACACAAAATATAAAAACTAATAAAAGTCATTTTTTATTGAAAGCCTCAAATGTACTGGGCATGAGAGTGAGCAGTTTGTAAGTCTTGTGGTGTTCTATCCTTATAATAATTCTCTGAGATTGATATTTATTACTATTCCCATTTTACAGATTCAGAAATGGAGGCTCACCCAGGCTAAGTAGTTTGCTCAGGGCCGTGCATCCTGTAGCGGGTCTGTGCTGTGGTCCAAACCTAGGTCCGTTTGACTTCTAATGCTACTGTCTGCTCAGTGAGCCCAAGACGTCGTAAACACTGCTGGCTTGTCATCCTAGCTTGTCCTTTTAGACTCCTGAATTCCTGAGTGATGAACATCCTCTGATATACTGTCCCTGGTTTCTCTGAAAAAAGCCGGGTGCTTCACTGTGCCCTCAGATGACTTTCTTCCCATCTGTGTGTTGTAGAACCTCCCTGCAGTGCTATAAAAGCACATCCACCTGTCTGTGTCCTCCTTAGTCCACAAAATGGTCCAGGACAGTGGCAAAGTTGTTTTTCTGCCAAGTGTGCTCCTCTCTAGCTGCAGGGACTAGACCATTGTTTAGCACACAAGCCCTATAAATATCTGCTCATGGTTACTATTGTTGCAAATTCTCTTTTCCCATTTGTTTAGGGAGCTTCAAAGATGCTATCCTGTCACCATGTTTCATTGTGATGCTGGGCTTCTGCGTTCTCACCTGTTTTTTTACAGTGAGTTTTGTATTTGCCAGTCCTCAGTGAGGACTCTTCTGACTGGTCCATGCCAATATTAATAGAAAGTTCTTCCCTGGTTGAATGACTGAACAAGCATGGTTGCCATGATGCCCATAGTCGCACAAATCCAAGTCGGTCTTCTCGATGGTTCTTCCTATAATTTGGTGGAAGGGTATAGACGTCAGTGAACCCTATGGGTAGCCGAACTTCCTGCACTTGGGATCTCACAGTCAATGTTTTTTGGTCACAGTGATATAGGGTGTCTCTTGGAGACTCAAGAGAAAGAGAGTCGTCAATGAGAGAGGGTGAAAGATGGCAGAACGGCTCTGATCCTACCTTCTCACAAAAGCTTCTGAGAAAAGTCAGCCTACTTTTGAGAAGAGCACAGGTTCTCACAAGACCCCTTCCAGGAAGTAGAGAGACAAGCTTTGCCATGATTCTGCTCCCAGGAGTAAACATGAGATCCCACATGTCCTCTGGCCCTTCAGGGACAAACAGGCTATGAAGCTGATGGTTGACCCTCAGGGACAGGCAGTGGCTGAGAGGCCTGGGTGGATTTCAGGTCTGCCCACTTGAAGCTCAAATGCTAAGGAAGTCTTTAAATGGGGATTATAGCATTTAAACATTTTTAATCTTTATGTTGTTCTGCAGGTCTGAGGCCTTTCAAACTAACAGTGATCACCTTGTCACTGTTACTAATTCTTCTCACAGACTGTTTTTCTTATAGGTCCTATCTGGGGCAAAGATGACTATGACAGAACTCTCAGCTTGTTCTTGCTGACAGAGTTAAATTTGGTCTGTGTTTCCTCTGCACGAGAACAAAGCCTGAACTGCGCTGAACAACTGTCCTGAGGGCACATCCAGAGCGGAGTTTGTCTCTCTCGTGTTCATCCTTTTATTGCTTTTGTTACTGTACATATTTCAGTGATGTCAGGATTTTTTTTAAGTCTCCACCTTAGGGGAAGCTCAAGAAATGGTCTGTGTTAGCACTGGTGAGGCCAAGACAGTTTTATGCATATAAGCCTGGCTGTTTATTGATCCCTTGGAATGAAAAACCAATTGGAATATCCTGGCAGTGAGAAATATAACCGTTGACCAGCCAAAGCCATTTATCTGGCTTCCCTGTTGAAAGAAGCACATTTAAAATTTCTCACCTGGGAGAAACTTCTTAGAAAGAATATTTCATGCAAAAGAATACACTTCTTGGACCTGAGTTGCAATTTGGATTAGAAAAAAATGACCTTTTTATGTCTGAGCACATATATTTTTCTTAGAGGCCATTTTAAGAACAGGAGCATGGCGCTGGGGACTGTGGCTCATGCCTGTAATCCCAACACTTTGGGAGGCCAAGGCGAGTGGATCACTTGAGGTCAAGAGGTCAAGACCAGCCTGGCCAACATGGTGAAACCCTGTCTTTACTAAAAATACAAAAATTAGCCAGACGTGGTGGTGCACACCTGTAATCCCAGCTACTAAGGAGGCTGAGGCAGGAGAATCACTGGAAGGTAGAGGTTGCAGTGAGTCGAGATCACACCACTGCACTTCA
The DNA here is from genome assembly GCF_009761245.1 of Sapajus apella. Classification (NCBI taxonomy): domain Eukaryota; kingdom Metazoa; phylum Chordata; class Mammalia; order Primates; family Cebidae; genus Sapajus; species Sapajus apella. The sequence goes on along the minus strand of NW_022436972.1, from coordinate 22,786,867 downwards.
GCCTGGGTGACGGAGCAAGACTCCATCTCAAAAAAAAAAGAGCATGGGTTATTCAAGGGGTTGTTGAATTGTTTATACATGATCTATCTCTTGGAGTAGATTTTGGATGCATTTTGCTCCACATCCCAAAAGAGGGGTTTGAAGCTTGAACTGCTATGTTGATTTAATGCTGTGGTTGCTAGGGAGGAGGCCTCAGCAAAGTTCGGAATGTTAAAGTGTTAAAATATGCTGGGAGGAAACGCAGAACAGTTCTCGATTTCCATCTTGAGAGCTTTATGGATAGTTACTGGAGGAAAAAAACACTCCAAAAATTAAAGTCAGAGATTTATATTTTGTACACATTTTGAATTTTGGAGAATGTTTCATCTTCCTCCAGGGGTTTTGTTTTGCTTTTTAAAGTAACCAGGTTCTATGAAATACACTCCCTATGGAATGCTGGAAGAAATTTCCAATCAAGGTTCTTAGTTTCTAGTGCTTTGAGGGCAACAATTGCACCCAAAGACTTTCTCTTAGAATCTTCCACTTCCAGAGGCCTGTGGTTGGAAGGTGGGTGACCGCGTGGCATTCGGGTACCTTGCTGGAGAATGGATTTCAGCAGCCTGCTCTGGGTAGCAAGGGTTGCCAGCCCTGCCAGGTGCTTGGTTATGTATCTGTTGCAGCCGTGCACTTTGCAAAAGATGAATGATGGGGCATGACTGCAGAAACCTTAGAAATTAAAAAAGATATATTTCATATATACCATCAGGGAGATCTTGAGAAATTGCCATTCAGAGTATCACTGGGAGAGAGAGACAAGACTATTTTGAGTCCACAGGTTCCAATGCAGCATAGAAGATGCAGGAAGTGGTATTTGACTTGATGTTTCTCTCAGTGTCATTGACAACAGCAAGGGTATGTGCTTAAACCAGATGGCAGTACCTTTGTGATTTTTGCTGATGAAAGCTGTGCTTCTCAAATGCTAATGTGTATGTGAATCACCAGAGGATTGTGTTAAATTGCAGACTTGGTTCAGTAGGTTTGGGTGGAGCCCGAGATTCTTGGTTCCTGAACTCCCAGGTGATGTTAGAGCTACAGATGCAGGATCTGCCTCCTCCCTCACTCTCTCAAGGAGAATACCCAACATCTTTCCTGCGTCTATCAGACTAGGCTGAACACCTCCTCTAAGATCTGCTGAACCCTGGCTACTCAAGTTTGCAACACACAGGAAGGAACCAAAGGGTGGAAACTCCCCTGGGAAGAGATGGGGTTCTCTGAGGTAGAATGGGGGAGAGAACCCAAAAGGAAGCAGGGACCTGGAGGGAGCTGGATGCAGAAAACAGGGTATTAGCAAGACGAAGGACAGGGATGGAGTCTTCATGGGAAGTCGAAGCCCTTTACAACCTCCCCCTTCCAAAGACTCAAGTCTGCAAGTCTGTCCTTCCGTAACAGAATTCAATGGTTAATGAAATCTACTTAGGACTTCTATTTCTCGCTCATGGGAATGCTATCCTGAGCTGCATCTGATCTTTCAATAAATAACTTTCTGCTAGCACCGCTATGATCTCGTTAGCATACCTATATCAGGACACAATGGGGACCAACAGAAAACCCCTTCATTTTCTCTTACTGTTGTCTTTCAATCCCAGGACTCTCTGACCTTGGACAGTATCTAGGGCCAAGTGCATAGCTTTTCTGAATTACTTCCAGGTAATGATGTACATTCTTATCAGACAGCAAAAACTTCAAAAACAATCTGATCTCAAAACTGTAATCTCTCATCCTATTTCAGGCTTCTCCTCTCCCTTGAGCTCAGGCCACACTCCTGCAGAAACCTGCAGGGAAAGAAGATGGAAACAATTCCATGCCCTCCCCACCTGCTCTGCTGCTTCAGGTCCAGGTTGGACTGAGAGAGAGCAGAGGAGCAGCAAGGGGAATCAGGAGCTTTTCATCTGAGCTGTTGGAATCTGTGGTTAGGAATCTGCCCTCTGTGTGACCTGAGTCCTACCTCAGCTGTCTACTCGTTCCCAGGATAATTTCAACAGGAGCACTTACCAAGTGACAACCTAGATCAGCACTGTTCTAGAGTTATGGGAAATGTAGATCCTCAAGGTAATTCTCATTGCAGAGTAATTCAGAGTTTGCAATTTGATTTTTCTCTTTCTTGGTCTCATAAACTGTTCTCCCTCTAGGAAAGCAGTATAAATTCCCACTAAGAGTGGCCCTTACGTTGAAGACTAGTTTGCAGACACAAGGCCCTTCCCTGGTTTACCGGCAGCCCTTTAATTCACCTGTGAAGCCTCTTTGTCCTGCATTCACGGGTCCAAGAAGGCGGCTCAGGACAGACACCCGCACATTCTTTTGCCCAAGATATATAGATGACTGGAAGTGGAACTATTCAGACTACTAAAACTTTCAGACCCCTCTTAAGAATTTATAGGATAATGTCAGTATATTCTAGGTTTAGCATAATACCATGGGGAAAAGAAAGAAGAGAAAAAGAGCGGGAAGAATATTCCCCAGAAGTCCGACCTCAGAGGCTTTGTGGGTTTCTGGTCAGTCTGCCCTGAGGCTCAGAGGAGGGGGTGTGGGGGCAGTGTGAGGTGCTGACCCCTTGACCAGATGAGCTGGATTATATTCATGCCTTGGGTCCTGCTTGCAGAGTAAGAATGAACCCTTAATGCTTTGCTGCCATTCACAAGACGGCATCAGGTTTTAAAGATTCTTTTGCTGTGGGTTGAATTGTGTCTTCCCTATGCTCCCCAGAAAGATAGGAAATCCTAACCTCCATACGACAGATGTGATCTTATTTGGAAAGAGGGTCATTGCAGATGTAATCAATTTAGGTCAGACTGGAGTAGGGCAGGCCCTGAATCTAGTAAGACTGGTGTCCTTATGAGAAGAAGGCCATGGGCAGGCAGAGACACACCAGGAGAGCGCCATGTGATGACGAGGCCAGAGCCAAAGAAAGCCAGGGGTTGCTGCAGGCAGAGACGTAGGAAGGGACAAAGAAGGATCCTCCCCTAGTGTTCAGAAGGGACGTGGCCCTGCCATCACCTTGATTTCTGCCCTTTGGCCTCCAGAACCAAGAGCATACATTTCTGTTGTTTTAAGCCACCCAGTTTGTGGTGCTTTGTTACGGCAGCCCAAGGAAACTAATACACCTCTCATGGCCCTTACAGGAAGATGGTAATTGCATTTGCTTGCGAGCATATCTGATCTCTCGCGGTAGACTGGAAGCTCCTAAGGTTCCCTGGAACCCACTGCCTAACACAGAACAAACACAGTGTGTGCCAGTAAATTTTGGTTGAATGAACAAATGGAGGACTTTCAAACTTAATGGTAGATTAAATACAAACAAAATATAAGAATTAACAAGGGAGAAAGGCCTACCTAGATTGGTGTATGTGTTTCATTTATAACAACATTATATAATCTTATTTATGATTTGCATAAATGAGCTATTATGCCATAATTGAAACTCAAATCGGTGGCTTCTCCCTGCAACATGAACGAGATGAAACCAGTCTTCCTCTCCTCTCTGGATGTTATGGATGATTGCTGTGTGAGTCCGATGATAGAGCCTGGTCTTCACTGTCTTATAACGTCTCAGCATCTTTTCTGGTTTCTCACTGGAACTGGAATGGCTGCCAGGGACTCTTCCTGCTTGTGAGATTTACATTATTTGAGATTTAAAGCAAACACTATTTCAAAACTAGCGGTAACTTCAATAATTGACGGAAGTTAATGCCCCAAGGCGGAATCTCAGGTCATCAATTTAACTTACCTGGTTCTTAATCTCCAGAAAATAACTGGCGTCTGGATCACTGCCGTACACTTAAGAGGCCATGACAGGAGAGTCCCAGGGCCTTGGAAAAGATTTATGGTGCTAATCTCATTGGGACTTTATTTCTTCCTGGATTCCTTTCTGAATAGCAACTTAGCACATACGCAATTTAGAGGGATAACTGCATGTATGTGTGCGCATGTGTGTTCATGCATGGAGCACGACCAGCAGAAGGGAAGGACTAGAGGACTCATACTGCAATCACTTACAGGAGGAGGCATAAGAAAATACATGCGAGACAAGAAAAAGCAAACCTAATTAATTAAAATTAATTATTGGTTGCAAATTATTGACCAATTCCTTTACTGATTTTGTCTTTCTTTTCACAATTCTTACCTTTTGTATTTAAAGATTCTGGTTCCATTTGGTGGTGTTCATTTGCTTCTTATTCAAATAGATGACCAGGGATAGTTTGGGCAAATTCTTTTTGGAATCTGACAGAGCTCATGTCTTTCAATCCTATTCTTAAATTCACACCCATATCTTCTTCAGTCCAGCTTTAATTCAGCCCAACATAAGGTAAGAATTTTTACCTTATGCCAGGCTCAGTACTTGACAGTTGAATACGAAGATGAGTAAGACACAGCTCCAGATGATGAAGAGTTTCTAATCTGGAAAAGGGATGAGATGCATTACCCCGGTGTGACAGGGACCTTTCATTTTCTGTCCTTAAGGGTGATCTTTGCCAATCCTCAGAGGGCAATCAAGAGGTTAAGACATATTGCCCCTCCCAAATCTGAAGTCTTCTCTAGCCTCTCCTGGGTCGTGAATCTCTTCTATGTAGCTGATCCTACAAGTGATCTCAAAAGCATCCCTCCCAAAGGGTTGGACAGGCCCATTTCTCCTTGGGCCACCTACACTTTAGACCTTGCCAAATTCAATACTTGAGACTACAATTTAGACACATGGAATTCTTTACCGAAGGGCTATTGGTTTGGAGTTTCCGTTTGGGTTCTAATCAATTGAGCAATGCTGCATGCATTCCCCGGGGGGAACAAAAGGTGGGATCTATTTTATTGTGGATGCAGCAAGTGCCCAGCGACCTCAGGAACTTGGGGTTCCTGGGCAATGCTGGACTGCAGCATTGTGGGGTCCCTGGGACCAAAATCTACCTTCCTATTCCCTCCACCAGAATTAAAGTTATGTGGCCCCCAGTGAATATCAGGCTGACCTCATTGAGTCATAAATGAAGGAGAAAGATGAGATAGAAGAGAGGGATGAGCTTGGCTTGGCTTCCCAATAACAGGCCTATCTGCTTTGTGACCCAGTAAGGACCCTGAATATACAGGACCTATCCTGCCTGAGCATAGATGGGCCAAGAGAGCAAGAGAGGGGCCAAGCACCCCACCCACTGTATGTGGGATGTTATCCCAAGAATTTCTGCCTGTCTTGGATCATGAATGAAGCCAGTTTCTCCTCCTTTTTTTAAGAAGGAGAAAATAGCAAAAATGGGGATCAAAATATACATTCCCATACTTCCTCTGATCTTGGAGTGGAAATCTCCTTTCCTCTCTGAAAACATGGATGTGCTATTGGGTAGGGGAGGCAGCTGAGAAAGTTTCTGGCAATGAGGCAAGCAAACAGCTACTAGACAAAACCTCACAAGACCATTTCCAAGTATGTAGGCAGGATTCGAGTTGAAATTCTAGGTAGACATTTCTTTTTCTTGTACCTTCCCATTTTGGCCCTGCATGAGGAGGCTGGTCCCTCAGATGTTCCGTGAGAGCTGGTGCTGAATTCTTCCCTCTGATCATCCACTCTGCAGTTCTCTCCTCAGGTCTGTGAGCGCAGGAACACCACATCTGCGCCGGGAAAATGTCGCACCTCCTTAAGGGTTTCTTTGAAACTCTTGTAACCTAGAGCTTCAGCTACATGTGCAAGGATGTTTTCTGCTCAGTCATCACAGCTACTGGTTGACAGTGGGCTGAGGACTCCTGAGTGGGACCCAGGGAAAAGCTACAGGTGGGTTTGTCACCTTACAAGTCATCTGTGTAGTCGTACCTTGCCTCAGAGACCACACAGCTTGATCCTATACATCCTACATGGAGAAGGGGCATGTTTCCAATTTGCTTTTCTTTTAGCCTTGCCTCTTAGGGACAGTGGCCACCTTACCACAGGGCAAGGAAGCATTGGATCTTCTCCCGCCCTTCCCAGGCCCGGCTGCCTTATGAGGCCATCAGGAGAAACTCGTTGCCGAAGGAGTGATGGTGCCAAGTGTGGAGCGCTGCCCTGGACCAAATTGTTTGTAGGTGTTCTGATAAAAGCAGGCAGGAAAGAGCCTGTAGATTGCTCCAATATAGACACATAGGTAAATGAGCTTATTCAAGGGAGAGAAGAGTGAGACCTCACAGGAGGTATCAATAGCTTTTGAAGGTTTTCAAAGATTAAAAAGCTCAAACCTAACAGGCAGTAAGGTATACAGCCCGGAGGCAGCGCTGGGGGAGGTTGGGGGAGGCAGAGGGAAGAGCAAAGGCCTCGGGTGAAAAAGCAAATTCAGCTGCGGTTTGTGTTCAGGAAAAATGATGGTCAGCATTTGGCTGTGGTGTAGAAAATCATTCAGGAAGTGAGAAGACAGGAAAAGACGCAGGGGCTGAAAGCCAGGCTGTGGAGTTGATATTTCATATGGGAGTATCCTGCAATTATTGGAAGTGTCTGAGGAGAATGATCTGATCAAAGCAGCACTTTAGGATGGCTAACCCGTCACAGTGTGTAGGAGGGACTGGAGGAGAGACAGGCAGGAAGGTGGGGGTCGGAAGGGCGGTCAGCTAGGAAGAGGATGATAATGGTGAAAAAGATGAAGATGAGGATAGCAGCTAAGATTTGTTGTTTATTAATGACTTTCATTATCCTGTGTACTTTGTATCTGTTATGTAATCCCCACACCCTCCTATGAGGTGAGACTATTTCACAGATAATAAAACTAAAGAACAAGGAAGTTAAGTAACTTGTCCAGGGTCACCTAGCTAATAAGTGGTGGTCCTGGGGCACATGCTCTAAGTTATTTGTTATTGGCAAAATGCAGTGAGAAGTTGAGCAAAAGCGGAATGGTGGTCACGGAAAGGTGGAGACGGATTGGGATGTCACAGGTTGGAGGCCACCTGATCAGATGTGATGACAGGAGAGCAGTAGATGGATGGGTAAGGGAAAAGTGGAAAGGGCCATCCAGCTCTTTGCTACAGGTCCCTGCGGATGTAGCGGTAATATCAATTAAAATACGGATTCCCAGAAGAGGGACTGGTTTTCAGGTCAAGATGGCACAGCAGTCAGCCACCAGCATGACGATCTGCAGTGGTGCAATTCTGTCTCTTTGTCCCTTACAGTCATTTCTTTATATGGTAACTCCTACATAATGTAAAGTAGATCATGTTATTCCACATTAATATCCTTCAATGTATCCACAGCTCTCGAACTAAAATCCAGGCTCCTTACTCTGGCAGAAAGATTCCACAGGAGCTGCCCCAGCCTCTTTCTGGGACTGTTTCATAGCTTGTGGCTGCATTGCTCGAATCTTCCAGGCTAGTACCTTCAAATCTCTCCATGCTCCATAATCACACTGCTTTCTCCTCCATGTGTCTATGTTAGAATCTTTCTCTGGGCCAAATGTGGTGGCTCACACCTGTAATTCCAGCATTTTGGGAGGTCAAGGAGGGAGGATGGCTTAAGCCCAGGAGTTCAAGACCAGCCTAGGCAACATAGTGAGATCCCATCTCTACAAAAATTTTTTTAAAAATTAGCCAGGAGTGGTAGTGCACGTCTGTAGTCCTGGCTACTTGGGAAGCTGAAGCAGGAGCATCACTTGAGACCAGAAGGTGAAGGCTGCAGTCAGCCATGTTCACACCACTGCACTCCAGCCTGGGCAAGACAGTGAGACCTCATCTGTTAGAGGAAAAAAATCTCTCTCTGCTTCTCAACCAGAAGGATACCTATGATTGTACTTTGGGTCCACTCTGAGAATCCAGGGTAATCTTCCCATGTCCATACCCTTATTTAGTCAAATCTGCAAAGACCCTCCTTCCATGTAAGGTGACATAAGTTCCAGGGATTAGGACCTGATATTTTGTGGGAACCATTACCCAGCCTCTTATAATTTCTGCTGCCCTTCACTTAGTCTGCGGGGGGAAATCAGCTATACATCAGGTGCCTAGAATGGTGCCAGGCACATTATTGATGCTCTACTGTGATTTATTAAACTGGCAAATAAATGAATATGGCCAAGTGTATTCTATTCTAAAAAGTATTTTTCCCTATATGGTCATAACTTAATAACAACACATCATATTGTTCTAAATTCTGTAACAGTCAAATAGCTTTGATACAACAGTCATCTTATATAAATGAAAACATGATTTAATGAAATGGCATTTTATGAGCTTTAGGCAAAGCAAACATTTGAATTATCTTGTTTAAATTAAATGGCTCTTTTGTGTTCAGTAGTCAGCATCACTAAGTGTGTCTATCTTGCTAATACAGTGGCATCATTATATCCTAAATTATACAATTTAATTGCATGTAACTTGAAGCTGAAATACTGGTGAGGCACAAGTATGACCTTTACATCCACTTATTAATGTTTTTTCAAATGAGATGACACTCAGAAAATTTAACAAAATCTTATGGTTTTGAATCGGCTTATGAATTGGCTAAATAAAACCTTAAGAAACTGACAAACCCAGTTCCAGCCTTTGCTTTGCCATTTGATGGCTGCACGATCCTGGGCAAGATATTTGAGTACTCTAAGATTTGCAGTCCTCACTCTATAAAGTGGAGTTCTTGAGAAGAGTGAAATGAATTAAGCATCTAAAATGTGCCTCCCAATTATTAGCCAGTATTAGCTCCTTCTTCCTCCTTCTTTTCCCACAAACATACCAGGGAAAAAAAATCTATTTTAATCTGATAAATAATTCCTTACACCTATGCATACCATACATAAACACACTGGCCTAAAATACGTGGGCAGCATTGTGTGCCGCCATCGTGAGCCCTGCCTGCTTGCTTTCCCACTGCATTGCGCCCTGAGAAACTGCCCCATGTGTTTTCTAGCATTTGATCCTGTGCCAGAGCCCATAGGGTAGAAGAATGAGAAGGAGTTGAGTTGAGCCCTTTCAGAGAGGACACTCTCCTTTGGGCATCTGGTGGTTATATAGGAGCTTCTCGCCACAATTCAGGCTGCATGCCGCTGGCAGAGGGGAGAAGGGACTGCACTGTCAGAAGGACAGAGACACAGAGAAGCAGACTAAGCATGGCTATGGCCAGGCGTTCTTCAGGGAGAAACAGGCTGCATATGGGGTAACGTTTTTGGAACATGGAAAGAAGGGTCACTTTACCAATCTGAGACTGCTCAGGCAGTGGTGCCGTAAGTCACAGAATGTATGTCAAAGCAAGCTTTTCCTCACGCAGTCATCCCTCGGGATCCATGGGGTATTGGTTCTGGGACCCCCTCAGATACCAAAATCCATAGATGCTCAAGTCCCTGATATAAAATGGCACAATATTTGCATATAACCTACACACATCCTCCTGTTTAATTTAAATCAACTGTAGATTACTTAGACCTAATACAGTGTAAGTGCTATGCAAATAGTTGTATTGTTTAAAAGTTGTATGATTTCTTATTGTCTTATGGGTATTTTTAATTGTTTTTTCAAATATTTTTGATTCACGCTTGATTGAATCCAGATTGCGGAATCTATAGATATAGAGGGATGCCTGTCTTTCTTTTTTTTCCTTCTGTGCCTCCCTTTATTTTAGCTTACTATTTATTTCATAGAATCTCAGGTTTGGAGAAGTCCTTAGAGATATTTTGGCTCAACCTCCTTCTCCATGCAGAAATCTCCTTTACAACGTTTGCAACAGATGGCCATTGTGGTGTTGCTTTGTTATAATTTATTTTATTTAGTAATTGGTTTTTATAGAATACCATTAAGTTAAAGAGTTTATTTTTCAAGTCTCCACGGAAATGGCTCTCTTTACCATCTGTGTGTGCTTCTCATATGAGATTAGACCCTGGGACTTTCTGCCCCTTGACGGCCTGAACTATTAGTAAAGGCAGCAAAGGGAAAAGGACTTACCTCACTTCTCAATCAGGACTCCTGGGCAAGATTCAGTGCCAGGAAATGAGGAGAGAAGGGTAGGAATGATTTAAAAGATATTTCCTAGCGTGGGAAAGGTCATTCTGACCTTTGGTGTTGTGTCTTTAAAAATAATACTGTTGAGATTTCTGCTTATGCAAGTAACCCAGGAGCACAATTTTTTTAAATTATTCAAAAAGCAGTAAAAAATACTAACTATTTGGGAGTCTTGGGATGATACTGCTTCTTCTTTCATATCTACTCTTTTTGCATTATAATGTGCCATTATATGTTCTTCCATAACGTAAGTCCTAGTTATGCATCATATTCTGTTTCATAGCTATGGAATTATTTACCTAACCAGACACTTCTGGTTTCCTCTCACCTCTTGCTTCCTCATGCTGGTCAGAAAAGCTGCCTCTGGCATAAGCACTGCTTAATCTGCCTTGATTTTCATCCAGACACATAAACGCTTGTCCCAACGCATTTGCATGGGATGATACAATTCCAGAGTGCTTCCTGGGAGTAATCATGGTGTTGTAGCGGAGTCCGTCTTTGGCCTTTGTGTAGTTGATGTGTTAATTACACTCTGTCAAGCCGCAAACTTCCATTCCCCAAGCCTCTCGAGGCAAGCACAGTTATTTGTGTTTCACGTTGCAAGTGAGGATAAGTCTAAATGGACCCTTTAAATCAGCTTGGCTGCTAACTTTGGCTCTATTGACTTGCTGCAGTCAGGGCCCAGGCGATGGCAGGGCCAGCAGTCTTGGCCCATATTGGACCAGAAGGTGTGGCAGCAGCCTCACATCATATGACAAATGACCCAGGACAAAGGGTGGTGCCCAGGCTCCCACTCTAGGAGCAGGCGGTCCTGCTCACACACCACCGCTTCCACGCCTGCCTGGCTCTCTGCTGGCCCTGATCCAAATGGGGCATTGTGCTTTGTTATCGTTCCATGAGAAGTGGCAGCAGGGCCTGGAAGCGCAAGGTAAATGCTTGCAATGGCATTCCAGGGGCATCTCCATGGTCTGGTGTTTTGAGCAGGACAGAAATACTCAGGAATACCAATGTCCCAGAATCTGAATCTTTATAGAACTGACTGCTTAAGATGTGGGTTATTCTGCTCTGTAAGGGGACACACGCATGTACACACCTCAACCTTTTAGAAGAAATTCTGGGTCGATAAGATTCCACCTGCTGGTTCCACCTCTGAGTTCCCCACTTTTGGTCCCATTTGGTCCTGATTGAATGATTGACTATAAGGCTGACCTTGGTTCTTGGTCCTTGACGGTCTTGAGTCTGATGACCTCCACCTCCTCTTCACGTGGCTCCACACCCTGGATATTGTCATGACCTCATCTTGCTTCCTCTCACATCCTTTGCTAGATATGACTGCTGGTGTCAAGAGGGGCCCTTGGGTATCAGGCTAGGAGTTTTTGCATAAATAATGCACTTTGGTACTTCTTTGTGGTGTGCTTTGTCCCTGGGGCTTAAGCACTGCGGCTTGTGCTCTGAGTCTCATTACAGCAATGCCCAGGCTTTACCATGCGGCTCTGGAGACAGCAGCCATGGACATTCAGGAACCAGAGCAGGAAAGGAAGACAAAGGACAATGCTATGGTGGCCTGTGGTAGCAATCGATTCTGGCTTTTCACTCTCTCCTCCTCCCTAGTTACAGAACTTCTCTCCTAGCTGCAAAGACAGGCTCCTGATCCAGGCCTAGCTAATCACAGTGCCCGCTTTCCCTGGACACAGCAACAGCCCAGGGATGGGTGTGAGTCCTACACAGAGTTCATCAGTCTGTCCCTGGAATTGATTCATAGATGTTGGGAGAGAAAGATGCTTCCTTTCCATTGGGTTTGCTAAGCAAGGGCTGCCATGTGGTGTGCCATCAGGTACAGAGAAAAGAAAGCTGGTACATAAAAGAGAGCAGAGACAGACAGAAATGAGAGACGGGAAAAGAGGAGCAGCACAGTGGAGGCTGAGCACCAGCATGGGCCTCGAGGCGGCTGTGCCCTCCACTGCTACTTCAATTACATGAAAAGCTGCAGCATCTTTCTCAACAATGGGAGCCAATTATTCTCCTGTCTTTCATAAGCAAGTTTGTGATGGGCTCTGACACACATGGCCAAGAGGGTCCTGCCTAATGCACTTTCTGATGCCAGCAGGTGCCAGTTTGATTTGTGAATACAGATGAGACATCCCTCCAGGAACTTTAGGAAATAGCATAAGGACGCTTTGAGGAAGACCCGTTTCCTGCGGGCAGGCAGGATGAAGTCTTCTGCCATAATAATTTGTATTATAAAAGGGATGTATGACCTTGTTTTGTAATCATAAGCTGGTGAGACAGAAATATGTAGGCTATTCTTTCAAAAATTCATACACATCTCTTATCAGATTGGCTTCTGGCTGGACCCTCTGTCCCAGCCCGGGCCCCAGGCCATCAGACCTGCTCAGGTACTTGTCTGAAACCAAGCCACGGAGGTCACCTGAGCCAGAGACACACTCTATCTCACCCAACTCTCTACAGAGAGAATTTTCTGCAAGAGCGTTGTGAGGTTTTAGTGGACAGATAAATGTAAAGCAGGAGAAATAATCGAGGGTGGCATCAAGATTTGAGACTGGGGAGTCAGGTATTCAGTGAAGCCATTAACCTAGAGAAAAGGTTATTAAGGGAAGAGGAGGTATGTGGGAGAGACTAACTCAGAGTTGGACATGTTACACACAGTATGTGCAGAATGCCTGGCTTTACTGTGTCTGCTGTTTCAGGAGGTGCTTGGAAACACAGGTCTCGATCTCAGGGAAGCGCTCCAGGCCAGCACATAAGACGTGGACGTTGTCGGAGTGTAGATGAAATTGAAGTCATGAGGGTTGAGTAAAATTACTTATGAAGAGCATTATATTGGTTTCCTAGGGCTACTATAACAAATTACCACAAAGCAGGGTAGCATGAAACAACAGAAATTTATTCTCACATAGTTCTGGAGGCCAGAAATTTGAAATCAAGGTGTCAGCAGGGCTGTGCTCCCCTGAAATCCCTAAAGGAGGACCCTTCCTTGCCTCTTCCTAGTTTCTAGTAGTTGCCGGCCATCCTTGCCATTCCTTGGCTTCCAGCTGCATTGCTCCTCTCTCTGCCTCCATAGCCACATGGCCCTCCTCCCCCGGTGTCTTCCTCCCTCTGTGCTTTCCTGCCTCCGTCCTCCCCCGGTGTCTTCCTCCCTCTGTGCTTTCCTGCCTCCGTGTGCCCTCTCCTATTCTTACAGGGACGTTGGTCCCCACATTAGAGTGGTCACGTTAGGGTCCACTCTAATCCTGTAGGACCTCATCTTAACTATTGCCACCTGCAAGATCCTAGGTTCAACTGAGGTCACATTCTGAGGTTGTCAGTTGGACCTGAATTTGGGGGTTGGGGAGTACTATTTAACCCACTATAATGGGGAAGAGAAGAAACGAGAAAGCTAAAAGCAGAATCATGAGAAGCACTAACATTCTCATGGTTAGAAGGGAAGTGTCAGCAAAGGAAAAGAAAGAGAGAGAGAGAGAGAGAGAGAGAGAGAGAGACCATGTTCATAGCTGCTGAGAGGCCGAGTGGGGATACAAGCAGGTGGCTGCGTGTGACCATCAGAGAATACTAACTGCAGTTGGGTGACTGACTAACACAGTTCCCCATGACTAAGGTGGCAGTCCAGAATGCAGAACTTGCAGTGCTAAAGCCCAGCAGTACCAAGCACACTGGAATGGTTGGCCATTCTACCTGGACACCAGCAGTTCTATTAGAATTGAATGTGGGGAGGAGGGTTGAAGCTTACTGGGTTGGGGAATGAGTGAGCCTTAAGAAATGTGCTTGCCTGAGGTGTGATTTTGGTTGTGCTGTTTTTCTGACAATTCAAACATATTTGGAATTTTCTTACTTAGGATATGGGCCTGAGTTTTTAATTTAAAGTCAAGTCTTCGGGTAAGGTCAGCTCAGTCCCTAACCACCGGACATCGTGGAACAGCCAAATTATTGGAGATTAAAGTGTCCCTCAAATGTTGTGAATGCCACTCTGACCCTCCTTGCCTGGAGGGGCCCTCCAGGGCATGCTATTTAAATGAACCCAATTTTGAAAGTTCATCTATCTCTACTGAACGTGATAGCTATCTTGCTCTGCCTTCAGAGCACTTATCTTCAAAGCATTCAGCACTAGACAAAGCCTTGATTTTTCCTTGAAAAAGAAATTGTCGGGAAGTCTGACTCCATCTACACCTTTGCATGTGTGATTTCATTATTCATAGTCAGCATTCCTCTCCTGGCTTTTGATCTGTAGTTTACAGAATGTGTGCATAAGGAGACTCTCTTTCCCATAAACTGATCTCCTTGCCCTCTCAGCCAGAATAACTTTCCATTTATTCCTTTGATAAAGCGTTGATGCTGTGAGCCAGCATACATTAAATTTATCATGATGCAAACACAGCACTACACTTTTATCCAGCCCAGATCAGGAACCAGATCACTGCCAGTGCCCCTCAAGTGTCTCTGATGATGAACAGCCAAAGGGACCTGTGGAATTTCTCATGACCATCAAATCCGAAGAAAGAATTCTGCTAAGAACAGCTTGCAGCGTCTATCACCAGTATCCAGACTCTATTATTAGCTTGCAAGGTAGTTAAAGAAATCATCTCAGCCTTGACTCACTAATAAGCACTTTTAAATATATATCAAAAAGCCCTCTTAGTTAAAATGCTTCAACAGCTTTCCACCTCTCTTCTGATAAATGCCAATATCATTAACATGGCTGTTCAGAACCCTGCTGCCTCTCCAGCCTTGCCTGGCCCCAGACTCCCTTTTCCCTTCTGCTACTTCCCCTAAGTTGAGTGTTCTTCATTCTTCTTTCACCTACTCATCCTTCTCTTGTCACCTCAATTATCACTTTATTGGGGAAGCTTTTCCTGACCCACCCCATGTCCCATCCACCTACTTGCCGCTGATCCCCAGGCTAGGTTAGAGACCTTTATTTGCTTTCACAGAACCACTACCAAGTCAAGATAGGCTGACATGTGACCATAGCAAGCACCACCAAAACCTTAGGGTGGATGGATGAGGATCCACATTGTTTGAGACACTCACCATCCAAGGCCAAGCCCATGAACCTGCCCTCTCCTGGGAGCTCACAGTGTTTACATGTATATAGATGTGTATTTATAATTCAATTGACTCCTCGTAACAGATTATTTATTAGATATAGACATCCATGTCTTATCTGCAGTTCAATATAGAAGTACTTTGGAAACAGGAAGATACTGTGTCTGTTTCACCTTTGAGTCCCCCACAGTGCCTATAATCTGCACTTACAGACATGAGATGCTCAATAAAGTTCAATTAATTAGTGAATGAAATCTTAAGTGAATGATTTTTGAAATCATTTTCTTTTCTTACATGTTTTTGAGAAATGTAGGCATCTTCATCTTCTTCCACCAACAATATTTTTAGAAAGCTTCATTTTCCAACAGCTTTATTTAATAATGTAATTATAAAACAAAGACGTCTATCTAAATATGCACAGTATAAGACTGTGATACTTTTGATCCCATAACAAGTCAATTCCATTTGGCTCAATTCAGCAGGTATTAATTAAGTGCCTATGAAGTCAAGTCTCTGTAGTGTGGCAATAGAATGCTTCATTTCAGTGGGATAATTTGGGATGGAAAACTTCTGAACATCTTTCAGCTCCTAAGTCTGACTTCGGCAGTCACAAAGCAATTCTCCCATGTTTAGACTATATCCATTCATTCATTTGTTCAATAAAACTTTATTGGATATCTATTAGATGTGATCATGATTGCTCTGGATTAGATCTCTTGAAAAGTATGGTATGAAAGAAGAGATTGTGCAGGGTTTGCCCATTTGGAAAGAAAAGTTTAGTAGTTAAAGTACCTGACAGAGAGTAAGAGACCTGGGTTTAATTTCCCACCTCATTCTGTCGTTAAGTAGTGAAGGGAACTCAGCAAGTCATATCATGGCTCTGGACCTCAGTGTGCTATCTGTGTAGTAAGGGCATTAGACTGGATGATGTCTAAATAATATTAGGGATTAGAAAGTCTTTGTCCTGGATGGCTTGCACCAGTCACTGGAGTTGCTTGGCAGGAAGGCATGATGACATTTTGTACTTCTAGAGCTCTGTCCCTCTCATGCAGAAAATGGTAGAAGAATCCAGAGGCAAAGTTAGGTTTAAAAGGAAGTCCTCTCCTAATACTAGGGGCCTGATTCCTGGTGCCATGCTTTGTTTACCTCTACCACTTGCAAGGATAAAAAAGCATCTCTAGGCCGGGCGCGGTGGCTCACGCCTATAATCCCAGCACTTTGGGAGGCTGAGGCGGGTGGATCACGAGGTCAAGAGATTGAGATCATCCTGGTCAACATGGTGAAACCCCGTCTCCACTAAAAATACAAAAAATCAGCTGGGCATGGTGGCGCGTGCCTGTAATCCCAGCTACTCAGGAGGCTGAGGCAGGCGAATTGCCTGAACCCAGGAGGTGGAGGTTGCGGTGAGCCGAGATCACGCCATTGCACTCCAGCCTGGGTAACAAGAGCAAAACTCCGTCTCAAAAAAAAAAGGCATCTCTAGGCCTGGCCCACTGTATGGAATCTATTTTGTGGGACTAGATATTTTATTAGCATTTCCAACTGAACAAGTGATGTCAGGTTAGACAATGTGACAGTGACTAGATGATATATTCCTTAACTAGTGAATATGAAACTGCATAGAAAAAAGATTTCACAATGTTGTGATAGTAATGTACTTTCTAATATTTTATAAGATTCATATGAAGATACGTTATTTACAGTTTAGGGTAGATGTATATAGGTAACAAAAATAACTGCGGACTTCTTTTGGAGAAGTTTGCAATTGGATCATTTAGCATACATTCCCTTACAAGTGACTCAAAACCTAACTAGCAGTGACAGAAATGTTAAGAACATTTACTGTTTACCCAGCAAGATGTCTGGAGAGGGTGGTTTCAGGTGTGAGGCCCTGGATTTGTGTCTCTGCCATTCTCTTGCTTTTTCTCGGTCACAAGATAACTAACAAAGCTACAGATAAATCCTCACATGACTGATGACTGTAACTACAGAAAGGAAGCAGGGGAGATGAAGAGACCTCTCCCTTTGCATCTCTTTCCTAGTATCAGAGAGAAAAACACCTTTCCAGAAGCCTCCCCAGCTGACTTGTCCTCTGTCTCAGCAGCAAAGAAATTTGAAAAAGCAGAAATCTGTGGTTTTCAGCCTCCACCATGGAAGGAAGACAAGTGAAGAGCAAGTTGGGCATGTCTATGGATGGGCCGCCAACGTTCTTACCAAAATCCATCCCGCAGGTCACCCACCATCTGTAGATATCTTTCCTCTCCCACAGCCACTGTGGGTGGGATGCTGTGGCTCATTGTCTGAGAGAGAGCAACTCCACAGGGTCATCCGGTTACTGTAGCTAGCACCAAATCTTGCACATTTCCATGCCATCACATGTCAGTGTAGAGTCCTGTGGTGTAGCAGTTTATAACTAAAAGAAAATATATCTGCTTCAGATGTAGTGATGCAGAAGTTTAATTTACCTTCCATGAAAACTTGCAATTGGAAAAGGGAATGATGATAGGAAACATAATGGTCACTGTTTGTTTGTTTTCACATATCTAGTTTTGTTGATCTAGAATAATGAGACTGAGAGAGGATTAAATTCCTTGGTTAGCCCATCTGGCAGCCTATAATGCTGTTCTTTGGGAAAATGTTCCTTATTTATGTTCCCTGTGACCCACCTGAGATTAGGGAAGATGCTCTACTTGAAAATTGCACAGCCTTTCCAGCTTACTGCATTTTAGATCAACGTTTTGAGATCTTGATATTGTCATAGGAATTCAACAGAGCTCAATGGTCTCAGCCTGCTGTTGATCAGCCTTAGAGTCTATCTGGTAATGCTATTGCTTCAAACTTAGTGGGCTTTTTGAGATCTTTGCTTTAAGTCAATTACTGCAGCCCATGTGTCTGTTTGGGTTTTTTAGGAAGCAGAACGCTGAGATGGAGTTGGGAGTGCAAGAGATATATTTTTAGGGGGTGACAATTATGGAAGTTAAAGTTAAGGAGGCTGGATTGGAAAGGGAGAGCCTTTAGACTGTGATGTAAGTCTCACACCTGTCATAAGAGATGAGGTAGAAGTAGGATTGGGCAGGAAAATCCTCAGACAATGACACAGATCTGGCAGACGTCTTTGCCAACTCCATAGGGAACTTCAGAGCAAAGACAGCTCAGTAGGAGAGCTCCACATTAGGCAGAAATAGCCAGGCCCTTGGATGCCTGCTGTACTTGCCATTGACTAGGGGTTGCTCAGAAACAGTATGATTTCCACTCCAAAGCTGAGCAGGATCCCAAAGGAACTGGAGGCCGTCGGCTAACCACTTTCATTGCAAGTTCTTTCTCGAAGGAAGATCTGACTAGGGTACCTCCGTGGTGGTCATGGCCCAGGCTCTGGTCTCCCCTCTTTATAGGCTTAACGGTGGTTGTTCTGAAGCAATTCAAAACAAGAGGTTTGGGTGGGGAAAACCCATTTTGATCAGACATTTGCCCGCAGACTTGCCCTCTTTGCCTGTCAAATAATGCTGGATGAGGGGAGTTTAGGAACGTGGGAATATTGTCAGTCTTACTTCTTGTTATGTCTATACTCCTCTGCTGCTGACTCCAGCGAGTCTCCAAATTATGAAACTTCAGACAACTTAGACCTCAGACTATCAACAGAGAAGATTTCAGAAAAATTCCTTTTCTTCTCTCCCTACTGACAGATTTTCTCTAATCTGTGTTCATCTTTTTCTTGTAGGACTTTGCCAAAAGCTTCAAGAAGTAGCCAACGTAAGTCAACATCCCAAACGTTTCCTGCCATTTCCTTTAACGCTACAGCCTCACCTGGCACGTGATTGGAATCTCAAGGCACGACAAGCAAGAGTCCAAAGCAAATGTCTTGCTGCCACCCAGCAAGAGCTACCGACATCCAGCCTATTCTAGCTGGGTCCTCACTGCCCTCTGCCTGCCATATCTCAGCCATTCTGTATTTTCAGATATTATCTGTGCTGCTCTGCTTACTGCAACTAAATTCAAAAGAATATGTGTGGCTACAGGTACAGAGGATAGGACAATTAAAGGGATTTTATTTAGTCAACAAGAAGTCTGGACAAAGGTGGTTCCAAGGTTAAGTTTAGCACTTCCATGACATCTAAGCACCAGGTTGTTATTGCAGCCAGCCTCTGCTCTTCCCCTCATGGTCACAAGATGGCTGCCACAGCTCTGAGGTTATCCTCACCTAACAATGTCCAGAGGCAGAAAGGTCACAGAAGAGTGTTCTCTTTGCATGCCTCCCTCCCGTGATCAGAGAGGAGAAATCCTTCCCAGAGGCCTACTGGCATACTTACACTGCCTTAGGTTACAAAGGAAGCTTGTAACATGAATCTCTGGCATTTTCATTCTTTAGAGTGGGAGGAGGACAAAGGCGGAGAGGGATTTGGAGCAAAGCCAGACAGCAGTGTTTGCCATGGGATCATGCCTATTGATCTTAGTTTTCCAACCTCCAACTTGGAAATAGATAAACCATCTGTCTTCCCTTCCTGGGGAGTAGCAGGTTATGAATAAATTATGCTGCCAGAGCCCAGAGAGTCCTTAAAACAAAATACTGTCAATCCAAGGCTCTCATTTCATTAAACCCATATTAGTTTCTATTGCTCATTTGATGGCATCTGATTTCCCTAGGATGGGAGGTATTGGCAGGACAAGAAAAAGGGAGAAAATTAGCCCAAATCCACCTTCCCCATCGCCCTCTTCCCCCAGTGCTGATAGTCATGAGGTCCCCAGGTACTTCAGTTATATCTGGGGAGCTAGTGAGCTGAGTGCACAGGTCCAAGGCCAGCATATAGATATGTTCCAGAAAACTCTGTGCTGGAGCACCAGAGAGGGCTGTTGGAGAAAAGACGCATTACTGATGATGCAAATTCAGCCACCAGTGAGAAGATTGGGACAGTACTGGGGGGCACTATGCCTCTCTTAGCCCCTGAACCTACACCATGTAAAGCTGCTGATCCACCTTTCTGCACACAACAGCATTCTTTTTATCTTTTTTTAAAAATTATTTTAACACCAATGCCACTTGCCAAATAATAGTATTCTTATCTCACAATAATTTTATCTTTCTAATTTCTATAATCTCAGGATTCTTAAAAGGGTTATGAGAAAACTCCCTTTTGTTTCCAGGCCTGGTTGATGGCTGGTTGTAGACTCAGAGGTCTAAACTCAGAGTGCCTTGAAGAATCAAATGCAGCCGCATAATCATTATTGCCATTGGGGCTGGAGCCCTTTAAATTGGCCCAGCCTTACTATGCCAAAGGGCTGGGGAAGCAAATGCAAACTACTGCTTGTTCCTCTGTCCCGTGGACTTCTCTCTCACACATCCTTCCCAAAATTATTGTTTTCATCTTCCCTCCTTGGGTCCTCACTGCTTCGCCAACATGTCTTCACTACATCTGACGCAAGTTTCTGCTTGCTCTCTGGTGCTTGGGGGCACACCCATAGCCCCCCACTGACCACCCCAGGATTCTAGAGACCCAATTGCTTTGAGCCTGCTCAGGTTTCTCAAGTTTATCATTGCAAGCCAAGAAAAGAGGTTGTAATTGTGGATTCTGCTGGGACCTTAGAGGTTATGGTCAACTTGAACTGGCTTCCTTGGGACTTTTTTGGATCTGGCTTGCACCTTTTCTAGACCAGGGTCAGTTCCTCTGCTCCCCTCTCACATTCCTAACATCTGGCTAGTGCTGGTCTGGCTCCCAGAGATGGGAACAATGTACACTCTCCATGCCAGGGCTGTCCCAATAGGCTCTCTCCTCCGTGGACTCCTAGGCTCTCTTCTCCACGGCCTCTGTTTGTGAGCACTGATCTGACTCTGGTTTCCAAGAACAGAAAAAGACTGCAATCAAAACTCATCTCAGCCCCAAATTCACTGGTTTGAAAATTGCTAATCTAAGATATTTGTAACCCAGATGTCAGCTGTGATCCTATTGACTTTTGAGATTCAAATGAATTGGCTTCAGAGTGTAATGAATAAAAATGTGAGTCCTAGAGTCCATCAGCCCAGATTCTACATTCGGGTACTCTTCTTACTTATTGTCATCTGGTGCAGTCTACTTAGTTTCTCTCTTTTTTTTTTGTCTGTAAAATGGATGTAATGATACCTGTATAAATTTGGGGTGCTGATTTAATGAACTGTTGCAAGTAGAGCACTAAGAACAATGGCAAGCATAAAATGTTACCATTCGCTCCGCCCCATGGGGAAGAAACATCCTGTTGGATGAATTTATATTTTTTCTAGTAACTCTTGGCTCAGAATTTCTGCTGCAGCCAAAACAGACCAGTTTCAGGAACTGTCTTGACATATCGTGCTCTCTGATTCTTTTCTGTATTGTCACCCCTTGCTCAATGCCACCTTGATTCCGTCACTCTTCCAGATACTTTCTGACTGATAAAATCAGGTATGCAGAGGTTTCCTGAAGTATTAGGGCAATGAGAAGGCTTTATATTGCAGCATTACACAACTTAGATTTGAGCTGAAGACGTTTAGTTCTTAGAAGTCCTTTGACTCCATAGTCCCCAGCCTCTAGCCTTCTCCTTTTCTCTTTTCTGGTTGTCTTTTTCCTTAACTTTACTTATTTCTCTGTCTACTTAAAATCATTAGAGCTTTAGCTTCTACACCAAAAATTACTAGTACAGTACTTTCTTGCTCTTTTTAAATTTTATTTATTTTTATTATTTTTATACTTTAAGTTCTGGGATACATGTACAGAACGTGCAGGTTTGTTACATAGGTATAAATGTGCCATGGTGGTTTGCTGCACCCATCAACCTGTCATCTACATTAGGTGTTTCTCCTAACGCTATCCCTCCCCCGTCCCCTACCCCATGATAGGCCTCAGTGTGTGATGGTCCCCTCTCTGTGTCCATGTGTTCTCATTGATCAACTACCACTTATAAGTGAGAACATATGGTATTTGGTTTTCTGTTCCTGTGTTAGTTTGCTGAGAATGATGGTTTCCAGCTTCATCCATGTCCCTGCAAAGGACATGAACTCATCGTTTTTTATGGCTGCATAGTATTCCATGGTGTATATATGCCACATTTTCTTTATCCAGTCTGTCATTGGTGGGCATTTGGGTTGGTTCCATGTCTTTGCCATTGTGAAGAGTGCTGTAATAAACATACGTGTGAATGTGTCTTTATAGTAGAATAATTTATAATCCTTTGGATATATACTCAGTAATAGGATTTCTAGGGAAAATTGTATTTCTATTTCTACATCATTGAGGAATTGCCACACTGTCTTCCACGATGGCTGAACTAATTTACACTCCCATCAACAGTGTAAAAGTGTTCCTATTTCTCTACATCCTCTCTAGCATCTGTTGTTTCTTGACTTTTTAATGATCACCATTCTAACTGGCATGAGATGGTATCTCATTGTGGTTTTGATTGGCATTTTTCTAATGACCAGTGATGGTGAGCTTTTTTCATATGTTTATTGGCCACTTAAATGTCTTCTTTTGAGAAGAATCTGTTTATATCCTTTGCCCATTTTTTGATGGGGTTGTTTGTTTTTTACTTGTAAATGCATTTAAGTTCTTTGTAGATTCTGGATATTAGCTCTTTGTCAGACGGATAGATTATAAAACTTGTCTTCCATTCTGTAGGT
Source organism: Sapajus apella (assembly GCF_009761245.1). NCBI lineage: Eukaryota > Metazoa > Chordata > Mammalia > Primates > Cebidae > Sapajus > Sapajus apella. Next base: position 22,764,234 of record NW_022436972.1, on the reverse strand, counting down.
TACCTATTCACTCTGATGATAGTTTCTTTTGATGTGCAGAAGCTCTTAAGTTTAATTAGATCCCATTTGTCAATTTTGGCTTTTGCTGCCATTGCTTTTGGTGTTTTAATTAAGAAACCTTTCCCCTGGCCTATGTCCTGAATGGTATTGCCTAGATTTTCTTCTAGGGTTTTTATGGTTTTAGGTCTTATGTTTAAGTCTTTAATCCATCTTGAGTTAATTTTTGTATAAGGTATAAGGAGGGGGTCCAGTTTCAGTTTTCTGCATATGGCTAGCCAGCTTTCCTAACACCATTTATTAAATAGGGAATCCTTTCCCCATTGCTTGCTTTTGTCAGGTTTTTTAAAGATCAGATGGTTGTAGACATGTGGTGGTATTTCTGAGGCCTCTGTTCTGTTCCATCAGTCTATATATCTGTTTTGGTACCAGTACCATGCTGTTTTGGTTACCGTAGCTTCGTAGTATAGTTTGAAGTCAGGTACCATGATGCCTCCAGCTTTGTTCTTTTTGCTTAGGATTGTCTTGGCTATATGGGCTCTTTCTTGGTTCTATATGAAATGTAAAGTAGTTGTTTTTCTAGTTCTGTGAAGGAAATCAATGGTAGCTTGATGGGGATAGCGTTGAATCTATAAGTTACTTTGGACAGTAAGGCCATTTTCACAATATTGATTCTTCCTATCCATGAGCATGGACTGTTTTTCCATTTGTTTGTGTTCTCTCTTATTTCCTTAAGCAGTGGTTTGTAGTTCTCCTTGAAGGGGCCCTTCACATTCCTTGTAAGTTCTTAGGTATTTTATTCTCTTTGTAGCAACAGTGACTGGGAATTCATTCGTGATTTGGTTCTCTGTCTTAAAGATAGTTCTAGTCCTGACGGGAACTCAAGTTGCAGCTTTTTAAATAACAAAAAGTCTCCTCTATATATGTTGATGATGATAATTAATCATGACAATCAAAGGTTTAAATGGCACTAATAACCAAGTGGCAACTACCAACTATCATTAGCATGTGTTTCACAGCTTAGAAAATACTTTCAAATTCTTTATTGTCTCATTTGAATGGATTTCCTTTTCATTTTATGCCTGGAGGATTTGCAAATAAGGGCTTTGTAACAGAGGATAGCCATACATACGCATGTGCGTGCACACACATGCACACTAGCGTGTAGCACTCTGTTTCATGTGGGTTTTGCGATGCTCATATAAAGCTCCCTCAGATACAAGGCCTCTGTCAATCTATAGACAAAGTCATTTGTTCATTGTCTATTGATCCCGGGTCCTGGGCTGGTTACCCTGACACAACAGGCCACCATGACAAGACATTACAGCCTTCCTTTCTTAGTAGATATGTGTATTGAGTTTCTGAAAATTCAGAGAACGATGGGCCCATCTTCCTCTGGGATTATTGGGTCATTTCTCAGCATGTCTGAAGCCTGAACAGGAGTGAGGCCCTGATGAATCACATTCAGCATCCACAGTTCAAGCAGGAGAAATCTGAAATTTCAACAAAGATTTAAGTACTTGCAAGCACACAGCCTTTCATCTTTAAGGACTAATTCACAGTGTGCATTTTATACATCTTTATAGGGTAGTGTTGCTATTCCTACACCCTTATTTCTTGGCAAATGGGGGGTTGAGTGACATTTATAAGTGAATGCCTTCAGTGGGAGAGCTTGCCATGACACGTATTTCATTGGGAGAGGCCATAAATATTTTTTGCATACATATCTGTATATCCATGTGATACTTCATTTTAGAAAGCAACAATAACAACTGCGTCATTAAGCAGCAGAGAGGCTAATGTGTCAGCTGGCCTAATGGGAAAGACAAACAAGGATCATCTTGTCAAGTTAAAATGGATTATGCTTTGGCACCAGCTTCCTGCTTGTTTGTGGGTTTGAATTGAACCTGCAGGTGTAACTTAGGATATTACCACATCAGGCAACTCACCAGCATCCTTTCTGCCCTCCAAGGCCCCTGCCCTGACTGTGATGGGAAGTTCCTATAAGTCCACTGTGTGGACCAACTATTGCCCAGGCCTTTTGAAAGTGTCCCTGAATAGCTGCTGAAATGGAACACACACTCAGGTATGTCCCTAAGGCTCTTGGTTACTGTCATAGCTTTTAACACACTGCATTGTAATTGTTTTGTAGAGGAGGAGAATATTTTTTCCTCTCTCCATCTTAGGTTTATGGCAGAGTTTCTTATTACAAAGGACAGATTAACAAGAGAAAAGCATACATATTTATTTAATGTAAGTTTTATGTGACATGGGAACCTTCATAGGGAAATGAAGGCCCAAAGACACAGTTAAATCTGAATGGTTTTACAGTTGTTTTGATGCAGAGTGGAACATCATGGAGAAATATGATAGGGCAAAGCGTATGATCTAATGGTAACAAATTGGGGGAACTTAGGCCTGTTTATTCAAATTCTTCTCTGTATCCCTTTGCTTTCAGAGATAAGGATAGTCTTTTCCTCCTGGTATAGGGAGGGTACCTCCCACATGAGAGTCTTATGATCAGCTTCAGAGGAATGTCAGGAAATCCTAGGTTTTATGACCTGCTTCACGGAAGAAGGGCAAAGGACGGTGACAGTGATCTTCCTGTTTATGCAGTTTTCTCAAATTTCTTCAGCTTAAAATACTCTTAGGTAGTGTGTCCTGAACCCCACTGTCAACTGGAGAATCGTGAAGTTTGTAAATTTGGAAAGAGGAGCTTTTTTCTTATAGAGAGTTGCAGCCTGTACAGGCTGGCTGTTCCACAGGCTGGGAAGTGTAGCCTCCCACAGAAAGTAAAAGCAGGCACTTTGAGGGAGGGAAGAATGAGACAGAAATTTATGCTGAATGGGTTAGCTAAGTATATATATTCAACATGTTATAAGAGGAGCTATGAATATTCATGAAGGGGGCATGCATATGCATATCAGCAAGCATACATACATCTCATGTTTGCTTTGGGGTGGATACTTAACATTTAAATACATTAAAATTAGGCTTTTTACATCAAAAGGTGAAATAGAGGACACAGAAGCATTTGGTGTGCAGCTCCTCTGTAAACTGGCCAGAACCAGTCCATGGTCAGCGGTCTGTCATCAGGAAAGAACACTGGTTGGTTGTTGTGTTAAAACCACAAAAAAGGAAGGGAGTCTAGCAAGTCTTTCAAAAGGGCTTGAAACCCTTGGAAAAGAAAGTCTAATGACCATTAATGGGGGAAGGGGTATACTGAGGCATGTCCAACCTCCTATCCCATCATGCCTAGGAGCTCAGTTTTAAGGTTACATTAGGGTCCTGTTGGCCAAGAGGAGGTCTGTTTAGTTGGTTGTGGGCGGGGTTAGGACTTTATTTTTATTTCTCACCATCAATCTGATCATCTCTCAGTCTCCATTATTATTAGGTCAAAAACTCCATGGAGACAGAGACTGTGTCCTATTTACATCCATGTACCCAGCATCTAATACAATGCCTGGCATATAATAACTAATCAATAGGTTTGCTGATTGAATAAATGAATAGTCCTGTCCCAACAGGGCAAAGGAATTTGTTTTTCTGAATGAAATTATTCCTCTATGACAAAGTTCACCTCCCCTAATTTCTTTTGGATTACTTTGTCTCTTGCATCACATGTAGATGATGAATATTGGGAACATTTATACTTCATTTAGTCATTTTCTCCCCAAACAGATATGATAATGAATAATTTTATCATAAAATCAAATAAAAAGTGAAATGGAAGTATATTGATTTGGTAGCATAGTAGACAGTATGCGTGGGATTGTCGAGAGGCTGGGCTTGATGGAGATATATGAACACCTTCAGCTGAGAATGGGTCTCCGCCACCTCCTAGGGGCTATGAAATGTGGATGGCTGTGTTTATCATGACTAGAAGGAACTTCTGTCTCTTAATGGGCGGGGCTCAGGGATGTTAAACATCCTGTAGCATTCCAGTCAAATCCTTATGATGAAGAATTTCCTGCCTTAATGCCATTAATATTCAAGATGGGAATCATCTTTTATACTGTAAGTTAGTTTAACTTCAGGATATGCTGTTTCTTTCCTCCCTCCACCTTCTTTGCTCTTTTTTCTCTTTCTTCCTTTTCTTCCTTATTTCCTTCTTTCCTTCCCTTCCTCCTTCCAATACTTACTAAATATCTACTAAGGGAAATGGATGGTGATGCTTATGAAGATGAATTGGACATAGGTTTGGCCTCAGGGATTAAAGTCATGGGATTAAAGTCATGCAGGGAAAGATATGACATGTGTTTAAAAATCAAGAGAATTTGGCAGAAAGAAATAAGTGTAGGGAAAGTAAAGGTAAAATGTTATAGGTCAGAGGAGAGAGAGCTTTCCCTGATGTTTTGAATGAAATGCATCTTATAAATCAACACTTCATCATGTTTTGTAGAACTCTATAGTTTACAAAGTCCTTTCCTATATGTTTTTTCATTTATACTAATACTCACAGTAATCTTAAAAAGGAACTTTATTTGCCTTTGGATTTATTCTTCACTGTTTCTCTGCCCTACTCTGTATTACCAGGGGCCAGGCTGTGCAGGCTACCTCCCCATCCTTATTAGCTGGCTGCTAGCTGGGTTTGGCCCAGGGGAAGCACTGGTGGGAGAGTCGGTCTTCTCCCTTAAGCAGCAGGTAGCTGCGTCTCCTCTGGGCCTCCACTTCCTACCAGACAAGCTTCTGTGTCTGGACTCTGGAACTCTGTTTCTTCCCTTTTCTCTCCTGCTGTGGAGCAGTATGACTTCCTGCTGCTGAAATCTCTGGTTTACCTCACCATGCCCTTTGACTCTTCAAGTCTCTACCACCTGAGTAAGCAATACTTTGCATTAAATTCCCTGGGCTTTAAATATTTGAATGGGATTTTGTTTTCTTAATTACATCCCAAGTAGAAAGAAAGCATTATTCTTAGCACTTTAGAGATAAGGAGAAAGTTAAATGACTTTCCCAAGGTCACCCAGCAAGAAGAGGCAGAGTGTGGGTCTGACTCCTGACTCCAAATCCAGGCTTTTATCCACTGCCTCATACTGCTCCATAAGAGATAATAACAGTGAAAACATAATATAAAGAAATACTTTTCTAAGATTATATAAAACACCTATCAGATTGGAGGATTTTTTTTTCCCTCTGTGTGCTTTTAAATTGAAAAGAACTTCTTTTGTTTCTGTTGTTCTTGGGAAAAATTAATATATTAGCTAGATTAGGAGAATGTCACACAAGTACATATGGATATTAGCCTGACATTTGGCAAAGTCATTCATGATAGCCTAGTGGAACAATGCATGTTGGTACAGTCACATGGATTAGTAAATGTTTGATGCAAGGTTTTTAAAAGGCCACATATTACCTTATGCTGTCATATCTTATAATATTTTTATGATTATCTTGATGACCTCACCTTGGAATGAGAAAAAGTAAAAGTCATACTGAAAAGGTTTTCAGTTTAGAAAGCTTTCATAAATACCTGAATCAGACATACATTGTCCAGGTTACCATACCTTGGCTACAGGGATATTTTTAATTATCAAATATTACTGAATTGGTTACTGAATGTTACCAATCACCAAACCAACTAATTTAATAATTATTATAAAGCCCTATTCTCTGGAAAGACCTTATGGGGATGGACCAGGATCTGAAGTAAGGGCTTGGAGACATAGGACTGGCAAAGATGGGACATGAGGCTCTATGAGAAGGCTCAGTTTGGAGGGGCTACTTGTTCAGAGGCTCATTTGGATGGGGGCTGCTTGTTCAGATGTTGCTATGACTTGAATCCTGCTATTTCTCCTGGAGAACAAGAAACTAAGAATGGGAATCCAGAAGCATCAGGTCACACTCCGAGAGTGGTTATTTACACCACATTTGTCATCAGCCAAATCTATTTTGCCTTGAAAGCAGAGGAGAGAAATAGGAGGAAGGACATTTGACAGCGTTGTTTCCTTCTTTGTACATGAAACCCAATAAGTGGCCTTATTTCATTTTTAAAGTGCATGGCGTTGAATGCTAAATTATCCATATCTTAGAGGGGCTGAGTTTGAATGAGTTCACATATCCATCCCAGTGATTGTCAATTGTAGATACTAGAGAACATTTGGAGAATTGTGGGATTGTTTTCGTCAGAAATAATATCTACAGGTAGTTTAGTGTATGTTAGTTTTTAGGACAGTTCTATACAACAAAGAATTATCCTAAAATTATCACACCTACCTCCTAGGTGGTTCATGTGGTACTCTGTTAGGATTGTCTGATTAATTCCATGAAGGTCTGTACTCCTTCTGGGGTTAGGGCTTTGGCTGGGGTCTCCCCTGAAAAAGAAGGACTTCCTAGGTATTGATTTTCTGGAGAAGAGATGATTTATTAGGCCAAAACTCTCATGATTATTTGGGGCAAAACATCCAAGAATGTTTCTGCTTGGAACAGATATAGGTCCATCTATAAAAGAGGGTCAACATGAGATCACATTAGAGAAGCTGGAATTATCACCAATTCCTTTGGGCTGTGGAAGGAATAAGTTGACCTGCTTCATCTAACTCCACTAGTGAACAGCATCTTGTCCACATTGTTAGGCTGGGGAATGTGTGAGTCTTCCTTTGGTGGGTGTCTCTTAGGGGCTGAAGCAGCCTCCAGTGTCCAGGTGGTGATGGCGGTGATGTAAATGAAAGAGCTCCAAAGGAAGGCAAATCCAGAGGGGAAAAGAAAAAGACCGCAAAGTTCGTTCATCTCTTCTCATTTGAGGAGTCTCCTGTCATTGCCACTTAAAAATTTATTTTATTTTATTATTATTGTTTTTTGAGACGGAGTTTTGATTTTGTGGCCCAGGCTAGAGTACAATGGTGTGATCTCGGCACACTGCAACCTCCACCTCCCAGGTTCAAGCTATTCTCCTGCCTCAGCCTCTTGAGTAGCTACAATTACAGGCATGTGCCACCATGCCTGGCTAATTTTGTATTTTTAGTAGAGACGGGGTTTCTCCACGTTGGTCAGGCCAACCTTAAACTCCTGATTTCAGGTGATCCACCCACCTCAGCCTCCCAAAGTGCTGGGATTACAAGCATGAGCCACTGCACCTGGTATTTTTTTTTTTTTTTTTTTTTTTTTTTTTCTTTTTGAGACAGAGTCTCTCTGTTGCCCAGCCTGGAGTACAATGGCATGATCTTGGCTGCAACCTCTGTCTCCCAGATTCAAATGATTCTCCGACCTCAGCCTCCCACATAGCTGGGATTACAGGTGTGTGCCACCATAACTGACTAATTTTTGTATTTTTAGTAGAGATGACGTTTCACCATGTTGCCCAGGCTGGTCTCGAACACCTGACCTCAAGTGATCCACCTGCCTTGGCCTCCCAAAGTGCTGGGATTACAGGTGTGAGCCACCACACCCAGCCCATTGCCAACTTTGGAAGATTGAAGTGTTATTATGCTATGGCTAGATATTCATCAATCCTATTTCCTCTTCCTGGGCACATAGGAAGACTACATTTTCCAGCACTTGGTTTAGAGCCATATGACTGGTATGGCTCAGAGGCTGTGGCTGAAGTGATATATGACACTTTCAGACCTGGCCCTTAAAATCTCCTGTGAGATTCTTGACTCTCTCTCTCTCTCTGTTCCCTATCTTCATGTGTGGTGGAGCCACTCTATGGGAACAACCCAGTTTCCTAGATACTGGTTAAAGGAAAACTGTCCAGAGGAGTCGGAACCAACACTGGACTGAGACATAATTGTGAATTAAACTTCTGTTGCATTAAGTCACTGAGATTTGAGGGTTTAATTGTTACAATAGCAGAGCCTAGTCTACATACAACAACTTTGAAAGAGCACTAATCAGTAAACTGTGGCTAATTCCTGGAGAAAATGGTAGAGTGGTATATGACAAGGCTCTGCTTTCTACCTGTTAATAACCTGGCTGAGAACAGTGGTAGGATACTGATCAAATTAAATTGGAAACTGACAGTAAACAGAAGGGAATACTTCATGTATCTGGCAATAACATAGGAATCTAAAAATTAAAATACTGGACCAAATCAAAGAAATTTCTATAGGGCTAAATGGAAACTACTACACTTATATCCAAAAAGCCAATCTTACAAGTACAGGATAAACGATATGTGAAAAATGACTTTAAGGTTTAAAATGACAGTAAGGTCAATATGAGCTAATGTGTTGCAGTTATGTGATATAATCTTCAGCTGCATTAATATAAATAAAGTCTGAAACTGTAGATAGTAGCATCCTTCTATTTTTTAGTGATTGAATCAATACTGTGCTCTCTAAATGCTTCAGTTTAAACGTTAGGACTAACCCTGTGGGAAAAAATAATCACCATTATTGTAGGAGCTTGAATTAATGGCATGAAGAATAATAAAAAAAACTGGATAGGTTTACTTTGGAGAAAACTTAAAGGGACCTTGATAATCACCTAAAAATACATTTTATTGAGATATACTTCACATACCATTACACTTGCTCTTTTAAATTATACAATTCAATTTTTTTTTTTAGTATATTCACAAGGTTTTACAATGATCACCACTATCTAGTTTCAGAATATTTGCATCATCCAAAAAGAAACCCTATGTACGTTAGCAGTTACTTCCTATTTCCCTCTCCCTGTAGTTTCTGGTCATCCCGAATCTGCTTTAGGTCTCTATGTATTTGTCTATTCTGAGAATTTAATGCCAAGGGAATCGTATAATACGTGGCATTATATGTCTCACTTCTATCGGTTAGCATAATGTTTTGAAGATTCACCCACTTTGTAAAATGTATCAGTACTTCATTCTTTTTTATGGCTGAAAAAGATTGCATTATATGGATATAACACATTTTGTTTATCCATTCATCAGTTGATGGATATTTGGGTTGTGTCCACCTTGTGGCTATTAGAAATAATGCTTCTATGAACAATACTTTTATTAATGCACATTAAAAAAATTTTTTTAAGTTCTGGGGCTGGGCATGGTGTCTCACACCTGTAATCCCACCACTTTGGGAGGCCGAGGCAGGCAGATCACAAGGTCAGGAGATCGAGTCCATCCTGGCTAACACGGTGAAACCCTGTCTCTACGAAAAATACAAAATATTACCCAGGCGTGGTGGCACGCACCTGTAGTCCCAGCTACTTGGGAGGCTGAGGCGGAAGAATTACTTGAACTCAGGAGGCGGAGATTGCAGTAAGCCAAGATTGTGCCACTGCACTCCAGCCTGGGCAACTGGGTGACAGAGTGAGACTCCATCTAAAAAAGAAAAAAAATTTAAGTTCTGGGATATATGTGCAGAACATGCAGGTTTGTTAGATAGGTATACGTGTGCCATGACCTGTCCCTTAAGTTCCCTCCACTCGCCCCACACCCCACAACAGGCCCCAGCGTGTGTTGTTCCCCTCCCTGTGTCCAGGTGATCTCATTGTTCAACTTCCACCTATGAGTGAGAACATTAATGCACAACTTTTATGTGACATATATTTTTAGTTCTTTTGGGTACTGATATGGTTTGGCTCTGTGTCCCCCAACAAATATCATCTTGAATTGTAATCTCCACATGTTGAGGGAGGGACCTGGTGGGAGGTGATTAGATCATAGTAGCAGTTTCCCCCCATGCTGCTCTCATGATAGTGAGGAAGTTCTCACAAGGTCTGATGGTTTTAAAAGTGACAGGTTTTGTTTGTTTGTTTTCCCTGCACTCTCTCTCTCCTGTCATCATGTAAGACGTGGCTTGCCTCCCCTTGGCCTTCCACCATGATTGTAAGTTTCCTGAGGCCCTCCCAGCCATGCACAACTGTGAGTCTTTCTAAACTCTTTTGTTTAGAAATTACCCAGTCTCAGGTAGTATCTTTATAGCAGTGTGAAAACAAGACTAATACAGGTATATACTTAGGAATAGAAATGCTGGGTCATGTAGCAACTCCATTTAACTTTTTGAGGAACTGCCCATCTGGTTTAGGAATCAGCTGCACTGTTTTACATTCCCACCAATAATGACAACGGTTTCAATTTCTCCACAATCTGTCCAAAATTTGTTATCATGTGTTTTTTTATTAGAACCATCCTAGTGTGTGCGAAGTCGTATCTTATTCTGACTTGATTTGCATTTCTCTAATGATTAATGATGTTGAGTATCTTTTCATGTACTTATTGCCATTTGTATATCTTTTTTGGAGAAATGTCTATTCAGATTATTTCCCAACTTTTATTGGTTTGTCTTTTTATTATTGAGTAATAAAATACTTTATCCCATTTTGTGAATTCTTTCGATTTCTTGATAGTGTCTTTTGATACACAAAAATTTTTAATTTTGAAGTCCAGTGTTATTTTTTCTTTGGTTTCTTATACTTTAGGTGTCATCTCTAGGAAATCATTGCCTAATGCCAGGAATTAGAAATATTTAACCTAAGCTATCTTCACTGTCTATAATTTAGGACTTTCATACATTTTGAGTAAATTTATGTTTGAGTTAAATATATTCTGAGTAAAAATATGGTGTAAGGTACACACCAAACTTTATCTTTTTGCATGTACATATTCAGTTCACTATTTGTTGAAAAGACTATTCTTTCATTTATTTACACCCTGATCTATTATTTCCTTTCTTCTGCTTGTTTTGGGTTTAATTTGCTATCCTTTGTCTAATTTCTTAAGGAAAAAGATTAGGTGATTGAGTCAGGATCTTTTTTTTTTTTTTTAAATACAGATATTTATCGCTATAAATTTCCTTCTAAGCACTGCTTTCATAGCCTCCCTTAAGTTTTGGTATGTTGTGTCTTTGTTTTCATACAACTCAAATTATTTTCTAATGTCCCTCATGTTTTCTTCCTTAACCCATTGGTTATTCAGAAGTTTGTTTAATTTCTAGATATTTATAAATATTTTAAATTTCCCTCTGTTACTGATTTCTAATTTCATTCCATTATGGTTGGAGAATATACTTTGTATGATTTTAATCCTTTAAAATATATTAAAACTTATTTTATGTCCTAACTTGTGTTCTATCTTGGAGAATGTTCTGTGTGTACTTGCAAAGAGTTTTTATTCTGTTACTCTTGGGTGGAATATTCTGTAGATGTCTGTTAGCTCCTGTTGGTTTACAGAGCTGTTCATGACTTCTATTTCCTTGTAGATCTTCTGTCTAGTTGTTCTGTCCATTATTAAAAGTGAAGTGTTGAAGTCTCCAATTATTTCTTCAATTCTGTCAGCTTTTACTTTATGTATTTTGGTGCTCTGTTATTAGGTGCATATATGCAAAAATTTTGTATTGCATTGAATTGACAAATCAATTTAGAGAAATTGTCATCTTGACAATATTGACTCAATATATGCATATAAGGGGACTTAAAAACAGTTGTGGGTCAGGCGTGGTGGCTCATGCCTGTAATCCCAGCACTTTGGGAGGCTGAGGCAGGCAGATCATGAGGTCAGGAGTTCAAGACCAGTCTGGCCAACATAGTGAAACCTGATCTCTACTAAAAATACAAAAAATTAGCCAGGTGTGGTGGCATGCACCTGTAATCCCAGCTACTTGGGAGGCTGAGGGAGGAGAATCACTTGAACCCAGGAGGCAGAGGTTGCAGTGAGCCAAGATTGTGCCACCGCACTCCCACCCGGGCAACACTGGGAGACTTTGTCTCCAAAAAAAAAAAGTGGAAAAAAAGAATTCAAAGTAAAATAAAAATAAAAAGTATAAACTTTATTTCCAATATAAGCTCCATCAAGTTCAAGACACCTTTATAAGAGATGGTTATCAGCCATTTAGCACATCCCTAAAGGATTGAGGGTCTTAGGAATTTAACCACATCAGTGCAGTCTTTTTTTGCATTATTAACTGAAGAATAGTAGGTGCCCTTTAAAGATATTTTAAGATAAGAAAAAAAAAAAAAAGGTCAGAAGAAGCCACATCAGGTCTATAAGGTCTAATGATTTCCTATGGAAATTCTTACAAAATTGCCCTTGTTTGATGAGAAGATAGGAGCACTGTCATGATGGAGAAGAACTCTCTGGTAAAGCTTTCTCAGGCATTTTTCTACTAAAGCTTTGGTAACTTTCTCCAAATACTCTCATAATAAGCAGATATTATCATTTGTTGGCCTTTGAGCAACCCAAAAAACCAAAAAACTGTTGCCATGACCTTTGCTCTTGGCCAGTCTGCTTTTGCTTTGATTGAACCACTTTCACTTCTTGGTAGCCATTGCTTTGATTGTGCTTTGTCTTCAGGATCACACTGGTAAAGTCATGTTTCATCTCCTGTTACAATTCTGCAAAGAAATGCTCCAGGATCTTGATCTCACTTGTTGTAAAATTTCCATTGAAAGCTCTGCTCTTGCCTGCAGCTAATCTAGGCACAATGGTTTTGGCCTCTATTAAGTGGGAAGTTTGTTCAACTTAATTTTTTAAGTCAGGCTTATATAAGCTGAACCAACTGAAATGTCTATAATATTGGCTATTGTTTCTGCCATTGTTGGTCTTCTTCAAGTAAAGCACAAACTAGATTAATTTTTTCCCTGAAAGAAGCTGTTTTCAAACTGATGTCTTATACTTCTTAGTGCATCAAATAGAATTAGGTTCAGACATTTTATAACAAGTTAGTACAAGTTTATTTTGGTGCAAAAAGATTTTGAAATACATTCATAGTTTTTTTTGTAATATGCATTTTCCATGAACTTTGTGAAGACCCTTGTATGATATATCTCTCCACTTATTTAGGTATTCTCTAACTTATCTCAGTAATGTTTTATAGTTTCCTATGTCAAGGTTTTGCATATATATATATTTAGATTTTTTCATATTTATTACAAATGGAATGTTAATTGCAAATGGAACCTCTTTAAAAGTTTTATTTTCCTTTTTTTGGTACAAAGAGATATAATTTGTGTATTTACCATGAAACTAATACTTATAAATTTTAATAGCTTTTGGTCACTTTAAACTTTCTATATATATAATTTGCCTTCTAGAATAAAAAGAAAAAAGAAACTGGTTGTTTTATTTCTTCCTTTCCAACTCTTAAATATTTATTTCTTATTCTGGCTGCATTGTGCTGGCTATAACCTTTATTACAATATGAATATAAATAGCAAGAGTCCTTGGTTCATTTCAAATCTCAGAGCAAAATCTTTCAACAATTTACTATTAACTATGATGATTGTTGTAGGTTTGGATAGGTATTCTTTAATAGATAAAAGATATTCCTTTCTATTCTTTGTGAACAAAGAGGTTTTTATTTTGTTATTTTTGAGTTTTTGTTTTCGTTCTCCCCTCTCCGACTTTCATTTATTTCTACAACTCCTTGAGAGAAGTAGTCATAAGTGGCCTGTTCCATCTTCATAGCAGAGAAGGGCATAGGATACTTAAAGCCTACCTATTCAAAGAATGAATTACAATATATTCCAGAATGAAAAAGTGATGACTATCTCAATTTTGAAGTTGATTGTTAAATCACATAGGCTTTTAAAATAAAACAAGAGTCCATTCCAGGGGCTGCAAACTGGTGACCAGTAGGGTAAATCTGGCTGCAGATGGTTTTATCTGGCCCACAGTGGTTTTAAGCTTCTGGTTTTCTTAAATTCTTCACCAGAGATACAAAAATTTTACCTTTACATCCGTGATTTCTGCCTTCTCTTTTTAAAAAAATTGACAACAATGGGCCTTAATGCAAAATCAGCTGGAGAAGACCCCCTTTTTATAAGGCATGTGTTCTTAAATTTGCCACTGATACTCACATATCAAATTTCTACTTCTAATTTTGTTGTATAGTTTTGAATCTGGGCAGACTATCTGCCATTTGGTAAAAATGTTGTTTAGTATGTAAATAAACAGAACCACCTAAGTTTTACATGGCTACAGAATGCTGAATAACATAAATTGAATGAAAATAAAAAAGACTAATTAAAGAATGGGTATGTGTGTGGGGGGGAGTTTGAACTTAAAGATTCCAAAGCAAGTGAAACCATAGTAGACAGCTTAGAAAATGTTGTATGTGTACAACATAAGGTGGACTGTGAAGTTAACCTTAAGAAAACATCAGCAATTTGAAAGGGAAACTGACAGACTACAAAGGTTGTTTCCTTTATCTTCCTATCAATATCTTGCTTTGATATTAATTCAGAATGTTTAATGGAATGACTCCTCTGATAGTTAACAAAATTTACATATTAAAACACTTATTTCTGTAGGATACGGTCTATCATTTGAATGTTAAGACCAAAGAATGCCTTACTAAACAATAAACTGCCTTTAAGTATATCATCTGTGATCAATTCAGTAAGACTAAGTTTATTACACTTCAATTTCAGGCATAAAATAACTATCCAGTAAACTACAAAGAGCTCCTTACAAAAGAAGTCCATATAATTACAGATATTGTAGAATTCCAGGCTCTTCTCTGAGAAATGCAAATGAATCAATCTTTGAATATTACGGTAATCCACATCTTTCTCAGGTCAGACTATGCCACATACTGCAGAAATGTTTAATCAGTTTTAGCAGCCCAGGCCACAAAGCCCCACCACAACATCCTGAAGTGTTGGAATATAACTGTTGGGTCGCTGTTAAGAACTGCAGGATCTTCAAGGCTTTCTGGGAACCTCTGCTCAGTTCGCAAATCACATAAAAGGGAAGAGTTGCCTCTTCAAGTTTGCCTGGCTTCCCTTCCAGAATTGCTTCTCTTAGCAGTTTCAGGCTCTTTGGTATTTCTCCATTTTAAAGGCTTCAAACGGATGTGTAGGGCATGAGTCAAATGACATATCCACCACCATTTGAGGTCTGATGTCCAGCGTCAGGTGGGTGGCCTCAGAATCCAGAAGTCGCTTTAGTCTGTGATAGAAATCCAATCCTCGGCAACTGCAGGGGGCAGCACTGAGGAGCCAGAGAAGGCCATGCAGTCCTCCAGATTGGTCACCGTGGGCAGGCCTCACAAGCATGCTGCATACTCGGGCCTGCACTCTGCAACAGTATACTACGGAATTACCCTGTGAAGGCATCTAAGAGCAACAGGCAGCCACTGCGAAGGGGCCCAAACAGCAGAGATGTCAGCACTTCCGGCATCTGCACCAGCACCCCATTAGTACACGTCGATCCCCCTCTCCCCACCACCCCCAGATGCCACCCCCCTCTGCTGGAAGTGGTATGGGCGAAGACAAAGGGATAGCATGCCGTCATAGTGGTAGACTGTCACTTGGTCCTCCAAGCTCAGGAGAGACTGGCCGGCATTTATTAACCACGTGGCGAACAGGCACTTTGAAGAGTCACCTGCAGGTCCTAGCGGCAGGCTAGGTCAGCGCGGTGTCTGGAGTCGGGGCCTGGACTTAGGGAACGCATCCACGGCCAAGGTGAGGCGGCAGAGACAGAAAAGGCGGAGGCGCAGCAGGCCAGCCAGCACCTCAAAGCGCAGTGCGTGGTGCTCGTACATAGTCCTTGTGCTGCGCATGCCAGCGCAGGCAGCACTAGCTGTTGGCCGAGCGCATCGCAACTCCGTGGCCTTCAGAAGACAGAATCAGTGGCTTAGGCTCTGACTCCTGCTTTCCCAGAAGCCTCCACCGGGCACTGCTTCCGGGAACCGAGCTCCTCCTCCTGCTGGGCAACTTCAGCTGCAAGGTAAGCGTCTCCTTCGCAGCGGCCGCGGTAGCCTCTTTTGGAAGTTATTCTCTATACATTGGCTTTTGAATGTGAAACCCACCTTTTTTTTCTTAAACCCAAATTGTTCATGGTGTGTTTTTTGTAGATTGCTGTATTTGATTTGCTAAAATTTTGTGTATCATTTTTTTGCATCTGTGTAAATGAGAAAGGTGGATCTCTAATTTTTTTCTTTTTTTCTTTTCTTTTTTTTTTGAGACACACTCTCTCTCTGTCACCCAGGCTGGAATGCAATGGCGCAATCTTGGCTCACTGCAATCTCCCCCTCCTGGAGTCAGGTGATTCTCCTGCTTCAGCCTCCCTAATAGCTGGGATTACAGGCATGTGCCACCACGCCAGGCTAATTTTTGTATTTTTAGTAGAGACGGGGTTTCACCCTGTTGTCCAGGCTGGTCTAGAACTTTGAGCTCGTGATCTGCCCGCCTTGGCCTCCCCAAGTACTAGAATTACAGGCGTGAGCCACTGCACCTGGCCTCTAATTTTCTTTTATTGTAATGTCATTGACAAATTTTGTTTTCAGTGTTATGCTGTTCGCATAAAATGATTTGGTGAGTATCGTCTCTTTTAATACTTTACAGAATTTGTCAATTTTATGTAATTTTTTCCATAAATATTTCATGGAAATCACTGGTGAATTCTGGATCTAGAATTTTCATTAAGGGAAGGCGTCAGTAGATATAGAACTAGTTAGAGTTTGCATTTGGTTTTGATAAGTTGCACTTTCCTTAGGGTTTATTTCATCTAAAATTTTAAATTAATTGGCCTGAAGTTGTTCCCAATGATCTCTTATGAGCTTTCTAATGTCTAATAGGACCTATAATGATGTCCTCTTTCTCAGCCCTAATTTTAGTTTGTATGAGCTCTCGCTTTCTCTCTTTCTCTCTCACTCTCACTCTCTGTCGCTCTCTCATGCGCGCGCTCTCTCTCTCTGTCTGCAAAGACCAAAAAAAAAAAAAAAATAATGTATATATCTGGTCCTTTACAGAAGTTATTTTATTCCTAGTTCCTCCTTTCCTATGTTTATTTCAGTAATTTCTTTTATTGTTTTTATTTAAATTTAATTTGCTTTTTAAAAACATCTTGAAATAGTTTCTCAGATAAATTGATTTCCAGTTTTTCTTCTTGACTAGCTTATTTATTAAGTCATACATTTCCCTCTAAATAAGTCCTTGACTGTGATTCATAAGCTTCGATATATTTTTCATTACCATTTAGTTCAAAATATTTTCTAATTTCCATTTCAATGTTTTTATTTGAATCTTGTGTTACTTATTGGATGTCTTAGCTTCCAAATATATTTTCTAGTTGTTTTTTGTTGTTAATTTCTAGATGAATTTTAGAATACTCTGGGAATATAGCATGTATGATTTTTTTTTCTTTGACATTTTTGAGACCTGCCCTATTCTCCAGCATATGGTCAATTTTGATAAATATTCTGTGTCCACTTGAAATAAATGTGCATTCTGAAATTATGTGCAGTGTTCCAAATATGTCAGGCCACATTTTGTAATCCTGTTGCACTAATCTGTACCCTTACCGATTTATTGTTTGCTTGTTCTAGTTATTATTGAGAGAGTTATGTTATACTCTTATTATAATTGTAATTTTTTTTTTTTGAGACAGAGTCTTGCTCTGTCACCAGGCTGGATTCTGTCATTTTGGCTTTATATATTTTTCATACAAATATGGGTTAGGTACATAAAACTTCAGATTTGCATATGATCCTGGTAGATTGACCATTTTATCTTGTGAAACATCCTTATTTATCTCTGGTAATTAATCCTGCCTCAATGTTTACTTTTCTGATATTTAATAAACTGTAGCAGCTAATTCTTTGTTCAGCATTTCAATGTCCTGTCTCTTCTTTTTTTATCTGACCAGTGTATTCACACATCACACAATTCTTTAGTTTCAATATTTAAATGCTCTTATAATTAGTACCTGTTTCCTATCGGCAGTATGTGGCTGATTGTTATTGTTAAATGTAATCTACCAATCTCTATATTTCAATTTGAGTAGTATAGATGTACTGTATTTACTGATACATTTCAATAAAGGCTATTTTTCCCACTTGTTATCTTTCTTTTTCTAATCTTTATTGGCTCTTTTGAATTAATTATTTCTTATAATTCAAATGTTCTCTCAATATTTATATTTTTAGTAGTTAAATTACTGACATTTTAGAAAATAAAACAATGCATTTACCTCTCGCCAGACAATGTAAGGACCTTAAATCTACTTCCCTTCCCATTAGCTTATGTGATATTGTTGTCATGTGTGTTGATTCTATATAAATTTTAAATCCTAAAATATATGATTGAGTTATAGAATCAGTATTCTTTTACATTTACCCATGTTGTCACTATTTCTCTTATCTGTTATTCCTTTTGCCATCTCCTTGCTTCATTGAGAAGTCATCTTTCTTCAACCTAAGGAATATGTCAGTATTGGCCGGGCGCAGTGGCTCACGCCTATAATCCCAGCATTTTGGGAGGCCGAGGTGGGCGAATCACCTGAGGTCAGGAATTCAAGACCAGCCTGGCCAACATGGCGAAACCCCGTCTCTAGTAAAAGTACAAAAATTAGCCGGGCGTGGTGGTGGGTGCCTGTAATCCCAGCTACTCAGGAGGCTGAGACAGGAGAATCACTTGAACCCAGGATGTGGAGGTTGCAGTGAGCCGAGATCATGCTATTGCACTCCAGCCTGGGCGACAAGAGTAAGACAGTGTCTCAAAAAAAAAAAAAAAATACGTCAGTATTTCCTTAGTGTGAATCTTCTGTGGTGATTTTTTCCCTCAGTTTTGTTTGACTGAAAATGTCTTTATCTTCTTTTTTTTTTGTAATGAGACTTCATCTTCCTGCCTTTGTAATTTCCTCCTGGTTTTTATTTTCAAATTTTTAAGTGCGATGTTTTCTAGGTATGATTTCCTTCTACGTGTCTTTCTTGTGGCTAATGGACCTTTGCTAGTATCCTTCTTCAGTTGTTTCTTTTGTTCTATTTTTACCCCCTGGAACTCCCATTATAGGTCTGTCAGGCTTTTCACCATGTCCCATCTAATTCTTAAGTTTTTTTTTTCCCTGTATTTTCCATCTTTTTGTCCCTTTGTGTCAGTCAACACATTTTATTTTGGCCTGTATTCCAGTTTACTAATCATCTTTTTAATTGTGACTTTTTCTTTTTTTTTAGAGACAGGGTCTCACTCTATCACCCCGGCTGGAGTGCAGTGGTGTGATCATAGCTCACTAATCCTGAACTATTGGGCCCAGGTGTTCCTCATGCCTCAGCCTCTCAAGTAGCTGGGATGAGAGGCATGCACCATAACACCTGTCTTGAACTATACCTATTGGCTTTTTAAATCTATCCATTTGGAATCATGCTATGAGGATTTTTTTTAAAACAGCTTCATTGAGACATTAATTCACACACCATACAATTCACCCATTTAAAGTGTATAATTCAATGGCTTTTAGTATATTTATGTGGTTGTGTATCAATTACCACATTTGTTTTTGTACGTTTAGAACATTTTTATTACCTGGTAAAGAAACCCTGTACCCCTTAGCCATGACTATTTAACCTCCCATCATGCCCACCTCTGGGCAGCCACTAGTCTGCTTTCTGTCTCTATAGATTTGCTTGTTTTTGACATTATGTGTAAATGAAATCATGCAGTATGTGGTCTTTTGTGGCTTGTTTCTTTCACTTAGGTTAGTTTTCAAGGTGGGTCCATGTTCCATGTATCAGTACTTCATTTGTTGTGATTTCTGAATAACAATGTATACATATATTATATTTTTTCATTCATCTGTTGATGGACATTTATGTTGTTTCCATGTATTGAGTTTTAAATTTCACTGATAGTTTTCAGTTTTAGAATGTTAATTTGATTCCTTTTTATATTTTCTAGTTCTAAGTCTTGTTAGAACTTCTTGTTAATTTGTTGAACATATCAATCTATGTCTTATATCTATAGTATCTGGACTTTTTTTTTGTTCTGCTCTGTTTCTATTTCTTTTTCTCATTTTTTTCTCTTTAGTCCTAACTTTTTTGTATACCTTTTTATTTTTTATTGAACTTTTCAGATATTTTTCATGAAAAATGGTAGAGATAATTTGTGTCTCTGGATTATGCTATCCCCTCCAGAGAGGATTTACTTTTTCCTGGCAGGCATTTAGGCAAGGAATCTGACTGCCTGAATCCAATTAAGCTTGCCTTAAGTGTGAGGTGTGGTCTATTGCTGGTTCACCCATATATTTCAGGCCTCCAATCCTGAAAGCCCAGGTGTATGCCAGGGTCCCCCCTCCTTAGTGATTTCCAAGGTTTGATCCTTAAACCTGGAACTCTTAAAAGCCCTTCTCTGTTTCTCTTAGCTGCCACTTGCACTTTGAGCATCAGTAACAGCCATAAGTATCAAAGTAGCCATGAATTGTGGGTTTAAATTTTTTTTGGTTTTCTCCTCTTCCACATCTTTGCCTCACAAGTCTTGCTTTCTTGGTAGATCTCATGTCTTCAAAAATATTTTAAAAATATATATTATTCTGCTTCTGCGGTTATTCTATCAGAAGGCTTCTTTGAAACAATCTAGTTGGCCAATGCTGGAAACAGAAATCTACCCACAAATTTGTTAAGAATCACCTTTTTCAAGGATATAGTAAAGCGAGCATTCTTACATATGGCTGATTCGAGTATAATCTAGTTCACCTCTCTAAAAAGCAGTGTTTCAGTTAGCCCATGTTCTTAAACACATTATACTCTGATTCAGCCATTCTAATTCTGTGAACAAATCAGAAATAAATTATTAGAGAGGCAGAAAATATATTTATATACAAGGATATTCATTAAAACTCTTAATAGAGAAAATTGGTTGTAAACTATTCAAGGATAAGGATGATAATTAAATTATCATACATCTATGAGATAGAATAGTATGTGGTGATTCAAAATCATGTATTGAAAAGTGTTGATATAGAAGACTAAGGTATAAAGAGGAAAATGATCTGTACATATAGCATGATTCCAATTTTTTTTAAAGTTATGTGTTCAGGGAAAGTGCTAAAAAGAAACAAACCAATTTTTAAGGAACTTAATGTTAGATGGTGAGATTAAGCGTTTTTAAACATTTTCCTCTTTATACATTTTTGTATTTCAAAGGATTTTAATATTGAGTATGTACTACTTTTATAATGAAGAAAAAGTCACAAAAAAGTAAAGCTAAACTTACTTTTAATCTGGCGGATTATATTCCATTCCTTTAATATAGTCTTTAGCAAGCTAGAAATTCTTTACATTTTTAAAGTCTTAGAAATTAAGGCAAAGACGCTTGCAGAAAACAACATAGGATGTTGCTGGAGAGACAACAGTGAGCATCTTCATCATGATCCAGGGAGCGGTCGGCTGCATGACTCTAGTTGTCATTTCAATACTTGACAGAGGTTTCAGCCTTTGCAGACTCAGTGGTCTTCAGACTCTTATTGATTGAAAAAATACTCCTCTACACAAGTACAATAGGTTTTGAAGTCTTTCACTGTGAAAGGCATATATCCAACCAGATTTTATTAGCTACAGTTGTTAGTTTAAAAACCTCTGGGTGGTATGAGAGACATTCTCTTCTTGGAATTCCAAATGGATTTTCTAGCTAGGCATGGTTGCTCACACCTGTAATCCCAGCACTTTGGGAGGCCAAGGCAGACGGATCACTTGAGGCCGCCGAGAGTTCAAGACCAGCCTGGCTAACATGGTAAAACCCCATCTCTACCAAAAAATTAGCCAGGCGTGGTGGCGCATGCCTGTAGTTCCAGCTACTCGGGAGACAGGCACAAGAATTGCTCAGACCTGGGAGGTGGAAGTTGCAGTGAGCCAAGATTGCGCTGCTGCATTCCAGCCTGGGTGATAAAGTGAGACCTTGTCTCAAAAAAGAAAAAAATTTCAATTTTCATAAGAACCAATTTTTTCCCACTGTTCTTTATAGTACAGGTCATTTATGGAGGGATCTTACCTCTGAGGAGGGAGGGTTAGGAGGGGCAGTCTGGTTATTTGATTACATAGCAGCTTTATATGGGATGTTTTGTTTCACATTCTTGAATTAATCATTAATTTCTCATATCTGACCTCTGTTTTCTTTGAAATATTGGTGAACCAATCTTCTTCCCACCCTACCCCAACACTTTACTTTCTTCCCCAGCATGGTTTCAGATAATTGGCAACCTTATGATGTTTGTTGCTTCAGATATGGATGGTTTAGGAACTATCCAAAGTTTCTCATTGCTCATCTGTAATAATACTTTTCATGATATCAACAGGATCCTAAATTCTGGTCTGATTCAGTAAGATGATCTATTTTCATATTTAAACTGGCCTGAAAAAAGCAAGGTCTCTTGATACAGGTTGGGGTCCGCTACCCTGAAATGTTGCTAAAAAGCACGTTTCAGTTTTATTCAAAAGCTTTTTTTATGTGTATTCCCCCAAAGAACCTTAGCTGATAATCAAATTTTATTTTAGAGCTTTAAACAGACCAATGTCTCTTTCTTGCTTCCTGTACACCTAGAAAATTGCGTATTTCAATTTAACCTCAATCTGCCTGTGTTTAAAATATAAAGCTAAGGTTAAGGGCTTTCACTGCTAGCAACCCTACCTGGACATCTCTATTTCTAGATAAAACCTTTTACTGAGAACATTTTATTGGCCCTGCAGCTCAACCCTGCCGTATATGCCGCCTATCCTATTAATCCTTAGCTACAAAAATATCAGAATCATTTATGAGCTGAAGTTTTTTTTTTAACTTTTTAATTTTCTGAGCCTTTGTGGTATTATTTGGGTCAGTTTGGTTGCTGGGGCTCCATCTCTTACCCCCTGCCCCTCAATCCAGTGTCTCTGGGTTGGGGCAAAGAGTCTCAGAAATCATGGGCACCACGAGGCCTTAGGACCGATCACCTGCTGTAACTGACAGTCTCATGCTTGCCCGTTGGCTGATTTGGGATGCAAGATGCCCCATCACTTTCCTTCTGTGTTGTTCCTCAAGTCCTGGAATCCCACACCAGCTCACCTTGTTTTGCCACTCTTTGCTCTTCTATGGGGCCTATTGCACCATTTCCAGATTTTATAGTGTGCTTAGTGGGAAGAGCTGGGAGAAATGGCTCTGCACCATTTTGTATAGACTAGCTGTTTTTAGCTATATAAAAGGTTTCTTCTATTCAGACTTCTCTTCTTGTTCATAAAATGACACTCTACCTTCAGAGACATGTGATTTTAATGCCAGGACTCCAAGGCTTATTCTCTGCTCATATGCAAAAGCAATGATTGGGTTGCAGTGTTGCAGAACCCATGAAATAGTGTCTGGACCAGTTCTACCGCTGAGACTCAGGATCACTTAGGATTTAGTTCCAGACTTCATACTCATATTTCAATGTCATACTCAAATGAGCTTGGCAGAAGTGCATAAGTGGGTTAGAATTAGGGCCTGAGGAACCACTGTCATGCTTCTTTCTGTCCTTTAACAGTTAACAGGGAAACAGACTGACTGCTGAGCCAGGGATCTTTGTTTCTTGGAAGATTTTGCCTCACCTGGGTTCTTGCCTCCTAACAGAAGCTTGGCTGTGTCCACGTTTTTATTCATCAAAGCAGGGGTCTCAAGTGAAATGTAGACATCGCCACTGGGCTTTAGGAATGTTTGGTGGCTCCTGGAGAACTCGTAGAATAGACTAGAAGCGTGGGTGTCTCCTGGGAAACAACTTCAGCCACATCCACTGCTGGAGTTGAGACAGAGGCATGTTCTGTTCTTGACTCTTCTCTTTCCTTTACCTTCCATATCTAAGATATCCACAAATCTGGTACCACCATCTTCTAATGTATCCAGAATCCAATAGCTTCTCATTATCTCCCTTACTACCTTCCTGGCAAGCCACCATCCACTCTCCATGGACAACTGCACTACCCCACTGGCTCATCTTTCCTTCCCTGTATCTCCCCTACCCCAGAAATGCAAGCGGACCATGAAACTCATCTGTTTAATTCATCCAATGTTTTCCAACTCATTCAGGGTCAAATGCAAAGTTCTTCAGTGGCCTGTAGTACCCGGCATGATCTAGCCCTGATACTTCACTGGTTTCATTTGCTGCTTCTCTCCTCCTTGCTCATTTCTCTCCAGCAATGTCAGTCCTTAAACATGCCAGGCACACC
Source organism: Sapajus apella (assembly GCF_009761245.1). Taxonomy (NCBI): domain Eukaryota; kingdom Metazoa; phylum Chordata; class Mammalia; order Primates; family Cebidae; genus Sapajus; species Sapajus apella. Next base: position 22,740,433 of record NW_022436972.1, on the reverse strand, counting down.
CCCACCTCAGCACCCTTATCTTTGGATCCTCTGATGGCAGTGTTCTTCCCCTGGACATCTGTGTGGCTCACTCTTCACCTGCTCAAATGGCACCCCTGTCAGGTTTCGCAGATCACTCTGTAAAATTTGTTCTCCACTCTTGGGTTGCTCTTAATCCCCTTTTCCTGCTCTATTTTCCTTCGTGACACTTGGCATCACCCGACATAGATATGTATCTGTTTGCCTCTTTGCCCCTTATGGAAATGAGTGATAGGACTTTGATGCATTCCTTCTGTATCTCCAGAACCTAGAACAGAGCTTGGCATGTAATGGGCTTCCACTGTTTAATGAATAAATGAAGCAGTAAATGAATTGAGATAACCTCATACATCTCTTCAAGGTGGAATTGGAACTCATCAGAAAGAAATAAGGCCTACGAGAGTTTTAACCAGTAGCTGAGAAAGGTAATTCTGAAGACAGAATAGTGACTATCTTTAGGTCCAGTGCCCACTGGACACATGTCTGGTCTTTGGAAAACAGTGAGTTTATAAATAAGATCAGAAAGATTCAGCTGAGCACAGTGGCTCATGCCTGTAATCCAAGCACTTTGGGAGGCCAAGGCGGGTGGATCATGAGGTCAAGAGATTGAGACCATCCTGGCCAACATAGTGAAACCCCATCTCTACTAAAATACAAAAATTAGCTGGGTATGGTGGTATGTGCCTGTAGTCCCGCTACTCAGGAGGCTGAGGCAGAAGAATTGCTTAAACCCAGGAGGCGGAGGTTGCAGTAAGCCAAGATCGTGCCACTGCACTCCACCCTGGCGACAGACCAAGACTCTGTCTCAAAAAAAAAAAAAAAAATTCAGATTCATTTACCTGAACTATAAAATATGGGTGGGAAACGACTGCTCTAGGAGTGTTGTTCTTCCTGTTTCACAGGCATTAGTTTTCTATCCTGTGTAACGCAATACCAGACAACACCATTATGTCACAGTTCTGTAGGTCAGAAGCCCAGGCAGGCATGGCTGTGTTCTCTCACACAACTGATATCAAGGTCTTGGTTGAGCTGGACTCTCATCTGGAGGTTCTGGGGGAAAATCTGCTACCAAGCTCATTCAGGTTGTGGCAGAATTAAGTTCCTTGCAGTTGCAGGGCTGAGGTTCCCATGTTTTTTCTGGCTGTCATCTGGGAGCCACTTTCAGCTTCTAGAAGCACCTGCATTTCTTCCCACATTGTCTGTCCATCTTCAAGTGAGCAACAGCACCTCAAATCCTTCTTGTGCTTTGAATCTCTCTGACTTTTCTCTCTACCATGAGCTGGAGAAAACTCTGCTTTTAAAGAGTTTTCTTAGGTTTATGTTGGACTCACCTGGATAATCTTTGTTTTGTCAAATAAGGTAGCATAATCATAGAAGTGAGAGCTCATGATATTTAGATTCCACTTACACTCAGAAGGACCCACACTGTGAGTCATTCTTAGAATTCTACTGCACATAACAATGCAGCTTGGCACTAAGAGGGTTCCTGGGATCAGAGTGATACTTGATGGAGCAGCAGTGGTCCCTACTGTACTTGGGGACTGTTTTGCCTTGGGGTGTATTGAAGGGAAATGGGCTACTTCTAGGAGTAGCAGCAAGATTCTTTTAGCCTGGTAGGTAGAGGCACTTGCAAGAATAGACCTGTTTATGGGCCTATGACAATGACTTTATAGAGACCTATAGAAAGACTTGAAAAATTTCCGAGGGTAGGTGATCCTGCAGCAACACATGGAGCCACAGACTAATCAAATGTGAGTCACTACTGTTGGAGTGACCATGTTTGTGTGCATACAGTAGTGAGGACTGGAAAAATGTTCCTCAGGTCACAGAAGATGTCAGTGACTTAATCTGATGAAGTCCTGAAGATCTGTTGTATGACCCTTCTATGCCCGTGTCCTTTCAATTTTGAGATTATAAACCTGGTAAATAGCTAAGCTAGCATTCAGCCACAGTTTGTCAAGCTCAAAAGCCCATGAATTCTTCTCACCCAGTCTGCCAGGGATGGGAAACGGGTGGCATGCTTACTGTGATGCAGTGCTCCCGTGCACTATCACTGACCACGCACCGCCCTCCTGCTGAGACCTGAGCAGCCTGGGAATCATCATGACTCTGCTCTCAACTACCACTGGCAATTAAACAGAGTTGAAGTTCAGGGCAGAAGTCAACTCCCATCCCTGGAGACCACACTATACCTCAAATTCCAGCAATGCTAGAAACAGAAAGATTCCTGCCAATTTCTTACTTAGCTGCAAAATCATATATTGTAAATGTGAGAGGAATACCTCGATTCCCTCTATTGTGCACCTTTATTGAATCTGACTAGGGCAAGGGAAGTTAACTGAAATCTTTTATACATTTTTAGGACTATTACTCAGACTTTAATTCTGGGATTTTCCTTTCCTAGCTTTTTTTTTTTTCCTCTAAGTATTTCACCGATTAAAATGAATGGGAAAGGAATTAAATGAATAAATGGCAGGAATGTCGACCCAAAGAGGATATACTAAAGCCATTTGTGCTAGTTAACCTTCTTAGAGGCAACTGATGATGTTAACATTAAGAGGCTGTGCTCTGTTCCCACAGAGAAGCAGGGCAGCCTTAGGCAAGCTGTCAGGGAGCTCAAGTTAATGGAAGTTACTGGAAGCTCTGTAATGCATTGCTAAGAGAGGCAGGGGGGTCTCTTGGATGGCGCAGCAACTGTATTTGGATCTGGGAAGGTGGAGAAGGGGGCTGCTGGAGTGTCGTGGTCCTATATTTTGAAGTGCAGAGGTTGCCCTTTTTGTATTGACATTTCTAGGATGCATTCACATGGTGCAGCCATCTCAAACTAAAGATCAGGTATTTCTTTCTAGATATTTCTTGTTCAGACAACAGAGACAAAAAGGAAAACCATACCTGAGTCTCAAAGACAGTAAATGGAGGTTGATCTTTTTTTTTGTTTTTTTCAATCTTACCTATTTTTTCCCCCATTTATTTATTTTATTGCATTTTAGGTTTTGGGGTACATGTGAAGAACATGCAAGATTGTTGCATAGGTACACATGTGGCAGTGTGATTTGCTGCCTTCCTCCCCATCACCTACATTTGGCATCTCTCCCCTTGCTATCTCTTACCAACTCCCCACCCTGGAGGTTACTCTTAAGTTGGCCTTAGGAGCCAGTGATCTAACCCGCACCTACTCCAGCATCACTTCCCAGGATCTGGGCGGAGGCCACACTGGCCTCCAGGTTTTCCCTTTGGTCTGTTCTCGCCTACCTCTTTGTTAGAGTAACTCCTATTTAGTGGTGGATGGTAGACACAGCTGATAGCAATAAGGTAAGCATACCCTGAGAATGACTCTTAGGGCAGACGCATCTGAATGTAGGTTTCCAAGCTCAGGAATCTGGGAGTGGCCAAGCTGGAGATTCATTCCTTATCTATGAGGAACATCTGAGCCCCTAGCTTGTCCCCCTGGAACCTGGGTCATACAGGGGATCCAGGCCCTTTGTGTTTGGCTAAATGAAGATTGCCAGGTGGAGGTTGTTGGAGGAAGGTGCTAAGCGAAGGTGCTGTATATAAACTGCATGCTTATTGCAAGCCTCGGTGGTTCTCTTGTCTAGCCTCCTGACGCTGCACCATCTGTTCGTGTAAGTTTCCCACTGATAAAACCCTGTGTCGTGTTTGCTGGTTCTGGGACTCGTTTTTGTCTTCTTGAACTTGGTGCTGTCCCTATTGAAGTGAATAGGGATCCAACATGACAAGTTTTCTTGCCTTAATTTAGCTGCATGCCTTGTAGGGCTCTTCTGTCTTGCAAACCTTACCAGATGCCTCAGTTACACCGTCGCCTACAGCCGTGTACTCTGCCTCAGTCACACTTATGGTTGCTACTCAGTAAGGCTTACTGAATAATTAATTATTGTGTGCTCTAGTTCTGTTTTTAAAATGAGATTGTAAATTCCTTGAGGCCAGGAATTAAGTCTCTTTCCTTCACTGCTATATCTGCAAAACCTCGCTCAGTATTTAATACTCAGGCAAGGGCTTGGCAAATATGTGTTGAATGAATTACTGTGAGAAACAAAAAACTAGGAGCCCGGAGCACTGGCTATGACACAAGCATGCAGCTGGTGGGTTTTGTTCTCTGTACACCTTCTCCCTCTTGCAACGTCTCTCCTCCTGCATACATCCACACATGCCAGGCTCATTTCATAGGGCTTAGCTCCCAGTTGACTGTTAGGTATTTCCTTAGCCAAGGAACTGAGTTGACAATGATCAAGGCTGTTTTGAGCTATTTTTGGAGAATCTTAAACAACAGAGATGTTTCTAAGTTTCAGCTGCTTGGAAGATGTTAAATTGGTAACCAAGGTAGTGATCTAGGAAATGCCATGTGCTATAAGGAGATTCTCCCCCATACTATTAAAGGAATCTCCAAAATGAGGCCACATAGCAGATGGGGGTAGGTGGGAGGGAAACTTTGGTGACGGTGATGATGCAGGTGGAGTGAATTAGATCAGCTGTTTTCGTTTTTAGCAGAAAATTGTGATGGTTGAAACTGACAAGACCTCTGGCATCTTTATTAAGCCTCCAGCAGCTACACACCTCAATAATATGAAGAGGGGCCCTGCTTGGTGGTTGATTAGTAGGTGGTTGGGTGGATGGTTAGTTGGTTGGTTATTTTCTTCCGGTCAAGCTTGACTTTCTAAATGTGTAATAAAGCCATAAGACTCATGCCTTTGCCCAAAATGACTCTTTCTGGTCAGAATTCACTATGTATACCTTGGTGCATGCAGAGTGGTTGGCAGACATTTTATTTCATTTTGTGCTCCCTCAACAGACAGTAGGCCTTTTAGGACTAGAAGCCCATTTCCCAGATCTGTGTCCGGAGCCTCAATCCCAGTGCATCACAAGAGTCAATCCTTGAGACCGATGTGTTGATTTAAACCCAATGGAATGTTTTAGAGGACCCGCCTGGTCTGGCCTCCCTCACTACCAAGCATGGGTTGGCCGTGGAGTAACAAGTCTGAAGCATCTGGGGGGCGTGTGCATGCACGCTCTTTCTCCTTTTTGCCTTCTGAGTTTTTCTCCCCTCTCTCCTGCCTTTCTTTCTCTTCTTCCTCCTTTCCTTCTTGTCTCTATCTTAGTTTCAGTTTCTCTCTGAGTGATTCTTTCATCTTTCTTTCTTTGTTTCCTCCTCTCTTTCTCTCTTCTCTGTGACATGAAAGGGTTTATAGGTTAACTGCACAAGGGACCCCTTGGCAAGAGGAGAATTGAGGGCAGAAATCCAGCCCACACTATACTGGCTGAGGCATAAGTGCTGGCACGGGGCTTTGTCTGCCCAGAGAAGGCATCTTTTTCTAATGTACACAAAGGTGTTTTGGGGGCTAACAGTAGCCTTTTGCTTCCCTAGAATGTTCCCAGGGGAAGCAGTCGTTTTCTATTTTCCTTTTTATCTGGGCTTCCTTGTATCCCAATGAACCCTCCATTACCCTCCTTCTCCCACCTGCTGACCAAACCTGGGCAGGTAGGTATTGCATTTGTATTAGAAACATATCATTTAAAAAGTGTTTTGCAGTATTTAGGATTTGTGTCTTTTTTTTTCTGCTGATCTTTTATTTTTGTTGGACTCTTTTGAGTAGATGAGCTAAACTTTTAATCATTTTCCTTAGATGTTTCCCTCTAATTTTCTCTTCCCAATTGTCTATATAACTAAACCCTCCTAAGCTTTTGTTGATCCACTGGCAATGAAGGTATGTTTATCTAACAGTGGTGTTTGTTCCATAATCTCTGACTGAAAATATTGAGGATGGGAAACCTTTGCATCTGGAAGCTGCCTGACAATCAGAATTGCAAACAGGGAAGTTTGAGCTTTGGGAATACTTTTGAGATTGAGGTCCATTTCTCATTACCTTTTGTATCTATTGTTCCTGGCACATTGTTTAGTACATAACAGGCATTCATAAAGACTGCTGAATGCCTGGATGAAGAAGTGAGTGAATAAATCCTCCTCTAGCCACATGCTGTTTAGGAGACTCACACTAGTGTTAGGAGTAGCCAGTATAAATCCAGGTCAGGGCAGGCACTGACCCTTGCATTCCGCTGGCCTCAGCTGCAGTGAGATGATATTTGTATTAGGCTCTTGTGAGAGTCAAGAAACAGGAGCATGCTAAGGTTAACTCACTTAAAAAACATAAAATACACGGAAGCCAGGGAGACTGGAAACCAGCTCAGTATTTATAGACAAGGTCTCCAGCAAGGCCATGCAGATCAAGAGAGCAGGCATTCATTGTTCCCTGAACTGCTGCTCCACTATTGTGACGACAGTGATTTTGGTCTGCCTCTGCTGTTGCCATGGACTGCTTCTTGCTCTCCTCCAACCTCACACTTCCGCCTGGTGTCTGGTCTTGGAGTTTCTCCCAGTGTCTGTAGATTATCCTTTCTGGTGGCTGTCACTATAGGTCCCATCGTCCAGCTCTTCTGACTGGGTGGTCCAGCCATGTCCAAAAATGGTCGTGCTGTAGAATGCAGAACCCTTGTGCCAGGCTGCATCAGGGACAGCATCCTGGATGTGGCAAACCCCTCAGACAGGGACTGTTAGTGCAGGCATTTGAGGCTTCCCAGAAGTACATGGGCTCAGCGCTTTGTAAAGATTGCTGCTGTATCTTGAGTGTCGAACCAGAATGCATTTTCAGTTTTCAGTCATACCTCATTCACTTAGAGCTGGCAGTCTCAGGAATACTTTTATAATACAGGCAAATGCAACTCCATTATGGTGCCAAACCATGTGGTCAGTAAAAAGACAACCCCAGGTTGATAATAGAGGGTGTACTATCGAAGCTCTCAACCAGTGGCACTTGCAGGTCAGAGAGCTCTAGCTCTCCTTGATTTAGGGAAACTTTTCCTCAGCTGTGATCTCTCCTTCTGTTCTTCATTCACAATGCCTGACAAAAGACGCTAGAGGTGTCTCAAAAGTGCCAGAGGTGGTTTTACAAAGTTTCAGTCTCTTTCAAGAAAATGGTTGAGGAAACAGAATGAAAATTAGGGTTTGGCAGAAATTCTTTGACAATATGAAAGAAAGACTTCATAAAACTCGCTGCAGCCTGGGATGACTGCCTGATGATCATACAGAATTGGAAGGAATGACGTTGGAGCTTGTCAAACTTGAGGGGATTTGATGAGGACAGTCACTGTCTCTTTAATGATGATGCTGTAATGACTGTGTGCATCGCTTATCTCATTTTGGGGAATGCATTCTCCCTACCCTCAAGCTATTTTCCAAGAAATGAACACAGGACAATTCCCAGGAGAAAAGCCCTGATCTTTCTTCTGTCTTCACACAACTGGGGCTCACTGACATTTTCTTTGCCAATGTGAAGAACACAACGGGGCTGAATCTGTTCTCTTGTTCCATGGTGAGTGTCTCCATGAGTCCAGATACTGCTTCCCTTCTGGGGACTTGGCAGCTAGCCTGAACCTCCTGCCTGGTATTAGCAAGGACTGGAGAATGGAGAGGAGGCTGCCCAGGTCATTGTCCTTGTCCCCCTTGATCTCTCCCTTTAAGCAGCAGACTCAGTCACTGGAGCCATCAATCTAGCACATTTCATAGACAGTAAATTCATTTTAAAAACCTGCTGCTGAGCAGCCACCTGTCTCCATTTTTGTCAATCTGTTGTCACAACAATGCTAGTGTACTGTGAGGTTGTCTTTCACTAAAGACTCCTTGATCTGAAGGCGAGCACACTAAACGCAGAGACAAGAATTGTGTGCCAACTGACAGCATTTCTGACCATTAGCCTTTCATCACTGGAACCTGGAATTTAAAACTTATTTTTGACCTAAAATGATGATATTGATGGTTTCTATATCTTGCTGTGCTTGATTTACATACTTTAAGATTACAGAGTGTTCTAACAGCCTAACTTATTACTGAATAGGTAGGAAGAAGACCAACAAGTCATATTACCATTTAAGTGTTCCCAATAGATAAACTGAGGTACAGAGTAGTTAGGTGCCCAAGGTCACATAGCAAGGAGGAGAACTGGGAATATATCTGGAGCTGTGGTCTCCCTCATGAACAACTGAGTCATCTCCCTGTATCTGCTTTTTTTTTTTTTTTTTTAAATATCATGTAAGCATTTCACAGAATCTCTACACATGGACATTTTGCTCTCCAGAGGCCAGTCTGAGCATAGCAAAGAGAATTGGAACCAGCTCTGAGCTGAGTTGTAAGAAGAAGCTGACACCTGGGTCCCAAGCCAGTTTTTAATACATAACATCCTGCAATGTATTCTCCTTGCAGCACACAGGACCTCGCTCCACTAATTATTTTTATTAGGAGGAAAACATATTAAACAAAACCAAAAAACCTCAATAACATTAAAATTGCTGAAAGTGAGCCAGGGATGCAGACAGTACCAGCCGGACTGTAGGCAGTGGAAATACTCTCTTGCAAAGGAAGCGTGTTAACTTACACTCAGGCCCCACAGGCTTGTCTCCAGATGAAATGATCTGCAGGAGCTTGGAGTGTATTTTCCTGTGCTTACCACCCCTAAGGACCCTTACAAGCCATTTTGGATGATAGAAGAAGAGTCTAGGTGGGAAGCTGGTTCCGAGCCCATCAGGATTCCATTATGCCCATGACGTTGGCATGCCCTATCTGTTAACATGTTAACATTTAGAATTACCTAAAGTAAGTCAGATCTAATCTCCAAGCATAGATTTCAAGGCAGCGAGCCACTCTGTTGTTCATTCCTGCAGCATCCTGGGTTGTCACTCCCTGCCTTGCTCCCCTCCGCCCTCCTTTGAGGAAAGTGCTTGGCTTTGACATGTTCCCTCTAGTGTCTGTGATAATCCTCTTTGTGGCTCTTCTACTGCTTTGTTCTCGTTTTTGACGCATTGAGCAAAGCACCTGGAATTGAAAGGGTCAGCTTCCCTTTGAGCAATCCGTGGATGCCAAGAACACTACTTCTGCCTATTCTTATTCCTTGGGGTGATGGTTAATTCTACGTGTCAACTTGGCTAGGCTGTGGTGCCCCATTGTTTGCCCAAACACTTGTCTAGATGTTGCTGTGAAGGTAATTTTTAGATGTGATTAGCATTTCACACAGTATACTTTGAATAAAGTAGATTACCCTAAGTAATGTGGATGGGCCTCATCCAATCTGTTGAAGGTCTTAAGAGCAAAGACCAGTTTCCTAAAGAAGCAGCAAATGTTTGCTTCAAGATGGCAACATAGAAATTCTGCTAGAGATTCCGGCCTGCTGGCCTGCCCTGAAGATTTTGGACTCAAGGCTATAGCATTGACTCTTATCTGTATTTATAGTCTGCCTACCTGCCCTACAGATTTTGGACTTGCCAGACTTCATATTTGCGTAAACCGTACCTTAAATGTCTGTCTGTCTACCTATCTATCCATCTACCCACCTACCCACTCAAACTTTTTGTTCTGTTTCTCTGGAGAGAAACACTAATATACTAAGCAACAAATACACTTGGTTAATTTCAACATTTCCTTCTCTACAAAGGACTAGAAGGTAATTAGAACATTCTGAAGCTGCCCTAGCCCTGCCTTCTATTAGCTTTGCCTCTTGTATGATCTTGGGGAAGTTGCAAACATTGCTGCCTCTGTTTACTCAACTGTTACATAGGAATAGATTATTTGCTGCTAGGTTGTTATTAGGATTAAATGAGGATGTGCCACAGAGTAAATGCTATATGTTTTTAAAATTAAAACGTGTATATTAAAACATATCCAGCACTTTGGGAGGCCGAGACGGGTGGATCATCTGAGGTCAGGAGTTTGAGACTTGTCTGGGCAACATGGTGAAACCCCATCTCTACTAAAAATACAAAAATTAGCCAGGCATGGTGGCACGCGTCTATAATCCCAGCTACTCAGGAGGCTGAGGCAGGAGAATCATTTGAACCTGGGAGGTGAAGGTTGCAGTGAGCCAAGATCATGCCACTGCACTCCAGCCTGGGCAGCAGAATGAGACTCCATCTCCCCTACCCGCCCCCCCCCCAAAAAAGTTAAAATTATTTGACACAATATAAAATCTATTGATTTGATGTTGTAGGCATATAAAGTGTTCATGTGTGTTCTAGTATGTGAGGAGTGCCGGAGAAAATGTGGAATGCACTTCATGTTGTTCCTGAATCATCGCTTCTAGTTTCCTGGAGGAGTGTGGTTGATGTGTTGGTGAAGGAAAATGCAGGGGCATTGGAGGTGGATCAATCCACCCTTAAATCCTTGTTCTCCCATCTTACCACTTCATGATTTAAAGCAAAGGATACTACCTTTTTGAGACTCGGGACTTTTTAAGACCCTTAGTTCGACCCTAGCTCCATAGAGGTGGAAGTCTTGAGAATGTGCTTAGGTGGATCCACAGAGAATTCACCCTGAAAAGGAAAGGAACCGGAGGACACATGCTTGGCGCATGACCTTGATTAGTCACCACTAGGACACAAGACTTCAATGTGTCTATTCCCCAATTTTGCCACTGAATTTGTCCCAAATTGTTCAAGAGTGATGGCTGTAAAAGCTTGGAGAACATTCTCCCCATTGGAAGCCTAACGAAGAGCTATAAAACCTGGTGAGTAGAGTAGCAAAAGGTGTTGGCAGTCGAGGACAAGTGGAAAAGAGAAAAGAACAGCTGTTAAATGATGAGGGTTTTTAGTGTGAACAGCTGTTGAGATGTCTCATCCAGATACAAGGGCAGGGGCTTGGAGGGAAGCTTGGTACTCCATGGTCATTACCTGGTGGTGGTGGGATCAGTTTTTACCCCAAAAAAAGTTTTTTTTTTTTTTTTTTTTTCTCTTTCTCATATTCTGGAGCAATTGTTCTTAGCCAGTGGAGATTTTGTCCCCCAGGGGAACTTTGGAAACATCTGGAGTCTTTGATTGTCATGAAGGGGACCAGGGTTGCTATAGTCACCTAGTGGGCATCTAGAGCTGCTAAACATCCCACAATGCACAGGACAGCCTCACGAGAAAATACTTGGCTCAAAATGTCAGTAGTGCCAAGGTTGAGAAATCCTGCTATGGAGGCCTTCTGTGCCTTAAAGGAAGAGTAAGCAGCCCTGGTATGGACTGTTATATTGGTGGCAATAATAGCATAGGAATCGCATTGCTTCTTGGAGAACAGGAGGCTCAGATGTATTTTGGATGTTTACTCCAAGAAAATAAATTTGCTTGAATGTCTTGTGTGGTGCTGTGGGTCTGCCTCACCCAAACCAGGTATTTCAGAATTGATTTGGAAATGACTTGAGACCAATTCACCTATTGCCTCAGCATGATGGTAACAAAGAGCCAGGACAGCGTATATGACAGTAAAATGGCTTTGATGAAATGACTTTGTTCCCGCTGTTCAGCTGGGGCTTTGGGCTCCTTATTTGATCTTCTCAGTTAAAGTGCAGACTTGGAGTGGACAAGGGCTGTGCCTCCTCCCTTTCCTGGCCTCCCTCCATTCCCAACAAAGGGCAGGACCAGGACCTCAAGAAAGAAATGTTTCATAGAGGAAAGTCACCTCCTACTTTAATATAGTTCAACAGGCTGACAACCTGACAAAAATTAGGACAGGAAGGAGAAAACCATCTCAGTGATGAATGTTCTAAAATTAGAGTCTACGGTGCAGGTATTGTATTTCCTCAGAATATTAATATACCCTCACTGGAATACATCATTGAGATTTCACTGGAAAATTAGAAAGGACAAGGAAAGAGATTCAGCCTGAAGGATATTTTGAATATCTTAAGTTATTGAAATAAATTAAAAAATGAATTTGTTATGTTCAGGTCCAGATTTATGACAAGGCAGTAAGTTTGAGGTCATTTTTATTGTGGCACATGGGGAAGCCTCTGAAGATTCCTGTGTCCCAAAGACCTGTTCCCAAAAATATTTCCCAGACTCTTCTAGCTGTATGGGAGCATAGAGAATGGTGTTTCCTATCGAAAGTATTTAAGAAGCTGTCATTTACTCAAGATCACTTAGTCAGTGACTAAGCCAGAACTAAAGCCAGTTTGCCGGCTATGAGACCATCACCCTGTGCTGCCCTGCCTGCCATTTGTCATGGTGTCTGACATTCCACCCTTGACAGGCAGGGAGATAAAGACGATAGGTGTTTGGAGTCAGGCAGATGTGAGGATGCAGCACAGCTTGGCTGCTCTTTTTCTGTGGGGCTTGTTTAACTTTTCTGATTCTTGGTTTTCTCATATGAAAGTAGAGAAAATAATTATTAGTGGTTTACTTTACCTGTGTCATAAAAACTTCTAGGCCTCTTAAAGCTCCTTATTGTAATGCAATTATTACAGTGACCTTTTATAACATAGACTGGTGTTACTCAGATTGTGATTCACAGAACACTCATTTTCAAGATGTGTTTAACTTTATAAATAATTAATGTGTTTCATGGCTAAATAATTGTAGGAGACACCAGTTAAATCAAGGTAAACAGAATAGGAATTCTTAGAGCCTTCAGTAGGTGAATGGGTATGACTTACTAAGAGAACAGAATAAGCAACATTTCACAAATATGTATGACCATAGAACTTTTTTTAAGTGGAACATCTGATAACATCTTGTGAGATGCTAGTTTCTGTGGGACACAGTTTGGGAATTATGGTAGGTTGATTATATTGATGTGTCTACTCCTTGTTTCTGGGCTCAGATATGTGACTTATTTTGGCTGATCAGTGGTTAACAGGTGTGATGCAAGCAGAAACTGAGAAAGTCCTTGTGCACTGAGGTTTGCTGTCTTGCTGCTCTTTATAATCACAGATCCTGATTTTCCCTGGCTCCTTCATCATAACTATTATACTGAACCCCTATAGACTCCACTGGGGATGGTACCAGGTTCCGGAGGCTGAAGAAGAGACTCACAGCCAGTGAATGAGACATGAGATTTTACTGGGTCTTACATACGGGGGAGAGAGTCCACTGGTGATGGGCTGGACAGAATATTTGCATGGATTAGTGGTGGTGGGCTGGACGGGAGAACCACAACTGCTTGCAAAAAATGTGTTTTATATAGCATTTTCACTTACCACCTTTTGCCTGACTACTTCCACCTGGCAACTTTCACGGAACTCAAGTCTCAAGGCCTCAATCCCCCATACAGCCCATGTTCCACTGGACAGGCAGGGAGCTCAGATGTTCCTCATAGACAAGGAATGAATCTCCAGATTGGCCACTCCTGAAACCCCTAGCTTAGAACACACATTCAGTTGTACCTGCCATACAGGGTCATTCTCAGGGTATGCTTAATGTTGTCAGTTGGCATTTACCATATGCTAACTATGAGTATATGCTAGGTTTGCATACGCTAACCTGCTGGAAGAATGTGGGGGAGATTGGAATTGACAAAGCTGAGGTCATTTGACCTTATTGCCCCAAGCCAACCGCTAGCAACCACCACCAGAAATGGAGTCTCAGCTGAGAGCCAGCTGATCTAGAAAATATGTAAGAGAGTCCAACCAAGATCAGGAGAAATTTCCAACTTAAATCACAAACCTGCAGGCCTGTGAGCCAATACATGATGGTGGTTTTAAGCCACTCATTTTTGTGTGGTCAGTTATAGAGCATTATGTGTAGCAGTGTAAAGCTGATACAGGAATTGAAACAGATAGGAAAGTGGAATGTCCACACTCTGGCCCCAACTCTTTCTTTTATTCCCTATGTAAAATACAGTCCCTCCCTCCTCCAAAGATCCTTAAAGGTCTCATCATAGCATCAGGCTCAAGGTCCAGGATCTCAAGGTGTAAAACAGGTCCTAATGTGGCTCCTTGGGTACAGTTCCTTTGAATTGAAGATCTATGAGTGAAAAAGACAAATTTGGCCTTCAAACCTAATGCAGCAGGGTAAGAAAGGACAGAATAATTATAGTAGACAATCCCATTCAAACAGGGAAAGAATGGAAAGCTGGTAAGAGGCACTGGCTCATAGCAATCCTGAATTCTATCCTTGAAAATGCTGCCAGGACCTTCTCTTCCAGAGGAGGGGAATATTCTTGATTAGGCCTCAGTTCTGCCTCCTGGGAGTGACTCCCTAGTCCATTGTTTTCTAAGGCTCTGTTTTATACCATCTGGGTTGTCTTTTCTACCCACCTTGGCTACTCCTGTGTGTTTTAAACTTTCTTAGCCTATTTCCTGATTGTGGAAATTAGAGACTTAGAGGTTTTCTTATATTTTGAATAGTCTCAATTTCTTTTTATATAAACTGGTGATCCTTTTGTCAATATAGTACCATCAAAACTTTGTGAGTTTCTTATAAATCTAATGGACCAAAAGCAATACAATACTTTTAGCGCTAAATCTCTCTCCAGACTCAACCATGGTTATTTGGGCAAGTTAAGTACTGTCAGACAGTGCTCTTAAGATTCCTAGTAGCCCATTTGTTGAGCTTAGAGGATCTGCTATTTTCTGTCCCGTTTCTTTCCAAGGTCTTATAGATGGTCTTAAAGACAAGTATTTAATTAGATCCTTGTCCCAGGCTACATTTCACTTTGAGGCTCTCTTGCTAGCTGAAGAGACAGATGAAAAACAATTTTCTTTTCCAGCCAAGAAGTCCTAGTTCCTCTATGGTCTCTCTCAATTTGCTTATACACTGGGCCGTTATTTTTCTAGCCCTTTCATTTCTTGTAGCATCTTACCAGTATGCAGCACACACTTTCAACATTGTGCCTGGAAATGTTATTGCTCAAATCCCAAGTTTTTTAAGCAAATTTTCTACTATCTGAATTGATGCATGTAGCAGTTTTGTCATTTTTTTGTTGTTACTGCATAACCCATGTTGTCGTTTTCCATCCTCTTGTAGCAGTTTCCTCATAATTTTTCTAGCCTCTGGCCATTTTTTTTTTTTTTTTTTTTGGTTACAGTAGCACCCTAATTCTAAATAAGAGTTTCAATGTTAGTTAATTGTTGCTACAGATAATGTTGAATAACAAGCCACCCCCAAATTAAGTGGCTTTAACCATCAATTATTTAGCTCGCAAGTCTGCGAATCAACTATTGAGGCTGAATTGTTCTTCTTGTCTCTGACATATTTTCTTGAGGAATCAACTGGCCATCAGCAGATCCAGATGGCCTTTGGTGGGGCCACTTGGCTCAGCTGCCTATATGTGGCACGGCTAGCCCAGTGGGCTGGCCCATTGCATTCTTGTTAGCAGTGTTTAAGTGCAAGAGTATGCAAACCTAACCATGCCAGAGGGCAAGAAAAAATGCACAGGGGCTTCTCCAGCTTCTGCAGCCGTCTCATTGGCCAAAGCAGCATAAATAATCAAGTCTAGAGCTGGAGTAGGACAAGATTTCAGTGTTACAGAGCAAGAGATACGGATATAGATAGACCATTAAATAGTGCTGTTAATAACCTCTGTATGCTATAGAAATTATTTCTGTGTAACTGTAAGAATTCCTGCTGGGTGTGGCAGCTAACACCTGTAATCCCAGCACTTCAGGATGCTGAGGTGGGCGAATCACTTGGGGTCTGGAGTTAGAGACTAGCCTGGCTAACATGGTGAAAACCCATCTCTACAAAAATTACAAAAATTAGCTGGGCATGGCAGCGATGCCTGTAATCCGAGCTACTCGGGAGGCTGAGGCAGGAGAATCGCTTGAACCCGGGAGGTGGAGGTTGCGGTGAACAGAGATTGCACCACTGCTCTCCAGCCTGGGCAACAGAGTGAGGCCCTGTCTCAAAAAAAAAAAAAAAAAGAAAAGAAGAATTCCTGAGTTAGAAGATTGTGCCAGTGCCTCCCCGGAACAGAGTTCACTGACGTCCTTGTGGGTTAACTGTGTCCGTTTCTTTGCCTTTTCTGGCTATTTCATAAATTTGTTTGAAGTATTTTCAATCCTCCTATGTTTCCTGCCAGCATCATCTTTTTAAAGTAAATTCCATATGTTTATTACCTACAGGGATGAGTGTCACCTTCTCTTACTTGTCCTAAGTTTGTCATCCTACTGAGAAAAGTGAATAGCTGTAAGAAATAGAGGGAGGAGAGGGAAGAACCTGAGGGATCAAAAATGATTACCAAAAGCAGAGGTATCTGGATGTCAGCGAAGTTGTGAATATGTGTAAATGTGGCTACATGTGTATATATTTGTGCCGGATGTAATGTTTACATGAGTGTGTATACAAGAATTTTTATTAGTGTAGGTATGTGTGGGTGTGTATACATCTGTGCACATGTGTATTAGTGAATGTATGGGTATTCCTTCTACTTCATTGAAAATCACTATGTGTGACCTGATTAATGAATGAGCCAATTACCTAAGTACTCACAGAGCAAAGCCCTATGGGAAAAGAAGGAAATAGAAACACAGAGGAAAAAGGGTTATAAGAACAAAGGAGGAGTTGGGGGCTCTTACACCCCATCTTAAACTTCCAAGTTTGAGAAATTCCAAATGGCATTAGTGAGCATTTAACTCCTCTCCGCATATCCTTTCTCAGGTCTCAACACTGAGGAAATACGGAATAAAAACATCCAAGTTGCCTTTCCGTAAAGTAATGTGAAACAGAGGAGCACAAGATGGATTTTATCCCTTTGATTCTCCCACCTAAGTGTCCCATCCTCATTGGAGATAGAGGACCCAGGAGATGATATCTAGTCCCTTCTCTGTCTAAAGAGTGGGATGTTGTTCTGTTTCTTCTGAAATGTTTTATTTTAAGAACATGTACCAGGTATGTCTTTGCCAAGACTCTTTTCTAAGAGGCCTGGTTTGAGTTAGGAACTTGCCTGTTACTCACTGGTTTCATGAGTTCTCAGAACCTCTCGGTGAAGCTTCAGGAATCTGGGATTCTTTAGAAGTCCTAATTCTAGTTCCACATACTTACCAAAGCTCTTGAGACAAGTGGGAGATTTTCTCTTATGCTGTATGAAAGCATTTGTTGTTCCAGGGAGGAATCAAGAAGTTGATTCTACTTGATGTATTCGTGGTGATCTCTGAGGGGAAATACTTTTCGATTGGCAGGGGCCGGTGAATCTATGAGATTGAAAACCTTTGCTTGAAGAATTCTGTCATCTTAGATGACTTGGTATTATTTAGTCAATGGATTAAAATTACAGAATTACTCCATAAGGGTTAGTATTATCCCATTTCAGGATTAAACCTCAAAGAGATTAAATCACATGCCCATGATCACTCAATTGGGACGATTCCAAAAGAATGCTCTTGAGCACCTCCTTCTACTGCCTCTATCTATTCCCTCGAGACCAAAAGGCTATGTACTTTATTTACCAGTTCCCTGTGGTAGAGCAACAATACAAAAATAGGTTAACTAGGCTGGGCACGGTATAGCTCACACCTGTAATCCCAGCTACTCGTGAGGCTGAGGCAGGAGAATCACTTGAACCTCGGAGGGAGGTTGCAGTGAGCAGAGATCGTGCCACTGCACTCCAGCCTGGGTGACAGAGCAAGACTTTGTCTCAAAAAAAAAAAAAGAAAAAAAAGGTTGACTGTAGGCTAGCACAGTCTGGATTTCTCTCTGTCCCCAGCCATCCACAGTCTGATTGCAGAAAGGCTCAGCCTACAAAGCCTCGTCTTAGATACACATTGAACCAAAGTTCCCTTTATCTCCTCAAGGAACAGACCAGTGAGGTGCAAAATCCTACTTTGTTGCTGCTCAGCCTTAGACAGTGGCAATTATTCTAAGAATTCATAGCAATCATATTTGAAACTTGATTTACTGTGATTGCAACTCTTAAAAATGATGCATGATATGTTGATTTTGATGTATCAGTTTCTCTTTAATAAAAGACCCACAATAGTTTACATACATTATCTCCACCTTAAGATAATGTTTGACCTCCCTGACCATACTTGCTATTCTATCTCAAGAAATGCTAGAGAAACAAATCCTTGCTTATGCATAAACATATTCAAAGGCAAAAGATTCATTTATTGATGAGAGCCTCAAATTGACCAATTTTTAGCCTTTTCTTCTGAAAAGAAAAATGTTTTCCAAAATAAGATTGCTACCAGATGTAGTGAATTACATAGCACTTTCTCAGATATGAAAAGCAGATGAAATGGAATATTCTGGTTTCTGATTCAGCCCTATTCTTATCTACACATAGCTCTTCTTAAGTGAACTTGACAGTGTTGTGGGCTGATATTAAGATAGACTACTTTAGTAAACAAGAAAAAGGGTTTCACTCCCTGCAATAGCAAATGAGCTTTGTAATAGAAATTTCTTTGTGCAGGAGAAGACATTACAACTTTCAACACACACTAAATATATTTGCTAGGCAAAAAAATGCATTTCATTACCTGCAATGCACTTGTTGTACATTAACCACTTTTTGCTTTGTGTTGAAGATGTAACATTCTCTACCGTAAAATGTCTGCAGTTTATTTTTAGGCTTCTGTTTTTCCCATGAAGTAAATAGCCCTGTTCTGATAAATGTACATTATATAAGAGGCAAAATGTGCAGAGCAAACATCTGAGTTTGTTGGGGTATCTGTACAGTTTTGTGAGCAGGCAACAGTTAAAATTTTGGACCACAACAGCTAATTTTATTAACATAACCAGTCTGTAATTACTAGATTTACTGGAGTCCTTTACTTTGACACTCTCAGCAACTATAATAGATGTGTATGTTCTCTAAAATAATACTATTGCAGCTACAACTATAATTTTTCCTAACAATGTGTCTGCTGGGTTAAAAAAAAACCATAATTAATACTTTATTTAATCTTTGCATACTATATACCTAGTTGACCATCATTCAAAATGGCAGTAGCCCAGAGCCATAGTTTCTTCACAGTTGAATGTATTTGACCCTAATTACTGCTTATTGGAAATACACCAAACAGGAAAAAGGGGCTATAACAAAGAATTCAGGCTTTAATTTTTCTGTGATGAGCGAACTTTGACGGTCATTACTTATTTGCCTCTAAGAGTTGCGGATGTTGGGAACCAGCCCAACCCTGTGCATGGGTGCCCCATGTCCCGACAGTGACAAGGGAGTGAGAAAAGGAAATAAAGACACAAGAGTAGCAGTTCACAGCATGGGTCCAGGGGTCCGAGGAACTCTCGTGTGCATGGTGAACTGCCTTGGCACTGAGCTCTGGGCTCCACACGCTTTTTTAGGTGTGTACACTTGTTAATTGAGGGGTTGGGGGAGCAAGGAGGGATGATCAGGGGAGGACTTGAAACTAATGTGGGCAAGATGGCCAAGGAGGGGAGGTATGGTCTGCAGTATTCAGTAGCAGATGTGATTCTTATACAAACCTAGAACACTGAGTTCTACCACTGGTTGCTACCAAGGTGCATTTCCATCAAGCTTAATGGGTAAGGTGCCACCAGGTTTGACCACACCCCTCCCGAGCATTTCGGACACAGAGCCATCAAGCTTACTCCATATTCTGAGAACCTAGGCAGAGCCTGTGGTGTTCTGTTAATCTCTGCCCTGCAAGGCTTTTCCTCCTTGCAAGCTCCCATCTGCAAAGACCCTGCCAGATCTTGTGAGGAGAGGTCACCTCCCTTCTCAGATGTCTTACACAATTCCTCTTTATGTGATCCTCATGCAACCTCTGTGTTGAGAAGGCATTCGTGGGACCAAAGCAGATTTCCTGCTTAGCAACCACCCTGCGGTGTTCCAGGGTTTCACAGCACTCTCAGATGGTCTTTACCTCAGGCCTCCTGTTGCCGCCTGATATCTATTTTACTGCACCAATATTTGATATAGCTTAGTTCAGGGTATAAACTTCAGTGTACGATAAGTAAAGCAAGCTTGTAATTATTTAACTAGAAATTACATAGTTCTGCCCCTGGCCATCTTGACCCACAGCGGAAGTCTTTGCAGGTTAGAGAATTATAATTATCTTGCTAATGTCAGTCTTACACTTGAACATGTTTAATGGACAATTGGTGGGGATTATGCTTGCTTTATACTTATTTTATCTTTGTATTTAGAAGCATATGATCGACTGTTTGTCAGTGGTCAGGAACAGGAATAGGCGGATAGCAGGGAAAGGGCTCGTCCCCTTTGCTGGGAATGATGTAGTTTAAGTACTATTTTTGGAGAAACAAATGCCTTCAGTCTGCCTGGCTCAGTGTTAGGGGGTGCTTTTGCATGCTGTCTTATTTAATCATCACCCTATGATGTAGGCATTAACATTCCCATATTATAGATCTGGGACTGGCACCTCAGTGTGGGTAAGGAACGTGCCCTGGTCACAAGGTCAGTGACTGTTGGGGCCGGGCTTGACTGCAGTACCGCCTGAGTGCTCACCTACACAGTATGAGATATTTCCAAACATCTAAAGCCTGGGAATGAAAAAAAAGTCCACTTGCAAGTAGAGGAGGAAATTGGAGGTGGCAGAACTAGAGAGACAGTATTTGCAGTGATCTACTATATAAACACATTCACTGTAACTTGTCTAAAATGCTCCTTTTTGGTGCGCTACAGAGGATAGTTTGTTCAGCTGCTTATGACAGTCTTATTTAATATACATGTGAACTTTTTACCATTTTGATGAAAAATAAGTCAAGCTATAAGATTTTAGAGATCCGATGTCTGTTTTCTCAGTTTATGAGAAGAAATTGAATATTATGGTAAAAGAGGTCTTATGTTTTGGGGATAAACCACCTTTTACTGAGTCCAATAAATAAACACAGTAGCCATTTTCTGAAAAGGGCTACAATCCCCTCCCCCCACAAAAAAAACAAAACAAAACCAGGAACCAACCTCAAAGTAAAACATCCCCGACCCTTACCAAGAAAAAACAACTTGTTTTGCGCAGCTTATTATTCAGCCTTAAAAATAAGTGAAATTCTGATACATGCTACAGTATGGATGAACCTTCAAGATGCCATGCTGAGTGAAAGAAACCAGACACAGAGGGCAAATGCGGTATCATTGCACTTACATGAGATGCCTTGAATAGGCACATTGGTGGAGGTGCAGGGCCTAGCAGTCACCAGAGGTTAGAAGGGTAAGAGGATGAGGAGTTATTGTTTAATGAGTACATAATTTTTGTTGGGGATAATGTAAAAGTTTTGGGTATAAATAGTGATGATTGGTTACGTAATATTGTGAATGCATTTAATGCCATAGAATTGTACACTATGACTGGCTAAATTGATAAGTATTTTACCACAATAAAAAATTAAAATTGAAAAATAAGGGTTTTGCCAAGATATTACAAAGGAGAGACATAAAGTTCTAGCCTCTATTGCTGGACCTAATACCTGAATATATTCTGATTCAACAACTTCAGAAAGTTCCTGTGTGAGTTCTTCTTTCATTAATGTGATAAATATTTAAGTAATAATACGTCATGTCAGACTCTGAGGGACTAGAGGGATAAGTAAGGGAGGTCTCCTGCCTGCAGGAGTGGAAAGACAGCCACATTAAAAAATGATTAAAATACAGTCAATGGGCTGCAATAGAAATGTAATGAATAGTAGGGGGAGCTCAGAAGTGCTCCTGAGGGAATCAGAGCCTCATAGAAGAGTTGATAATTGATCTGGATCTGAAGTTTCAGTAGGAATCGGGTTGCTTATTTTTTATCTCAATAATATGCAGTACATTCTCACTCCCATTTCCCACCTTGGAATCTTGGATCTAAGATATTTGCAGCCTTTTCAAATATTTTGTAATATTTTCCCCTTGGGTATATATAGCCAAATTGGCTCCTGGAGGTAGAAAAACATCTTGGATCACTTTCTGTCCTACTTTCTAAATATTTATAAGCAAAACCACTTTGAGAAATAATTCAAAGTAAATGAGATGTGTTCAGGTCCATCAAAGAGATTGTAATATAATAGGGCAAGGACAGCTGGGTAGCAAGTGCCTTAAAAAACAGTCAGTGTGGGATGACTGTGCAGAGGCAGGAGGAATGACTTCTGTTTGGGCATGAAGGCTTATTTCCCACTTAAAGTTGTGTAGAAGTGTGATAACTAGATGTGATGAAGGTGGTTTCATTCAAATAGGTGAACAAAAGCAGAAAAGCAAGAAAAAAGATGAATCATATTCAGGGAAACAATGAAAAGTGTTAGAAAGGCCCTTTGGGGCCAGATCACAAGGATCTCCAAACCTTCAATATTGTGCTTATTCTAAGGAGAGAAAGGTGTGAAGAGTCTTCACCTCTCTACCCATGTATAAGGGATGGTGGAGAATAAAAAGGGATCCAAAGGCACTGGATGGCATTGGGCTCACAGGTGGGGTAGAATGGGTTGAACTATTAATAGAAGTATGACCAGTGAAAAGAAGAATATGTTTGGGAGCCAGTTAGCCTTAGGTTCAAATCTCCATTCAAAATTTACTAACTGCAAAGTTGGCCAAATTAGTTAAAACTTCTGAGCCTCATTTTCCTTGTGTGACAAATAGGGACAATAATATTATCTTCATATAGGGTTATCAGGAGGATTAAAGGAGATGAGGTGACAGATACACATAGACTCCAGACCACTCTCATAGGCACCGGTTAGTTCTTTCCCAGGTGAGCTCTAAAGTCCCAGCTGAACCTGAGAGTCTGTGAAATAATTTAGAGGATTAAAAAAAATCCAAAAACAAATTATTCACATAATTGAAGTTAAAATATATAATCAATATATTTCTAGACAAGTAATAGAATTCAAGTATAAATAAAAAAATTACAGCCAAAATAGATTTCTCTAGTGCAGAAGCATATCTCCAGCAATGACTTTAATATTTTTGAAAGCTGAATTAACCATTTCATTCCCCCAAGTTGTACCGCAGAGCTCAGATCCATGTGTTTGGAAATGGTATCTTTTTGTCAGATCTAATATGAGGTCCTCAACTTTGCATGAGCACAAAGCTCAGAGTTAGGGGTTTACCCTGTGCAGAATGTCTTTCTGCTAAAGTGACTGCTAGTAATACTGGAAACTATCAATGCATGCTTGAAAATATCCACCATGCTTTCCATTAGAAATAGCATAGACTGTGGTACCTTCCCCTATGTCTTTATTAGACTTCATGACTTTATTACTAGCCACTTTACTGAATTCTATTTTCCTTGTTTTTCAGGTGAACTGCTTAGGTTTTCTATTTTACAATGATAGCAGCATCTGTAAATGATGTCTTCTCCTTTCTGACTATTGTGTCTTTACTTGTATCTCCTGACTTGGAGCTAAATGTTAGGATGATGGTGGCTGTAGGAATGGACTGATGGTAAGGGAAGGTGTGTAGGGTTTGATATGATATGGGCATATAGTTTGAATGCCATAGCACCTGTCATATCTTTCTTGTTCTCAGAATCACACGTATAGAAAATTTTGGGGAAAATGTCTTTTTCTATCTTCTTATTTTTTGAGATGGATTCTTGGCTCTGTCATGCAGGCTGGAGTGCAGTGGCGCCGTCTTGGCTCACTGCAACCTCTACCTCCCAGGTTCAAGTGATTCTCCTGCCTCAGCCTCTTAAGTAGCTGGGACTACAGGCACCTGCTACCAGGCCCAGCCACTTTTTTTTTTTTTTTTTTTTTGTATTTTGAATAGAGACCAGCTTGTCACCATGCTGGACAAGCTGGTCTCAAACTCCTGACCTCAAGTGATCCACCCGCCTCAGCCTCCCAAAATGCTGGGATTACAGGCATAAGCCACCGTGCCTGGCTGAAAATGTCTTCTTCACACGGAACTCTGAGCACATTAAGGAAAGGGTCTTTTCTAACTCACCTTTATATTCATTAGTGTTAACCCTGAGCCTGAACAAAACACATGTGTAGATATTTATGGGAGGTATGAGTAAGTACGTTAGTTTATCAGAGATCAGTAAAGGTGCTTAGCAATAAAGGTATCAATAAAGGATTATTCCAATAGGAAATTATGAATATCTTTTCATAATATCAGAGAACATTAACTGTTTAGCTGTCTTCCTAAAAAAATGTTCCAGTTACAATTAAGAATATTTGTCTTTTTTGTGATTTTTTTTTTTATGTAGGATAGCAGGAAGGGTACCAAAAGTCATATCCCATTTGTTATTAAAATAAAGAGGGGAAGCCCTAAAGAGGGGAAGCCCAAATTCTATCTAAATTGTTGGTCCAAGTGTGGATCCCTTAATTTCTTTTCTAATGTGTTTTCCAGTAAACATACAAATGCATAAATCCAAGAGTTAATGAGATTAATGGACTACTTTGTAACTGCCCAGGAGAACACAAAACAAAGGTAAAATTTGTTTATTATTTGTGGATGCTATGTCCTACTATTTTAAAAAATCTACTCTAATGCTATATACTAATGCTGTATAATCTCTTCATGGTAATTTCCACTCCACAATTTTTATATATTCCTATCTGAAATAATGTCTTATCTCTTCATATCACTTATGTATTTAATCATTTTCAAATGGTAGGATATGAGATGGGACCAAATAATGAGAAAAAGATTTCTTGAGAGAAATAAAATATGTCAAAGAATAATTTGTAAAACCAATATGGTAGAAGTCATATTTATTGAAAAAAATTAATATCTTTGCTATAAAATTTGTAACAGGAATATTTACTGAATGTTTATTTTGATGCATAAACCTGAATGTTACATACCAAGTACAAGACAATAACACTAGTTTTTCCTTTATTTACACTTTATGAAAATTGTTATGCAGTCCATGTTAAAAGAACTTATGATGGAGAATTGTTACATTAGAAAAATAATATTCTTGATAAAGCATTCTCAATGTGTCCAATCATATTTTCTGCCTCTTCAATAAGGCAAAAGTCCCTGGAACAGCATATAACTTAATTTACAAAATACAATAACTGTTTAGACACATATTCAAGTTTTCTTTTGGTATGATTTTCCCTTACTGTAAAATTATTTTTTTCTTTTTTTTTTTTTTAACTAAAACAAAGACTTTCAGGAAAATGTCATTTAATGATTTCAGCTATACATTACATATACAACTCTGTAGCCTAGCAACAATCATCGCTACACCATCATTAACTTTAAATATTTTGCTTGGTGAGCTATTCTCAAATGTAGCATATTTTACGATTTTGCCATTATGACTGTGGAATCATTGTTTGGTTTTCATAGGAAACAGATCTGTCACAATATGAAGCTTTGTTTATTTTAAGGAACTGGTACACAATTACATTTCCACTCACAAGAGAACACCACAGATATAACTAAAGGCAAGCTTTGATGTCTCCACAAAGGTTGCGTGCTGGACCAATCCCACACCTCCTGCTCCCCCAGTTGCACAGCCCTGGCCAGGTTCACATGGTTTCATTTCCAGAGATGTTTTGCTCTTCATAGTTAGGTAGTTTTAATTCCTTCAAAGGCACACAATTTCCATCTTTTTTCCAGCGTGGCTCCCACGCCTGTGAATTCCTGTTTGAACATGCGTGGCAGCCTCATCAAAAGCATTTCTATTTCATTTGCAGATATCTGTTAGAAAGGAAGAAAAGTTACTTTGGGGAAAGGAACTCATCTTAAAGGAGGAATGGATTGGGGAAGGATGAGCTTTTCCAGTGATATAAACAACATTTAGTTTTCTACGGGGCTGTCAGGGGATGTCCTTATAGAAGGACCATTCAGAAGTACTGAATGTGATTATCCCATCTCCCGAGCAGCTGGCAGGGTGGGGCATGAGTTGGATGGGTGGCAAGTGCCAAGTTCACCCTTCATATGGATGGCTACCTTACTGGCAGCATCATGCCTGAACAGCCCTCCTTGATATAAAAGGAGATGGGGAGGGAATTTAAGAGGGCTCAGAGCAAATCCATCACCACTCCTGGAAAGCTACTAATGTCTTCATCATCATGTTTGAAGGATAGCAATTTTCTTTAATGCTGCCAGGAGCAGAGGACACTTGGGTGGATTTCTTGCCACCCAGATTTCTTTCTCTTCCTTAACTTTCACATGGACCAGAGACCATGAAGGTTTAGGAATGGAATCTAAACTCCAAAACCTATAACAAAACAAGTCTTGATATGCAGTCATAAAATCCAAATATATTTTTTAATGCAACTTTTTTCTTCTCCCAATTTTTATACCAATAATTCATTTTATCCTAAAGAACAAATCAGCCACAATCCCTCTGCTCTAACACAGTGATGGCTTTTGTTTTCATGGGTTAACATGCCAATCCATGTGTGTGCATGTGGATTTTATATAGCAGTGTGGCCAATTTGGGCTCTGATACCGTTTGAACATCCCCAGAATTTAGGGTCTGATATTTGAATCCTGTACCTACCATTGTTACAAGTTAAATGACCCTTGCAAAGACAGTCTCTTTAAGCCTCAGCAAATGGGATATGACTGTAGAGATATCATTTTAGAGTCTGCACTTTTCATCTAACAATATTAGGATTCATTTGAAAGCAACACCAAATAGACCAAGAAGTCAAATTAACTGTTCATTTACTGTTCTCATGGAAAAGACTTCATATGATATGTTCACTATTCTTGGGCCTGTAATACAAAACTTTAAATAGAGGCAGTCCTGAAAATTGAATTGAATTCTGAAATTTTTTTTGGTGAATTATTTTGAAATCTGAATGCATTTCCCATAAACACCATATTAGAAGGATGGTTAGATTCCCAGGTCACCCGACAAAAGCCTGTGAGACAGATTATGTGAAGGTTTGTAATAACTTTGAGAAGTACATTTTCTCTCAGTGAGCATTCTGCAAAGCACCTTCACCAGTGTTCTCATTTAATTCTCACAGCACTCCTGTGAGATTTGTGAGCAGTTATTACAATGCATCTCCACTTTATAGCTCAGAAAACTGTGTGAACTGCACAGGGTTAAGTGTCTTATCAAAGACAGAACTTGGGAAAGAACCCACAGTGCATGGCTTGGGGCCAGGGCCTTGAATGGTGTGCCTGAAGCACTTCCCATGGTTGTCAAAGGCCAGGGGTAAACAACCCAGGGGTGTTGGGAGGTCTTTCTCAGTAGCAGTCACCTGGGGCACTTGTTAAAAAAAAATCAGATCCCCCAGCCAGCCTCTTCTCTGGAGACCCTGATTCAGCTGGTCTGGGGTCTAGCCCCCATAATCTATTTTTAACAACCATTCCAGATCATTCTTATTGTCAGGCATATTTGGGTTAAGTATGGGGACTTAAGCCAGACAAGCTTAGATTTTACTTTGGCTAGGCCTCAAGCTGTGTTACTTTGGGAAGATTACTTAATATTTATAATGCTCAGTTTCTTCAGGTGTGTAATAGAAGTCATATCTCTCAGAATAATTGTAAGGACTATGTGTAAAATGTAATACAGTGTCTGTTTATGGAATACTGATAGAAAATGACACTATTATCTAACCTTTTGTGGTACAGAGTTATATGTGGTCAAACATAGCTTTTCGTTGGTGCAGAAGACAGTTTTCTTTAAGCCTTATGAGACCAAGTTATCTTCTCAACAAGCTCCCTTCCTTTTGGAGGAGGACAGCACAAATCATCTATGGCAGTCTGTAGGTGCCAATTCAAGTGCCACCCCTGGCATGTCCTTCCCCAGATCCAAAAGAGGCTTTAGCAGAACAAAGTTAATGTGTAGGAAGCCAGCTGGGATCAGGAGAAGCAGTCCCACCCAGCAGCCTTACCTTACAGCTGGCTGTAAAAAGTATGACAACTTACAATTGCCTGGAAACCTTGCCGGACTCTTCTGAAAACACTATTTAATTCTGACACCCTCATAAGATAGGGAATAATTTACCTATAAGAAAACAAGCCCTGATTTTCTGCCAGGATGGCCAAATAAGAATAGCTCTGGTGCACAGTTCCCAGCGAGATCGATGCAGAAAGTGGGTTATCTCCGCATTTCCAACTGAGGTACCTGGTTCATTTTTAAATTTTTTATTGCATTTTAAGTTTTGGGATACATTTGAAGAACATGCAAGATAGTTGTAGGTACACACATGGCAGTGTGATTTGCTCTCTTCCTCCCCTTCACCTATATCTGGCATTTCTCTCCATGCTATCTCTCCCCAACTCCCCAACCCACACTGTCCCTCCCCTAATTCCCCCCAACAGACCCCAGTGTGTAGTGCTCCCCTCTTTGTGTCCATGTGTTCTCATTGTTCAACACCCACCTATGAGTAAGAACATGTGGTGTTTGATTTTCTGCTCTTGTGTCAGTTTGCTGAGAATGATGGTTTCCATATTCATCCATTCCCTACAAAGGACACAAACTCATCGTTTTTTATGGCTGCATAGTATTCCATGGTGTACATGTGCCACATATTCCCTGTCCAGTCTATCATTGATGGGCATTTGGGTTGGTTCTAGGTCTTTACTATTGTAAACAGTGCTGCAATGAACATTCATGTGCATGTGTCCTTATAGTAGAACGATTTATAAACCTTTGGATATATACCCAGTAATGGGATTGCTGGGTCAAATGGAATTTCTATTTCTAGATCCTTAAGGAATCGCCACACTGTCTTCCACAATGGTTGAACTAATTTACACTCCCACCAACAGTGTAAAAGTGTTCCTATTTCTCCACATCCTCTCCAGCATCTGTTGTCTCTAGATTTTTTAATGATCGCCATTCGAACTGGCATGAGATGGTATCTCAGTGTGGTTTTGATTTGCATTTCTCTAATGACCAGTGATGATGAGCATTTTTTCATATGTTTGCTGGCCTGATGTATGTCTTCTTTTGTAAAGTGGCTGTTCATATCCTTTGCCCACTTTTGAATGGGCTTGTTTGTTTTTTTCTTGTAAATCTGTTTTAGTTCTTTGTAGATTCTGGATATCAGCCCTTTGTCGGATGGGTAGACTACAAAAATTTTTTCCCATTCTGTTGGTTGCCGATTCACTCTAATGACTGTTTCTTTTGCTGTGCAGAAGCTGTGGAGTTTGATTAGATCCCATTTGTCTATTGTGGCTTTTGTTGCCAATGCTTTTGGTGTTTTGGTCATGAAGTCCTTGCCTACACCTATGTCCTGAATGGTTTTGCCTAGATTTTCTTCTAGGGTTTTTATGGTGTTAGGTCTCATGTTTAAGTCTTTAATCCATCTGGAGTTAATTTAATGTATGGTGTCAGGAAGGAATCCAGTTTCTGCTTTCTGTACATGGCTAGCCAGTTTTCCCAACACCATTTATTAAACAGGGAGTCCTTTCCCCATTGCTTGTTTTTGTCAGGTTTGTCAAAGATTGAATGGTTGTAGATATGTTCTGTTGCCTCTGAGGCCTCTGTTTTGGTACCAGTACCATGCTGTTTTGATTACTGTAGCCTTGCAGTATAGTTTGAAGTCTGGTAATGTGATGCCTCCCGCCTTGTTCTTTTTGCTTAGAATTGACTTGGCTATGCGGGCTCTCTTTTGGTTCCATATGAAGTTTAAGGTGTTTTTTTCCCAGTTCTTTGAAGAAGGTCATTGGTAGCTTGATGGGGATATTGTTGAATCTGTAAATTACTTTGGGCAGTATGGGCATTTTCACAATATTGATTCTTCCTAACTATGACCATGGAATGTTTCTCCATCTGTTTGTGTCCTCTCTCATTTCATTGAGCAGTGGTTTGTAGTTCTCCTTGAAGAGGTCCTTTACATTTCTTGTTAGTTGTATTCCTAGGTATTTTATTCTCTTTGTAGCAATTGTGAATGGCAGTTCATTCTTGATTTGGCTCTCTTTAAGTCTGTTATTGGTGTATACGAATGCCTGTGATTTTTGCACATTGATTTTGTATCCTGAGACTTTGCTGAAGTTGCTTATCAGTTTCAGGAGATTTTGGGCTGAGACAATGGGGTCTTCTAGATATACAATGATGTCATCTGCAAACAGAGACTATTTGACTTCCTCCTTTCAAGGGGAATGCTTCGAGTTTTTGCCCATTCAGTATGATATTGGCTGTTGGTTTGTCAGCTATAATAAATAGCTTTTATTATTTTGAGATACGTTCCATCAATACCTAGCTTATTGAGGGTTTTTAGCATAAAGGGCTGTTGAATTTTGTCAAAGGCCTTCTCTACATCAATTGAGACAATCATGTGGTTTTTGTCTTTGGTTCTGTTTATGTGGTGAATTATGTTTATAGACTTGCGTATGTTGAACCAGCCTTGCATCCCCAGGATGAAGCCTACTTGATCATGGTGGATAAGCTTTTTGATGTGCTGTTCCAATTGGCTTGCCAGTATTTTACTGAAGATTTTTGCATCTATGTTCATCATGGATATTGGCATGAAGCTTTCATTTCTTGTTGAGTCTCTGCTGGGTTTTGGTATCAGGATGATGATGTTCTCATAAAATGATTTGGGAAGGATTCCCTCTTTTTGGATTATTTGGAATAGTTTCAGAAGGAATGGTACCAGCTCCTCTTTGTATGTCTGGTAGAATTTGGTGGTGAACCCATCTGGACCTGGGCTTTTTTTGGGAGGTAGGCTCTTAAT
The DNA here is from genome assembly GCF_009761245.1 of Sapajus apella. Lineage (NCBI taxonomy): Eukaryota > Metazoa > Chordata > Mammalia > Primates > Cebidae > Sapajus > Sapajus apella. The sequence continues at coordinate 22,710,154 of NW_022436972.1, read as the reverse complement.
TGCTGCCTCAATTTCAGACCTTGTTATTGGTCTATTCAGGGTTTCAACTTCTTCCTGGTTTAGGCTTGGCAGGAGGCAAGTGTCCAGGAATTTATCCATTTTTTCCAGGTTTATTAGTTTATGTGCATAGAGTTGTTTGTAATAATCTCTGATGATGGTTTGAATTTCTGTGGAATCTGTGGTGATATCCCCTTTATCGTTTTTTATTATGTCTATTTGGTTATTCTCTTTTTTATTAATCTGGCTAGTGGTCTATTTTGTTGATCTTTTAGAAAAACCAGCTCCTGGATTTATTGATTTTTTTTTGAAGGGTTTTTTGTGTCTCTATCTCCTTCACTTCTGCTCTGATCTTAGTTATTTCTTGTCTTCTGCTAGGTTTTGAGTTTTTTTGATCTTGTTCCTCTAGCTCTTTCAATTTTGATGATAGGGTGTCAACTTTCGATCTCTCCTTACTTCTCATTTGGGCACTTATTGCTATATATTTTCCTCTAGATACTGCTTTAAATGTGTTCCAGAGATTCTGGTATGTTGTGTCTTCATTCTTGTTGGTTTCGAAGAACATCTTTATTTCTGCCTTCATTTTATTTTTTATCCAGTCAACATTAAAGAGCCAGTTGTTCAGTTTCCATGAAGCTGTGTGGTTCTGAGTTAGTTTCTGCATCCTGAGTTCTAACTTGATTGCACTGTGGTCTGAGAGACTGTTTGTTATGATTTCCATTCTTTTGCATTTGCTGAGGAGTGATTTACTTCCAATTATGTGGTAAATTTTAGAGCAGGTGTGATGTCGTGCTGAGAAGAATGTATATTCTGTGGATTTGGGGTGGAGAGTTCTGTAAATGTCTATTAGGTTTGCTTGGTCCAGGTCTGAGTTCAAGTCCTGGATATCCTTGTTAATTTTCTGTCTGGTTGATCTGTCTAATATTGACAATGGGGTGTTAACGTCTCCCACTATTATTGTGTGGGAGTCTAAGTCTCTTTGTAAGTCATTAAGAATTTGCTTTATGTATCTGGGTGCTCCTGTATTGGGTGCATATATATTTATGATCATTAGCTCTTCTTGTTGCATTGATCCTTTTACCATTATGTAATGTCCTTCTTTATCTCTTTTGATCTTTGTTGCTTTAAAGTCTATTTTATCAGAGATGAGAATTGCAACTCCTCCTCTTTTTTTTTTTTTTTTTTTTTGCTCTCCATTTGCTTGGTAAATCTTCCTCCATCCCTTTATTTTGAGCCTTTGTGTATCCTTGCATGTGAGATGGGTTTCCTGGATACAGCACACCGATGGGTTTTGGCTTTTTATCCAATTTGCCGGTCTGTGTCTTTTGATTGGGGCATTTAGTCCATTTACATTTAGGATTAATATTGTTATGTGTGAATTTGATACTGCCATTTTGATGCTAGCTGGCTGTTTTGCCTGTTAGTTGATGCAGATTCTTGATTGTGTTGATGCTCTTGACCATTTGGAATGTTTTTGGAATGGCTGGTACTGGTTGTTCCTTTATATGTGTAGAGCCTCTTTCAGGAGCTCTTGTAAAGCAGGCCTGGTGGTGATGAAATCCCTGAGTACTTGCTTGTTCTCAAAGGGTTTTATTTTTCCTTCCCTTATGAAGCTTAGTTTGGCTGGATATGTGATTCTGGGTTGAAAGTTGTTTTCTTTAAGGATGTTGAATAATGGCCCCCACTCTCTTCTGGCTTGTAGGGTTTCTGCTGAGAGATCTGCTGTGAGTCTGATGGGCTTCCCTTTATGGGTAACCCTACCTTTCTCTCTGGCTGCCCTTAGTATTTTCTCGTTCATTTCAACCTTGGTGAATCTGACAATTATGTGCCTTGGGGTTGCTCTTCTTGATGAATATCTTTGTGGTGTTCTCTGTATTTCTTGGACTTGAATATTGGCCTGCCTTGCTAGGTTGGGGAAGTTTTCCTGGATAATATCCTGAAGAGTATTTTCCAGCTTGGATTCATTCTCTTCATCACATTCAGGTACACCTATCTAATGTAGATTAGGTCTTTTCACATAGTCCCACATTTCTTGGAGACTTGTTCATTCCTTTTTACCCTTTTTCTCTATTCTTGCCTTCTCGTTTTATTTCATTGAGTTGATATTCGACCTCTGATATCTTTTCTTCTGCTTGGTCAATTCGGCTGTTGAAACTTGTGCATGCCTTGTGAAGTTCTCGTGTTGTCTTTTTCAGCTCCATCAATTCACTTATATTCCTGTCTATGTTGTCCATTCTCGTTAGCATTTCATCAAATCTTTTTTCAAAGTTCTTAGTTTCTTTGCATTGGGTTAGAACATGTTCTTTTAGCTCACAGAAGTTTCTTATTACCCACCTTCTGAAGACAGATTCTGTCATTTCATGACACTCATTCTCCATCCAGCCTTGTTCCCTTGCTGGTGAGGAGTTGTGATCCATTGTAGGGAAGAGAGGTGTTCTGGTTTTGGGTGTTTTCATCCTTTTTGCACTGGTTTCTTCCCATCTTTGTGGATTTATCCACCTGTTGCCTTTGTAGTTGCTGACTTTCAGATTGGGTCTCTGGGTGAACTTCCAGTTTGTAGATGATGAAGTTATTTCTGTTTCTTAGTTTTCCTTCTAATAGTCTGGCCCCTCTGCTGTAGGACTGCTGAGGTCCACTCCAGGCCCTGCTTGCCTGGGGATCCCCTGCAGCAGTTGCAGAACAGTAAGGGTTGCTACCAGTTTCTTCTTCTGCTATCTTTGTCCCAGAAGGATACCCACCAAATGTCAGTCTGTTCTCTCCTTTATGAGGTGACTCTTTGGACATATGGGGGTCAGGGAGCTGCTTGAAGAGACAGTCTGTCCTTTATTGGAGCTCAGGTGCTGAGCTGTGAGCTCCATTGTTCATTCAGATTTGCTGGGCAGGTACGTTTAGTTCTGCTGCCGCAGAACTCATAAACTCCTTTTTTTTTTTTTTTTTGTTCCCCGGGTGCTCTGTCCCAGGGAGTTAGGGCTTTATTTATGAGTTTCCGTTGTGCTGCTGCCTTTTTTTTTCAGGGCTGCCCTGCCCAGCAAGGAGGCAGCCTAGTCACTGTCTGCCTGCAGAGGCTTTGCTGTGCTGCTGTGGGTGGAGGTGTGTGATCTTCCCTGCAGTCCTGTTTATATGGGTATAGTTAAAACTGCCTCAGCAGTGGTGGCCTGCCTCTGTAATGGTGGACTCTCTCTGTAATGACAGGTTGCCTCGGCAATGGTGGGCTGCCTCAGCGATGGCAGACTACCTCTGTAGTGGTGGAGTGTCTCGGTAATGGCAGATGCCCCTCCCACACAGAGCTCGACCGTCCCGGGTTCAGCTGTGCTTGCTGTGAAACTCTCAACCCAGAGCATTTTCAATTGCTGTTTTTTTTTTTGTTGTTGTTTTTTTGTGGGAGTGGGTCCAGCCGAGCCTGATCACCTGACTCCCTGACTCAGAGTCTGTTTTTTTTTTTTTTTTTTCCCAGTTGAACGTCGCCTCTCCCCCAAGTGCCGGGATCTGTGTGATGTCCCGTGTGGTGACTCACTGCGCTGGCTGAAACAGCAGCGCTGAGATTTGTGGCGGTTTTTTTGCCCAGGAATCTCCTGGCCTGGCTCCCTGTTTCAGTTCCTTTTTAAATAAGATGAATGGGCGATCTGCCTTCCCGGGTCTCTAATCGCCAGCTAAAAGGGCATCCAGACCAGTGTGTTTTGTACAGAGAACCGCTGTGCCAGGGCACCGGCAAAGCAGCCGCACCAGCCAAAACAGCCACACTGGTGACCCGTGTGGCTCCTCTGCCTGGGAATCTCCTGGTCTGTGGGCAATAAAAATCTGTCTGGAAATGTGGTTTCCATTCACCCTCTGTGCTTTCACTGGGAGCTGCAATCCTGAGCTGTTCCTAGTTGGCCATCTTGGGTCCTCTCCCATACCTGGTTCATTTCATTGGGGCTGGTTAGACAGTGGGTGCAGACCAAGGAGGGCAAGCCAAAGCAGGGTGGAGCATCACCTCACCCAGGAAGTGCAAAGGGCCGGAGAACTTCCTCTCCCTGCCATGGGCCATTAGAGACTTCTCCCAACACTCGGGCACTCTGGCTCAGACACCGTGCTCCTCCCATAGTCTTCACAATCCACAGACCAGCAGATTCCCTCTGATGTCTATAACACCAGTGCCTCAGGTTTCCAGCACAGAACTGGGCAGCTGTTTTAGCTGCAGTTTTTTTTCATACCTCATTGGCACCTTGGAATGCCAGTGAGACAGAACCGCTCATTCCCCTGAAAGAGGAGGCTGAAGCCAGGGAGCCAAGAGATCTGGCTTGGCAGTTCCCACCCCCCCATGAACACCAGCATGCTAAGATCCACTGGCTTGAAATTCTCACAGCCAGCACAGCAGTCTGAGCTCGACCTGGGACATTTCAGCTTGGTGTGGGGAGGGGTGTTTGCCATTGCTGAGGCTCTGGTAGGTGGTTTTAACCTTGCCTGTGTAAACAAAGTTGCCAGGAAGTTTATATAGTGACCTCGTGGAGCCTATGGAAGCTCACCAAGGCCACTGCAGGCAGACTGTGTCACTAGACTCCCACCTTCCTGGGCAGGGCATCTCTGAAAGAAGGCAGCAGCCTGTCAGGGACTTATAAATAAAGCCTCCACCTTCCTGGAATGGAGTACCTAGGAAAAGGGGATGCTTTGGGTTCAGCTTCAGCAGACTTAAATGTCCCTGCCCGGCAGCTCTGAAGGGAGCAATAGATCTCCCAGAACAGTGCTTGAGCTCTGATAAGGGACACACTGCATCCTCAAGTGGCTCCCTGACCTCCCGTGTTTCCTGACTAGGAGACACCTCCCAGCAGGGGCTGACAGACACCTCATACAGGAGAGCTCTGGCTGGCATCTGGCAGGTACCCTTCTGGGACAAAGCTACCAGAGGAAGGAACAGGCAGCAGTCTTTGCTGCTCTGCAGCCTCTGCTGGTGATTCCCAGGCAAGCAGGGTCTGGACTGGACCTCTAGCAAACTTCAGCAGAGGGGTCTGATAGAAGGAAAACTAACAAACAGAAGGAGTATCAACAGAAAGGACATCCACTCGGAGATCCCATTCAAAGGTCACCAACTTCAAAGACCAAAGGTAGATAAATCCATGAAGATGGGAAGAAACTAGCACAAAAAGGCTGAAATCTCCACAAACCAGAATGCCTCTTCTTCTCCAATGGATCACAACTCCTCACCAGCAAGGGAATAAAACTGGATGGAGAATGAGTTTGACGAATTGACAGAAGCAGGCTTCAGAAGGTGGGTAATAACAAACTCCTCCAAGCTAAAGGAACATGTTCTAACCCAATGCAAGGAAGCTAAGAACTTGAAAAAAGGTTAGATGAAATGCTAACTAGAATAACCAGTTCGGAGAAGAACATAAATGACCTCATGGAGCTGAAAAACACAGCACAAGAACTTCATGAAGTATGCACAAGTTTCAGTAGCTGAATCGATCAAGCAGAAGAAAAGATATCAGAGATTGAAGATCAACTCAATGAAATAAAGTGAGAAGATAAGAGAAAAAAGAGTTAAAAGAAATGAACAAAGCCTCCAAGAAATGCAGAATTGCATGAAAAGAAGAAAACTACGTTTGATTGGTGTACTTGAAAATGACAGAATGAAACCAAGTTGGAAAACACTCTTCAGGATATTATCCAGGAGAACTTCCCCAACCTAGCAAGGCAGGCCAACATTCAAATTCAGGAAGTACAGAGACTATAAAGATATTCTTCAAGAAGAGCAACCCCAAGACATACAATTGTCAGATTCACCAGGTTTGCAATGGAGGAAAAAATGCTAAGGGCAGCCAGAGAGAAAGGTTAGGTTACCCACAAAGGGAAGCCTATCAGACTCACAGTGGACCTCTTGGTAGAAACCCTACCACCCAAAGAGAGTGGGGGCCAATATTTTACATCCTAAAAGAAAATAATTTTAAACCCAGAATTTCATATTCAGCCAAACTAAGCTTCATAAGCAAAGGAGAAATAAAATCCTTTACAGGCCAGGTGCAGTGGCTCATGCCTAATCCCAGCACTTGGGGAGGCTGACATGGGTGGATCACAAGGTCAGGAGATTGAGGTCAGCTGACCAACATAATGAAACCCTGTCTCTATTAAAAATACAAAAATTAGCCAGGCGTGGTGGCATGTGCTTATAGTCCCAGCTACTTGGAAGGCTGAGGCAGGAGAATCTCTTGAATGGGGAAGGCGGAGGATGCAGTGAGCCAAGATCATGCCACTGCACTCCAGCCTGGGTGACACAGCTAGACTCTGTCTCAAAAAATAAGATAAAATAAAATCCTTTACTGACAAGCAAATGCTGAGAGATTTTTGTCAACACCAGGCCTTCCTTACAAGAGCTGTGAAGAAACCGCATCAACTAATGGGGACCATCGACATTATGAAGAAACTGCATCTACTAATGGGCAAAACAACCAGCTAGCATCAAAATGGCAGGATCAAATTCATACATAACAATATTAATAAATGTAAATGGGCTAAATGCCCCAATCAAAAGACACAATGTGACAAATTGGATAGTCAAGACCCATTGGTGCGCTGTATTCAGGAGACCCATCTCATGTGCAAAGACACACATAGGCTCAAAATAAAAAGACAGAAGATTTACCAAGCAAATGGAGAGCAAAGCAGAGGTTGCAATACTAGTCTCTGATAAAACAGACTTTAAACCAACAAAGATCAAGAGAGACAAAGAAGGGCATTACATAATGGTAAATGGATCAATGCAACAAGAAGAGCTAACTATCCTAAATATATATGCACCCAATATAGGAGCACCCAGATTCATAAAGTTCTTAATCACCTACAAAGAGACTTAGACTCCCACACAGTAATAGTGGGAGACTTTAACACCCCACTGTCACTATTAGATCAACAGGACAGAAAATTAACAAGGATATCCAGGACTTGAACTCAGATCTGGACCAAGTGGACCTAATAGACATCTACAGAACTCTAACCCCCAAATGCACTGAATATACATTCTTCTCAGCACCACATCATACTTACTCAAAAACTGACCACATAATTGGAAGTAAAACACTTCTCAGCAAATGTAAAAGAACAGAAATCATAACAGTCTTTCAGAACACAGTGCAATCAAATTAGAACTCAGGATGAGGAAACTCACTCAAAACCATACAACTACATGGAAACTGAACAACCTGCTCCTGAATGACTACTGGATAAATAACGAAATGAAGGCAGAAATTAAGATGTTCTTCAAAACCAATGAGAATGATGACACAATGTACCAGAATCTCTGGGACACATTTAAAGCAGTGTCTAGAGGGAAATTTATAGCACTAAATGCTCACAAGAGAAATGAGGAAAGAACTAAAATCAACACCCTAACATCACAGTTAAAAGAACTAGAGGAGCAAGATCAAACAAATTGAAAAGCTAGCATAAGACAAGAGATAACTAAGATCAGAGCAGAACTGAAGGAGAGAGACAGACACAAAAAACCCTTCAAAAAAATCAATGGATCGAAGAGCTGTTTTTTTTTTTAAAGATCAACAAAATAGATAAGACTGCTAGCCAGACAAAGAAGAAAAGAGAGAAGAATCAAATAAATGCAATAAAAAATGATAAAAGGGATATCACCATCGAACCCACAGAAATACAAGCTACCATCAGAAAATACTATAAACAACCTTTATTCAAATGAACCAGGAAATCTAGAAGAAATGGATAAATTCCTGGACACAACCTCCCAAGACTAAACCAGGATGAAGTTGAATCCCTGAATAGACCAATAACAAGGTTTGGAATGGAGGCAGCAATTAATATCCTACCAACCAAAAAAAGTACAGGACCAGATGGGTTCAGAGCAGAATTCTACCAGAGGTACAAAGAGGAGCTGGTACCATTCCTTCTGAAACTATTCCAAACAACAGAAAAAGAAGGAAACCTCCCTAACTCATTTTATGAGGCCAACATCATCCTGATAGCAAAGTCTGGCAGAGACATAACTAAAAAAGAATATTTCGGGCCAATATCCATGATGAACATTGATTGAAAATCCTCAATAAAATACTGGCAAAACTGAATCCAACAGTACCTCAAAAAGCTTATCCATCATGATCAAGTCAGCTTCATCCATGAAATGCAAGGCTGGTTCAACATACGCAAATCTATAAATGTAATCCATCACATAAACAGAAGCAAAGACAAAAAAACCATGATTATGTCAGTAGACACAGAGAAGGCCTTTGACAAAATTCAACAGCACTTTATGCTAAAAACTCTCAATAAACTAGGTATTGATGGAATGTATTTCAAAATAGTAAGAGCTATTTATGACAAACCCACAGCCAGTATCATACTGAATAGACAAAAACTGGAAGCATTCCCTTTGAAAACCAGCACAAGACAAGGATGCCCTCTCTCACCACTCCTATTCAACACAGTATTGGATGTTCTGACCAGGGCAATCAGGCAAGAAAAAGAAATAAAGGTATTCAATTAGGAAAAGAGGAAGTCAATTTGTCTCTATTTGCAGATAACATGATTGTATATTTAGAAGACCCCATCTTCTCAGCCCAAAATCTCCTTAAGCAGATAAGCAACTTCAGCAAAGTCTCACGATACAAAATCAATGCGCAAAAGTCACAAGTATTCCTATACGTCAATGACAGAGAGTCAAATCATGAATAAATTCCCATTCACAGTTGCTACAATGAGAATACAATACCTAGGAATACAACTAACAAGGGATGTGAAGGACCTCTTCAAGGAGAACTACAAAGCACTGCTCAAGGAAATAAGAGCACAAACAAAAGGAAAAACATTCCATGCTTATGGTTAGGAAGAATCAATATCATGAAAATAGCAATACTGCCCAAAGTAATTTATAGATTCAGTGATATCCCCATCAAGCTACCATTGATTTTCTTCACAGAATTGGAGAAAACCACACTAAACTTCATATGGAACCAAAAAAGAGCCCACATAGCCAAGACAATCCTATGCAAAAAAACCCCTGAAAAAAACAAAAAAAATAAAAACAAAGCTGGAGGCATCACGCTACCTAACTTCAAACAAGGCTTGAAGTTTTGATTAATGTAGCCTATTACAAGGCTACATTAATCAAAACAGCATGGTACTGGTACCAAAACAGAGATAGAGATCTACAGAACAGAACAGAGGGCTCAGAAATAATGCCACACATCTACAACCATCTGATCTTTGACAAACCTGACAAAAACAAGCAATGGGGAAAGGATTCCCTATTTAATAAATGGTGTTGGGAAAAATGGCTAGCCATATGCAGAAAGCTGAAACTGGATCCCTTCCTTATATCTCATGCAAAAATTAACTCAAGGTAGATTAAAGATTTAAACATAAGACCTAACACCATAAAAACCCTGGAAGAAAACCTAGGTAATACGATTCAGGACATAGGCATGAGCAAGGACTTCATGACTAAAACACCAAAGGCAATGGCAACAAAAGCCAAAATAGACAAATGGGATCTAATTAAACTAAAGAGCTTCTGCACAGGAAAAGAAACTATCATCAGAGTGAAAAAGCAACCAACAGAATGGGAAAAATTTTTGCAATCTACCCATTTGACAAAGGACTAATATTATGTATTAAGAAAGAATGTAGGAAGAACTGAAACACATTTACAAGAAAAAACAACCCCATCAAAAAGTGGGCAAAGGATATGAACAGATACTTGTCAAAAGGAGACATTTATGCAGCCAACACACATATGAAAAAAAGCTAATCATCACTATCATTAGAAAAATGCAAATCAAAACCACATTGAGATACCATCTCACACCAGTTAGAATGGCGATCATTAAAAAAGTCAGGAAACAACAGATGCTGAGAGGATGTAGAGAAATAGGAATGCTTATACAGTGTTGGTGGGAGTGTAAATTAGTTCAACCATTGTGGAAGACTGTGGTGATTCCTCAAGAATCTAGAACTAGAAATACCATTTGATCCAGCAATCCCATTACTGGGTATATAGCCAAAGGATTATAAATCATTCTCTTATGAAGACACATACACATGTATGTGTATTGCAGCACTGTTCACAATAGCAAAGACTTGGAAGCAACCCAAATGCCCATCAATGGTAGACTGGATCAGGAAAATGTGGCACATAAACACCATGGAATACTATGCAGCCATAAAAAAGGATGAGTTCCTGTCCTTTACAGGGAAGGACATGAAACTGGAAACCACCATTCTCAGCAACTGACACAAGAACAGAAAACCAAACACCACATGTTCTCACTCATAAGTGGGTGTTGAACAATGAGAACACATGGATACAGCAGAAGGGGAACAGCACACACCAGGACCTATCAGGGGGTCAGGGGCTAGGGGATGGATAGCTGAGGGTTAGGGGATGGAGGGATAGCATTAAGAGAAATGCCTAATGTAGATGACAGCATGATGGATGTAGCAAACCACCATGACACATGTATACCTATGTAACCATGTTTTGCACATGTACCCTGGAACTTAAAGTAAAATTAAAAAAAACAAAACAAAACTGAGGCCTCAAGAGACTCAGTAACTCTCATAGGGTAACACAGGAATTAAGTGTGGACCAGACCTCCTGGCTGTGGCGCCTTGTTCTTAGCCAACCTTGCGCACCTCCACCAGGGAGGGGACCATCTCGTAAGGACAGGAAATAATTCTCTTTGTCACTGCTTCTCTGGTCCTGAGTGGGTGTGGGTGCCATGAGAGGCATCTGTGTACAGGAGGGCAGGGCTCCTCTGTGATGAATAGTATAAGAGTGATATCAACATCAACAACAAAAACTGAAAATTCCTAAGTCACCTGGCTCACAAACATTCATATTGCTGATGCTTGGGCACCCCACATGAACGATCCACCAAAACAGTAAGGAAATCATGGGAAGTCTTGACTAGCATGTACTGAAATGTGGCAACATCTTGTTTTCCATGGTGTCTTTAGAGCTGAGCCTTGACTTTAACCACAAAACAAGCAGGACAAGGCTTTCAGCAGGAGAGAGGTAGCTTACCCTCAACTGAGCCTTCACTGCAGGAAAGGGAAGAGTACGTGCTTTACCTGCATTAATCTCATCAGAAAGCTCATTCAACAAGCAAGTGTACCCGTCACTTGCTGGAATAAAGAAAAAGAGACAAAAAAGGTTTGGATCACTGTGATAGATCATTCGTTAACCTCTTCCTTTGTTAACCTCTTCCAGTTTAGTAACCAGTTAAGTAACCAGTCACTTAACTTCTTTGGGGCTTGTTTCTCATTTGCAAGACAAAGGAATTGGAAACAAACACACACAATGCCCTGATGGCTTGGTATAACTGCTGGCCTCTCCATATCCTAGTTTTTGTTTTAGGGCAAGCCATTCAAAATTCATTTGTCAATTAGGTTGTGGCAAAGATCTCAAAATGAGAGGATGTGATAGGTCTTTTGTGCACTTTAAAGCACAAAACAAATAACAGTCCCCACTTTAGTAGCACTTACTGTGTGCCAGATACTGTTCTGGAATGCTTTTCATCTACTAAGTCATTTAATGCGGACAATAACCCCCCAAAACCCATTTTACAAATGGTGAAATTTCAGCACAGAGATAGATATTAAATAAGCTACCCAAGGTCAAACAGCTAAGAAGTAGTGAAACTGGGATTTGAAATCCTCATAATTACTTAATACATACTTCAGATTTTGAGAAAGCAAGAAATTAGTATAATGGGAATTAATCTCTAATGTATTAGCTGTAATTTCTGTTGATAGTGTTAACAGCTGGATTCTGCCATAAAGATGCAAATAATATAGAGTTGTGTCATAACTATGGAGGAGACCACTTCAAATGAAATCCTATCTATCTAAAGTATCCATTTAATAAGACTCTCAGCAGCTGGGCATGCTGGCTCACACCTATAATCCCAGCATTTTGGGAAGCCAAGGTGAGAGGATCACTTGAGCCCAAGAGTTTGAGACCAGCCTAGGCAGCATAGAGAGACCCAGTCTCTACAAAACATACAAAAATTAGCTGATATGGCCAGGCGCGGTGGCTCATGCCTATAATCCAGCACTTTAGGAGGCCATGGTGGGTGGATCACAAGGTCAAGACATCAAGACCATCCTGGCCAACATGTTGAAACCCCATCTCTACTAAAAACACAAAAATTATCTGGGCGTGGTGGCACGCACCTGGGACAAGTAGTCCCAGCTACTTGGGAGGCTGAGGCAGGAGAATTGCTGGAACCCAGGAGATGGAGACTGCAGTGAGCCAAGATTGCACCATTGCTCTCCAGCCAGGGCAACAGAGTGAAGACTCCATTTAAAAAAAAAAAAAAGGCTGATACGGTGGCACATCCCTGTGGTTCCAGCAACTTGGGAGACTGAGGCAAGAGGATCCCTTCAGCACAGGAATTACAGGCTGCAGTGAGCTGTGATCACTCCACTGCACTCTAGCTTGGGTGACAGAGTGAGACCCTGTCACAAGAAAGAAAGAATCTCAGCTAATTCTAGAAGAATGTCTTAAAGTTCCTTAAAGATATTTATATCTCATGACAGAAGAAACATCAAGGAGAAAGCTGTATCAAGTAAGCTAGTTTTATGATTTTCAAACTTCCCCCACCCTGAAAAAATAACCTTTATGATATTTTACCTTTTGGGATTTTTAAGACAAATTCAAGAGAAAATTCAATTTGTCCTCCTTTTTTCACCCTATGACAAAAGAATTTTTACTTTTCAAAGATTTCCACTTCAATTCTATTCTCTTCCTAATAATTTGTCAGCTACTATCATTTTGCCATCACAATATCCTTTGCCTTCTCATCAGTACATTCTTTGTCTTGAGAATTCAGAGTCTGGAGTCATCACGTGAAACCAAGCACCCAGACCTCACTGGCCAAGCTCTGAATGAAGTTTACCCCTTTCCTCACCTCCTGCGCGATTCTCTTCCTGTAAGGTCTTTTAGGCTGACTCATGGCACCATGGACGCTATGGTAGCCTCTGTGACGTACACAGACACTCCAGATGAGTTCCTGGAACTAGATAGTCTGAAGTAACTGGAAGACCACGAAAAGAGGATGAATGATCAACCCTTGCAGCACCTAAGTAACTTGAGACATTCTTTTATTGTTCCTTATTCCCAACTCAACTGATAAGGCAACTGGACTTTGTAACCAACCTTGGTCAACCTCATGACTCCAGACTCTACAGCCTCCTCCCAGCTTGCAAAACCCGCCCTGAATTATAACTTCTGTAACTTTCCACTGCCTACCGCAAACCTATAAAACCAACTTCTACCCCACCCTCCACTGACACTCTTTTCAGACAGCCTGCATGCACCCGAGTGAAGAAAGCCTGTTTGGGGTGGTCTCTTCATTCAGAGTGCATGTTTTAACATTTGGTGCTGAAACCTGGGACGGGGGAACTCCTACGGGAGACCAAACCCCTGTCCCTGTTCTTCTTGTGCTCCCTCTGTGAAGAGACCTACCTACAACCTAGGCTTATCAGACAAGCCCATGGATCCACTCACCATCCTTAGATTAGATGTAGTGGTCTGCCTCAACTCTCTTCTTTAGCCCTTCTCACTACCTGTCAGCCTCCTTCTCCTTTCAGTTTCATTTTCCTGTCCCTTTCAGTGGAGACAAGAAAGACAGGACTTTCCATGAGGTTCATGACCAGAAAAAATCCTACATAGGTCACGGATCTGGGAAGACAGTCTCCTCTCGGTGACTGATCATTGCAGAGACATCGGCTCTGGTCACTCACTTGCACTCATAGATGATGGATCAGTGTGATCCATTGGTCAGACCTTGGTGTAACCAATTCACCCCAGGTACAGACCAAGGTTTAGTCTGGGATGCCAGCTAAGCTGCTTGGTTGCACTTTCCTTGTTTGTGCTGCTCTTAAGCTGTGGGCAGTCTCTCATCCTCTATTCCTCCCTCCTCTCCCTAAGCCTGTGTTCTAAAACATCTCAAACCCCTCCAGCTATTACCTGACCTAAAACCTAAGCATCTTATTTTCTTCTGCAATACCGCTTGGCCACAATATAAATTGAACAATGGCTCTGAATGGCCAGAAAACTGTATCTTTGATTTTTCTATCCTGCAGGATTGAGACAACTTTTGTCGTAAAATGGGCAAATAGTTTGAAATTCCCTATGTCCAGGCATGTTTTTTTACACTCCAATCCCTCCCTAATATCTGCTCTCAATGCAACCCATCTGAAATTTTCCTTCTCTCCCTTCTGTCTGCCCCTCCTGCCTCTGCCAGTGACCCAGAATCCTCCTTGTCCATCGACCCTTCCGACCTTTCTCCTCCCTGCCTGCCTGAACTAGACCCCAATCTAGGCCCTAACCGCCCCCCCCCCCACTCCAAGAGCCTCCCTCCTCTTCCTCTGGCCACAAACCACCTACTTATGCCCTTCTTGTCACCTCTCCACCTCATACCCGGTCCGGCTTATGGTTTAATACTGTGGCTAAGTCCTCCACCCCTTCCCAACAATTCCCCTTCGAGAGGTGGCTGGAGCCAAAGGCGTAGTTAGGATGCATGTTCCTTTCTCTTTATCTGACCTATCCGAAATCAGCCAATGGTTAGGCTCCTTTTCATCAGATCCTACTAAATATATACAAGAGTTCCAATATTTAACCCAGTTCTATAATCTCACCTGGAGTGACTTAAATGTCATCCTTACTTCTACTCTCACTGCTGAAGAATGCTTAATATTCATTTTATCACCCAATCAGCCCCTGACATTACAAAAAACTACAGAAATTAGAATCTGGCTCTCAAACCCCACACGGGAATTAATCAACCTCACCTTCAAGGTGTTCAATAATAGGGAAGAAGCTGCCCAGCGGCAGCATATCTCAGAACTACAGATGGTTGCTTCTGCCGGAAGACAGACCCCAGCCACACCACTGGCTCAAGACGACTTCAAAGCACCCCTGCCCCTCCTGGACCTTGCTTTAAATGTCAGAAACCTGGCCACGGGGCAAGGAATGCCCACAGCCCGGGATTCCTCCTAAACCCTGCCCCGTCTGTGCAGGGTCCCCACTGGAAGTCGAACTGTCTGACTCATGTTGCTGTTCCTCAGCTTGGCAGCTGAAGACTGACACTGCCAAACATCTCAGAGGCCCCCTGGACCATCACGGACACTGAGCTTTGGGTAACTCTTACGGTGGAGGGTAAGTCCGTCCCCTTTTTAATCAACACGGGGGCCACCTACTCCATGCTGCCTTCTTTTCAAGGATCTGCCTCCTTAGCCTCCATAACTGTTGTGGGAATTGATGGCAAGGCCGCCAGGCCTCTCAAAACTCCTCAAGTCTGGTGTCAATTAGGCGAGAAATCCTTTCCACATTCTTTCCTAATCATCCCCTCTTGTCCAGTTCCCCGTTAGGCCAAGATATACTAACAAAATTGTCTGTCTCCTAACTATTCCTGGGCTACAGCCACACCTCATTGCCACCCTCCTCCGCAAACCCGTACCTCCCTCAGTAGCTTCCCTTATGTCCCCCTACCTTAACCTTAGGGTGCGGGACACCACCTCCCCATCCCTTGCTACAAGTCACTCACCCTTCATCATCCCCTTAAAACGTAACCACCCTTATCCTGCCCAGCACCAGTACCCCATCCCACAGCAGGCTTTAAAAGTCCTAAAGCCTGTTATTACTCACTACAATTACCCTGTCCTACCTGTCCAAAAACCAGACAAATCCTGCAGGGTAGTCTAAGACCTCCACCTCATTAACCAGATTGTACCTCCCATCCATCCTGTTGTACCAAAGCCCTATACCCGCCTATCTTCCATGCTTGCTTCCACAACTCACTATTCTGTTCTTGACCTCAAAAACGCTTTTTTCTAAAGCTCTAATTTCTTCCCCAATCGTTACCTATCTTGGTATAATCTCGATATAATTTGCCAGCACACGTGCTCTTCCTGGCGATCATGTCTGCGTAATCTCCCAAACCCCAATCCCACCCACTAAACAACAGCATCTCTCCTTCCTAGGCGTTGTAGGATACTTTTGCCTCTGGATACCAGGTTTTGCCCCTCTAACCAAACCACTTTATAAACTTATAAAAGGAAACCTATCTGACCCCATAGACCAAAAATCCTCCCCTATTCTTCCTTTTTTCTAAAAACGGCCTTAGAGACTGCTTCTACTTTAGTGCTCCCCAACTCCTCTCAACCCTTCTCTCTCTACACAGCAGAAATAAAAGGCTGTGCCATCAGAATTCTTACACAGGAGCCAGGCACACAGCCTCTAGCCTTTTTATCCAAACAACCTCACAGTCCTGGGCTGGCCCTCATGCCTATGCGCAGCAGCAGTTGCCACCCTGATACTCTTAGAATCCCTCAAAATCACAGGCTATACCCCACTTACCCTCTACAGCTCTCACAACCTCCAGAGTTTAGTTTCCTCTTCACACCTTACACACGTACTGTCTGCCCCTCACCTCCTCCAACTCTATTCACTATTCATTGAAATCCCCACAGTAACCATTGCTGTCGGTCCTGACTTCAGCCCAGCTTCTCACTTAATACCTAACCAAATCCTGAACCCCATGACCATATCTCCCCAATCCATATAGCATCCTCCCCATTTCCCCATCTTTCTTTTTCCTATTCCAGACCCAGACCACACATGGTTTATTGATGGCAGTTCCTCCGAGCCCAGTTGGCTGGCGCTGACCAAAGCTGGCTATGCTGTTGTATCCCACTCATCTATCATGGAGGCTGCCACACTCCCCTCTTCCACCACTTCTCAACAAGCTGAACTGACTGCCTTATCCCGTGCTTTTACTCTTGCCAAAGGACTACATGTCAATAGCTATACTAACTCTAAATACGCCTTCCACATCCTGCACCACCATGCTGCCATATGGGTAGAATGAGGTTTTTTCCCACCACACAGGGGTCCTCTATTATCAATGCCCCCTTAATAAAGGCCCTCCTTAAGGCCACTCTCCTCCCAGTCAAGGCCAGAGTTATCCACTGCAGAGGACACCAAAAACCATCAGATTCTATTGCCCAAGGAAATGCCTTAGGTGACAGAACAGCCAAAGGCGCAGCGGACACCCCAGTATCTCCCCCATAAGACCAGTATTTTCCCTTCTTATCTATCTTCCCCAACTATTCTTCTTCGGAAAACTCGCTTTACCAGTCACTTCCTACACAAGGCAAATGGTTCTTAAACCACGGGAAGCTCCTCCTCCCTGCCTCACAAGCTCATTCTATCCTCTCATCCTTTCACGACTGATTCCATGCAGGATACAAGCCCTGGCTCATCTTTTAGAACCCCTTATTTCTGTTCCATCATGGAAGTCCATCCTCAAAACAATCACATCTCAATGGTCTGTCACTCTACTATTCCTCAGGGCTTTCTCAGACGCCCTCCTTTTCCTACACATCAGGCCTCCAGACCCCTCTTCCTGCCTGCTCATACCTAACCTTGTTAATGAAAGTGAGTGGTTACTTACAGATATCACATACTTCCTCATACACCATGAAAACAAAAGCTCTTCCTCCACAAAGTTACCCTACCAAACCCCACTGCAACCTTCAACAGCCTCAGCCCTTGCTGGTTCCCTTGGCATTTGGGTCCAAAGCCCCAGCCCCTTCAGAACACTTTCTTACATTTTCAGTGTACACTTTCAGTTTTGTCTAAGCCAAGGACTTATTTTCCCTCTGTGGTTCTTCTTCTTATATCTGCCTTCCTACCAACTGGACAGGCACTTGACCCTAGTTTTCCTTACTCCCAAAATTCAGTTTGCCAACAGAGACAAAAGCCTCCCTGTTCCTCTTGTCCCAATATGACACAAGCGGGTCATTCCATTGATCCCCTTACTTCTAGGGTAATTCCTAACCCTAGAAGTTAGGAATTCCTAACCTGCCTATGCACTTGGCACAGACATAGCAGGCCTTACCACCTCAATCATCACCTTCTGTAGCCTCTCTGATGATTTCTCTGCTAGCACTGCAGAATTAACTCAATCACTATCCCTTCTTCAAGCTCAAGTAAATTCCCTAGCTGCAGTTGTGCTCCAAAACCACAGAGGTCTTGATTTACTGACTGCTAAAAAAGGAGATCTTTGCCTATTCCTAAATGAAGAATGTTGTTTTTATGTAAACCAGTGTGGCCTCATATATGATGCCATCAATAGATTAAAAGATAGAGCCCGAAAGCTCACTAATCAGGCAAATGGTTAGTCTGGACCAGGCTGGACTGGCTGGACACTCTATTTGGGTGTCATGGCTTCTTCCAATCCTTAGTCCTCTGATACCTATCTTTTTCCTTCTCTTATTTGCACGCTGTGTTTTCTGATTAATCTCTCAACTCCTACAAAATTGTATATAAGTGATAACCAATCAGTCAATATGACAAATGCTCCTTCTAACAACCCCACAATATCACCCTTTGCCCTGAGATCTTCCAGCAATCTAAATTCTTTCCTATTTTTAGGTTTCCATGCCACCCATAATCCTGCTTGAAGAAGCCCTGAGAAACATTGCCCCATCACCCTTCTGTGCTGGCCTTCCTAATATTCCACTGCCCTCCACTCTTCATTTCCTTTTCCTTTATATTACTAATATAAAAAGACAGCAATGTAAGGTCTTTTAGGCTGACTGATGGTGCCATGGATGCCACAATAGCCTCTGTGACCTGTGTGGGCACTCCAGATGAGTTCCTGGAACTAGAAAATCTGAAGTAACCAGAAGACCACAAAAAGGGGAAGAATGATCAACCCCTGCAGCGCCTAATTAACTTGAGACATTCTTCTATTGTTCCTTATTCCCGACTCAACTGATAAGGCAACTGGACTTTGTAACTGACCTTGGTCAAACTCGTGACTTCAAACCCTATGACCCACTCCCAGCTTGCAAAAACCATCCTAACCTGTAACTTCTGTAACTTTCCACTGCCTACCCCAAACCTATAAAACCAACTCCTATCCCACCACTCTCTGCTGACTCTCTTTTTGGACTCGGCCCACCTGTACCCAGGTGAATAAACAGCCATGTTGCTCACACAAAGCCTGTTTGGAGAGTCTCTTCATTCAGAGCATGCATTTTAACACTTCCCTGAATCACTTCTGAGACCAGGGATTCTCTCTAAGCTCCTGTTCCTATTCACAGATGGAGCCCTGGGGTTCAGGGAAAAGCTGTTGCTTGCCTAGCAGGTAAGTGAAGGGGTAGAATTTGGAACAGGGCCTCTGAATCTGGCCCTGCTTTCAGAGCGATGCAGTCCCTCACTCCCAAGCGTATCATGAGGAGATTGTAATACACGTGGTTAAGAGACCACTGTGCAGCACTGTGATAGAGGTTAGAGACAGGTGCCATGACTATGAAATCTTTTTCCCATATACCATGCATTTAGTATTCTAGCAAGTGGAGAAGATAGCCATAACCCTGAAGTTTTGATTACTCTCTTACCCAGCTGGCTTTTTTTCCAAGAAATTTGTGACTTATATATTTTCAATGTTTGATACTGTCATTGGATTCTTCTACCTCTTTTTTGTGAAACTTTCTTACACTTTTAGGAAGGATTTATTTGCTATAATTACAAAAAAAAAGCAAGCAAACATGAGAAGGAAAAAAAAGGCTCTGTGTAACCAAGGAGTTTGTGTGGTGTTAACACCACAGAGGTCGTTTATAAAATCTGCCTGATTTATTTTCTAATTTGCTGACTCTAGGCCAAGCCCGCTGCCTCCTGGCCCGGTCTCTAAGCACATGTACAAATGGACACAAGCAGATGCAAATCAGTTTGTTGTCATCATGGTTGGCTCCAGATCCCACATCATCAGGCAAGGGAAGCCCGGTGAAGCGGGGCTCCAATTTGGGGCACTGAAAAGACTGGCAGAGGCCGGAGCATCAGGGAAGCCATTTGAAAACCGGACTTCATTACATGGGCAAAACTGACTTTGCACCTTCAATGCACATTTAAATTTTGTTCATACTTCACATCCTGGGCAGGGCATAGTGCTGGCACACACAGACACCTTGCAATAAATGTTCACAGAGAAATACAAAACGTAGATGGGGCAAAGGGAGGGAAGGAAGGAAGGGAGAAAGAAGGAAAAGAGGAAAGAAGATAACAAGTCAGGAATTCAAAGGAGTGAAGCAAGAAACTGGTAGAGGAAGGGAAGAGGGGAGGAAAAAAGAAAGTGATAAAAGAAGATAAACAGGAGAGAATTAAAAGGAGAAGAGAATATGGAAGGAAAATGAGGGAAGGAAGGATAGAAGAAAGGGTGGGTAGAAAGAAGAGAAAGGAAATAAATGTAGCAATGTTAGCTAAAGCATTCCAGAGGAAAGCCACCAGAAGAAGCATGGACTCGAGGATACCTTACTATTAATCATGACTCTCACAGACTTTACCCTTCTCTAACTCCTGTCTCACAAAGTATCTTCCCTACCCAATTTAGCACTTCATTAGCTCACCTCTGATTCCCAAGTTATTTCATAACTGGGCTACAAGCTTGTTGAGAACATGGTTCTAACTTAGATTTCTTTTGTATACTGACCATCTCCTGTTCTTGTCTGGTCCCTAATACAGTGCTGGGTACATGAAAAGCAATGAGTTATCCCAGCATTCATTAGGTCCCTGCCAACCTTACCAACTTCTCTCACTGTGGTGTGCAACTTCTTTTTTGTTCTTTATGTAGTCAAGAGTAACAGTACTTCCGTATTGTTATCTCTGCTGTCATATATTTTCCAGAAGTGCCATAATATCTAAAAAACACATTCATTATAGTCTGTCTAAAGAATCACTCGTTGATATTACTGTGACAGGTTGTTCTTAAGGAGAACCCCAGAATATGCATACTATTAAAGATCTTTCAGGTGAGCAATTTCACAAACACTACTAAGAACTTTTCACCCACCCTCACCACCTGGCTAGATCCTGGGAAAGAATGCCATCCAATTAAAGCAGGATTTGAATCTCCTTTCCATAGCCAAGACATTTAAATTTTGTGTTTGCAGAGGTAGCATGCAAGTGATTTTTCCCCTCTGGTGGGAAATGCAACACATGCCCATGACCTCCCAAGCTGGTCATGGTGGTGTCGTGCCAAAATAGCAGGTCCTTCTATATCCTCAAACCTCTGTGGCCACATTACACCGAGTCTGGTTTTCAGAACTAAATTCTCCTCACTGTGGGCCTTGGAATGAAGCTGCAGGTGTGTAGAGGGGGCAACCAGACACACTTGTAAAACTGAGCCTTCATCTCCTAAAGGATAGATAAACAGGGAAGAGCAGACAGATCCCTCCTCTTGACTGTAAGAAGTATTCATATGCTAATGCTTAAGTCAAACGTGTCTTCTGGGCTGCTTAGGACAGACAAGAAGTTGGGCCCGATGGGTCCTGGGGCTGACATAGAAGATTGCATTGATCAGAAACCATTTTCACGATAGTGTTGCCTGTTTTGAAGAGTTTGCCTGCTGTGCTCTGGGCATGATTTTTGACTCAGCAAAGCTTCAGAAGCCATCGCCCCCCTAGCCCTTGCCCTGTCTTCCTCTGAATCAATCTTTCTGACTTTTTCAAGTGTTTCTGATACAAGAGAACTGAGTGAATGAGAGTGGGTAACTTAGAAAAGACCAAGAAGAGAAATATGCAAATGTCATTATCAAGAGCAGGAATAATATTTAACTGGAAAATAGCCTATTATGGGGCTATATGGTTTTAGGAAGCCATGTGCAATGTACATGCCCAGGATAATTTAAATGAATTCCTTCCATTTGTAGTCATTAGTATGCCCATATGTAGCCTTTCAGGAAATCCTAACAACAGTGACATTTATTGGACTGGGTTGAGCCTGCTTTCCCTGTTCTCATCAGTACAGGGTGGGCACTGGATTTTGCTCTCTGGGTTAAAAAGTCTAAATATCCTCTCAGCTTCAATGGAATAGAAAGAACATGTGGTCTGATCCCTTGTCCCCAGCAGTTTTAGAGCACTTTTCAATATACTTTCTACCCTAGGCATGAGGAGGAAACCTGACAGCCCTGCTGGGCATTTCATTTAGGAGATGGAGGGCTATCTGGGGGTACACAGGGGACACCTCATGTGTTTCCTCTGTGAGGGAAATACTTTCATCATCTTCCAAAATAAAAGTACCAGTCTGACAAGATGCAATTCCCTTTACTGAATCCCATCCAGTAAGGCCCATCATCTAATGGCCAGTGACCAGGCATATGAATTCTCTCTCCTCAGAGACTGATAAGGGAGTCACAAATCTATTCCTTGAGCCCTGAGGATAAGAATAAAACAAGAACTCTCACACCTCCCCCCCACCACAAATCAATTCATTATTTATCAATCCCTTCCCATTCCTAGGAGATGATTTTACACACGCGCGTGCGCACGCACATACACACTTCACTGGTGATCATCATAGATGTCAGCCTGTGATGATGGCGTGGAGAAAACAGACTCCTGAAATTCTTTGATAAAAATTACAAGTGGATTCTTGGCTATTTCAATTCCTACTAAAACAACAACCGCTTCTCAACAAAGACATCCCACTTGGGACTTCCAGAAAGAGAACAGAAATGTCAACAATACAGGGGAAGGATGGTAGCAACAATAGGAATCATTTCTTAAGGGCCTTTTCTCTGCCAAACACAGTGGTGCAAGCAGTGTTTTGTTTAATCCTCTAGGCAAAGGTGGCGGTGATATTAAGGAACAATGGTACTAGTGAAGGGGAAACAACAGCAGAGAAATCCTTCAAATCTGAATTACAGCAAAGGAACATTGTGCAGCAAGTCCTTCTCATTTCATCTGAGTTTAACAGGAACGTTTTCATGTTAAAGGGGAAACCACAGAGAAAACAACATGATTCTGAACCTCAAGAATTTAAAAATCCTCTAACTCCTTTCACCCTGTTTTGTTCTACTCTGTCATAAAAGGCATGAGTCTGTTTGACCGAAGATTCCTCTCAAAGGGGAAGTTAGATTCATTTAAGAGGTTAAACAGTTTTGGGATCATGTATTGGGAAGATTATTTGAATCAAAATAAGAACACAAGGTAGTCATTCGATGCATGCTAGCTAGCCATTGAAAATTGAGCATGGTTTATCTGTGTCTGTTCAGGGACATAGCACTGCAGGCTGCTGGTCTGGTTGTACCAATCCCATGCATTTTTCTGTGCTCTATGGAGGACCTTCTTACTTATTTCCATTTTCCTTCAGGACAAAAATTGACAGGCGACTCACTGGCTTTTCTAGCTTCTGTGTTTTGCTTCTGTGTTCACCCTGCTTCTGGGCTTCCCTAGTATTGGTTAATGATGTTGTTTAATTTTGACGGGGCCCTTCCCTTTGTTCATATGAATTTGACACACAAATCATATTCTTTTTGTCCCTTCTCCTTGGGCATACAAATACTGCAATGGGCTAGGAGTACAGCTCATCTGCAGATGGGAAAAACTGAGCTTCAGGGAGGTGAGGAATGATGTCTGCCTCTGGATGTGAGCCTGAAGGGGTACAGCTGAGAAGAACTTTGTAGTCACTTTTTTCCACTTAGAGAACAATGCTGAAAAACAGCCATTAATACAGCCTTCTTGAGTCATAGAAGATCTGTGTATTATTTGGGATGATCTTTCCTCAATTGTGTGAAGTCCAGAATATTGAATCCCATAAGAATATGGTCTAAGGATAATGCCCTATTAGCCACTCTCACCTGATTTCACCCTTATTTTGGGAACTTTCAGGTGAACTCATACTTTTAAATCTCTCATAAGCTTTTCAAATTAATTTGGCATCTGATGAAAGTCATTATCATTTTGGATAACTGCTTTTCTTTCTACAAAGACAAAAGCAAGCAAAAAGTAGAGAACTATCTGCCAAAAACTGAGGTCATTGTAAAAGAGAAGGGCTGATAAACTCCCAGAGGCTGTTACATCCCTAGTGCAACTCATGAAGAGTCCACCTGCAGCCAGCAATCAACATGCTAAATTTTAGCAATGAAAGTTCACTCGAGCAAAATAATTACCTTGGAGTCCAG
Source organism: Sapajus apella (assembly GCF_009761245.1). Taxonomy (NCBI): domain Eukaryota; kingdom Metazoa; phylum Chordata; class Mammalia; order Primates; family Cebidae; genus Sapajus; species Sapajus apella. The sequence continues at coordinate 22,686,191 of NW_022436972.1, read as the reverse complement.
TTGCTGCATGTATGACCAAAGATATTCTATATTGGCTCCGAAAGGATGGACATGAAGAAACGTTGATATGATACCTGAATTAAAAAGGCAAACATTGGAAATTATTCAAAGGCAAACAGTCTTCGTTAAATAATGCTATCTAACCCCAGTGACTGTTCTGCCAGACTGAGTTATGGTCTTGCCATTTCCACCAGCCATCAACAAACATTCAATAATAGCACATTCTGAAGACAGTAAGAGTAACATGGCAAACAGAACACTTTATCTCCTGAAATGATAGTAGTTAGCAAAGCTAGACTCTGAGATAATATACAGCTGAATAAAGGTATTTCAAAACAAAGATTCCTGGAAGCATTTCAACTACCAATTTTATGCTTGATTTACCAATATAAAATTATAGTTATTAGAAGGATAAAATTATCTTTTCTTTCCCTCAGTGGACTTTGCAGTATGAAAATGGCTCATACAACTGTGTCAGAAATCACACTGCCTCAAATTTTCCTGATAATTATTACAGTTGCCAGTTATGAAAAGTATTTAATCTATATTTCCCCCAACTGCCATTGAAGGAAGCCCAAATTCTTCCTGAAACATTTGCTGTTTTCCCTGGTTGTTGCTCTTGTTTAAAAGGAGCCAGCTCATTCTCCCCTTCTTGCTGCTGTAATTTACAAGATCATTTTAAAAGGTCAGGGAATGGATGGTTTGGCTGCAGTTTGATTATAAATCATAAGTCTTTTCCATCATGAAAATAAACTGTCGACATTGTACTGACAAATGAAAAGCTGGATGTTGGTGTCAGGAATGAAGTAAAAAGCATTACCTTCCTCTTCTCCCTGCTCCTGGATTCAAAATCAAAATAGTGAACATGAGGAAGTCAACTCCATAGACTATAGACTGTTTTTTGTTAAGAAGTTGTGCTCTTGCTATTCACAATAGCAGAAACACGGAATCAGCTCAGGTGTTCATCAGTGGTGGATTGGATAAAGAAACTGTGGTATATATACACCATGGAATTCTATGCAGCCATAAAAAAGAATGAAATCATGCCCTTTGAGGCAACATCAGTACAGCTGGAAGCCATTATCCTAAGTGAACTAGTGCAGAAATAAAACCAAATATTCCCTGTTCTTGTAAGTGGGAGCTTAGTACTCATGGACATAAGAAGGGGAACAGGAGACATTGGGGACTGCTAGAGGTGGGAGACAGGGACGAGGGTAAGGCCTGAGAATCTACCAATTAGGGATAATGCTCATTACCAGGAAGATGGGTTCAGTCATGCCCCAAACCTTAGAATCATGCAATAGGCCTCTGTAACAATCCTGCATATGTACCCCTGGATTCTAAAATAAAAGTTGAAAAAGAAAAAAAAGAAAAGTTGTGCTCAGACTGATAGTTTTTAGCATTCTATTAAACAGGTTTCACAGGTTTCAAGATGAATAAACGTGAGGGTAAGCCTTCATGTTCTGATTTTTGTGAGCCTTCATGCTTGGAAAGCCAAAGGTCACAGGGCAGACCCTCAACCTGAATGAAATGCAATCTGGGTGGGCACAGGTGCACCATTCTTGTACTAGGTCATCCTATATTTGTAGGTGACCTTGAATTGATCTGCCATAGGGTTTCATGGCTCCTGATGCTATGAGATGAGTGTCACATTTTTAAAGAAAAGCAACCTGTTCATCCTTAGGCTGAGACAGAGAACCAAAGTGGCTCTCCAAGACCTGTCTTCAGAATACTGCTTTTCCAGGGCTTCTGGAGGTGTACAGTGAGATGGGGAGGTAGAAACAATTCCAGCATTTCCCTGTAAAGGTAGAGTTTCAGTTTTTAAAGACTGACCTGCTCTTTCTGAGATACAAAGAACTACCATTTTATTCTGAGGTTGTAGTCTTCCTTTTTTCTTGTCAAAATGTCCTTTTTTGTAATAATGGCAATGGTAGAAGGTAATGATGGTACTTTAAAAGTATCTTTAAGTGGCAAACTAGCCACTTTTAATGTACTCAGGTAGCATCGTGTTGGCCCCTCCCCTTATTTATTTACTTATATTTTAATTTTAGAGACCTGGCAGCTACTTCCCTGTGTCTGAAATTCTCAACTCTGGTGAAGTGGCATTGTAAGTAATTCCATTACTAATAAGAGTTAAAATACAAAAGCTCATGAGTGATTTCTTTCAAAAAATTAAAATAGAACTATTTAAAAATTACTTTCATTTGTATTTCTTTTTTAAACATTTTAATTGATATATAATAATTGTACATATTTTGGGGGTACATGGCATATTTTGAAACCTGTATACAATGTGTAATGATAAAATCGGGTAATCGGCATAGCCATCACCTCAGACATTTATAATTTCTTTGTGTTCAGAACATCCTAAATCTTTACTTTTAGCTATTTGGAAGTATGCAGTAAATTATTGTTAACTATAGTTTCCCTACTGTACTATCAAATACTGGAACTTAGTCCTGTTTTTTGAATGAGAGAGTAAAGGCTGAATCACAATTTGTGTAGAGGGAATCCTCTCTGTTTCAGGATGGTGAGTGGGGCTTTCACTGACCATCCCAGGTACTGTGGCCACCACTTTCCACAGAGAGCCTCCCACAAGTGATGGGCAGGAGGACAGGGGAGGGAGAAGGAAGAGTCACCTGTGGATTTGTGAGCAAGTGAGGGGGTGCTCCTAGTTGGAAGCTTTTTTTCTTGCCCACAGGGTTCTCCCAGGGAGATGAGGGGTGCTGCAAGGTGGGGAGCAGCATTCCTTGGGTGGACATATGCTTAAGCAGCAGGGCTGAGACAGGGAGTGGCAGTGGCACTGCAGACTTTGGAGTGACAAGGGTGTGTAAGTCTCCCATGGGGAAAGAGGGCATAAGACTTAAGCAGTCTTACGTAAACTACTCCAGGCACCCCAGCAAATAGATAACAGCATTTTTCTTATTATCCCTCCTGGACAGAGAGTCTTCAACATCTCCTGCATAACCTACAGCCTCTTGTAAATGCCCATGGGTGTTTGGTTATCAATTTAAATGTCTTTAGTAGGATGAATAGAACAAGTCAGAGGAGGATGGGGTGGGTTGGGGGAGAGGCTGATAACCCTTAGCCTAGGAGATCAAGTGTTGACATGGGTAATTTAGGGACGCCAGAAATGGGAGGACCTAGAGTAGCCTCTTTTGTTGTACCCTCTGTGAACATGGATTTGCTCCTCCACTATCTGCTGTCACCCCTGATCGTGGGTCTGTAACCCAAGGAGCTGTGCTCTTAGTCTTTGTGTGTTCTGGTTCCATATCCAGAACACAGTGTACATTTACAAGAGGTATACGTTGAATGTATTTATTTGCCAGAACTGGAAATTGCCAGCATACTTGTTTAAAATTTCTTAGTCTATTATTGATAAATGGGGATAAATAAGAACCTTAAACATTTCTACAAGTAGTAACAGATCTTTCAAAAACCAGGTAACTTTGAGGTATTATTCACTGGCAATTCCTACTCTAAACACATCCTGTCATGGATTTAGAAGGACAGACTAACTTGGATGTTTTGGGCAAGGAAAATCCACTATTTTGCTCATAACTAAGGGGAAAATGCTTACATGATTTCTGTGTACTTTTCTAAAATCAGATTAGAAATCCTGATGTGGACTGGAGTATTCTTTTAGGAGGGTATGCAGAACCATCTCTGTAGTAGCTGATGTTAAGAAGCCATTAGGTTTTCCTAATAAGAGCTCAGCAATTGCCACTAGATATATGTAAGGCCAAGACAGGCAGTCACATAAAGGCTTCCCAAGCTTTTCCTGTGGATGACAACCCAGTTATCCAGTGTTGTTGGAGATACAGCAGAAAGGAAAGCATGAGTCATCATCCTCCCCAGTAACTTGCCTCTCCTCAGCCCAACTCCCACTCCTGCATCTGCCCATCCCAGGAGCACCACAGAAGCATCAGTCATGCCACTTGAGAAAATGTTTCTAGGCCCTGTAATTTTGGATCAGGTTCATTTGAGGGGATCTTCCTAAATAAACAAGTAAAGCATCTTTGTAGCTTCTTTAAAGGAAGTGGGATATTCCCTGGTTGGAAAAAGGGTGGCTGTAAGTCAAAAGCTAATGAAAAATACCACAAACCTGGAAAATTGAGGCTATCTTATGGTCCTCTGGAATGGACCAGAAGGCTTGATAAAAGGAACACTAGCAATGGAGGGTGCAGGATTTAGCTGTTACTGAACTGGTGGCTCTCCAAAGGGATGGCTCAACAGTTGGTCTTGCTTGTTTCCATGGAGATGTAGAAGGCCTCCATATTTGAGAATGGGTTTCCAACAGTGGAAAAAACCATTTTAAGCAGCTAATTTTAAAAAGTTTTAAAAGAACAAAGGAGGTTGTCTGTACTGTTGGGCTTTTTGCACATCTTGGAATCTTAAAAACTACTTTAGAAAGATACACTAACTAGCTCTGGATGCCTGTGGCAAATCTCGTTAGGAAGTCCCATTTAAACTGGATACCCAAAAGCCCTGTGAGCTACTCCCATCAAAACCAGCTAGTTTATTTTCATTACTGGGCCTCACTAAGACTAAGGAAGCAGTATTTAAATTAGCCAAATAGTGCCAGATTTGTACTACTTCATCACTTATTTTATACTTTACACACTTAGCAGCCAGGAGGTGGCAAGGTGCCAGAGGCACAGCATTGTATAAAATAGGCAGAGGGCTGGTCCTGTGGAACTTTTATTCTAGGTGAGCAGCACAGATAATAAACACAAAGATGAAAAATAAATATTTTTAGATAGTGCTTAGCACAACGAAGAAAACAAATCAGGGAAGAGGACAGAAGAGAAACCTGCAGCTTGCTGGAGTGCTACTTTACGCAAAGTGGTTGGCTATGTCCCCACCCAAATCTCATCTTGAATTATTGCTCCCATAATTCCCACATGTTGTGGGAGGGACCCGGTGGAAGATAATTGAATCATAGGGGCAGTTTCCCCATACTGTTCTCCAGGTAGTGAATAAGTCTCACGAGATCTGATGGTTTGATAAGGGGAAACCTCTTTCACTTGGTTCTCACTTCTCTCATTTGCTGCCATGTAAGATGTGCCTTTCGCCTTCCCCCTTCCACCATGATTGTGAGGCCTCTCCAGCCTTGTGGAACTATAAGTCCATTAAACCTCTTTTTCTTTATAAAATACTCATTCTTGGGTCTGTCTTTATCAGCAGCATGAGAATGGACAAATACAGTGATCATGTGAAGGCCTCTCCCTGAGAAAGCAGACCTTCCCAAGTATGAGACGAGAAGGAGCCAGCCATGGAAAGCCTGGGGAAGATCATTCCAGGTACAGGCCACAGACAGTGCAAAGGCCCTGAGGTGGAAGTGAGCTGGCAGAACACACTGGGCTGGAAAGTGGCACAACGTATGTTTAGTGGTAGGTGGGGGCCAGATCATGCGTGACCTTGTAGGCCAGGGGAAAGAGTTTGGATTAGATTTAAATTCTAAATGTTCTAAACCAATTTTCCTGCATAGAATCAGGTGGTTGACATGATCTGAATTACGTTTTAAAAACTTTTCTCAAGCTGCTGTGAGGAGAGTAGAGCCAAGGGAAATAGGGAGACCAGTTGGAAGTGTTTGCACAAGACTTGGAGTGGTGAGTTGTTATCTGACTGCAAAGGGAGAGATGGACTCCAAAGTTAGAACCACAGGGGTGGTGTGAGCAGTGAGGCTGGGGAAGAATGAAAGATGAGTGAATAGTTTTTCACTTGAGCAACTGGTTGGGACTATTTTCTCAGATGAGAATACTTGGAGAGGAGCACATTAGGGTAGAAAAAAGGGGAATCAAGAGTTCTGTTTTGTCCTCATCAACTTTGAGATGTCCATTGGCATCTAAATGAAGAATATTAAATAGCAGCTGGAGATGGTATAAATTTGTGAGTCAGTGGCAACCAAAAGGGATTTGAAGCCAAAGTATTCATTGAGATCACCTAGGTAGAGAAGAGGCCTCAAGACTGAAGCCTGAAGAAGCCTAAATTTAGAGGTGAGTTGAGGAAAACTCATCAGGGTACTCTGAGAGGGTGTGATCGATAAGAAAGTATGGCACCATGATGGCGGAGTGAAGAAAGTATTTCCAGAAGATGTGAGTGGTCAATCATGTATAGTAGCTGTCAGGGAGTTGAGAAATTGGTGACATGAAATTCTCTGGTGATGTGGAAAAGAATGGTTATTGTGTGAGGATGCAAGCAGACTGGAGTAGTCTGGAGAGAGAGGGAAGGAAGGGGACGGAGACTGTGAGCGTAGCATGTTGGAGGAATCCTGCTTCGGACAGGGGTGGGAAATGGACTGTTGGTGGAAAGAGGTCATGGTGTCAAGACAGATTTTCCTTCTCGTTTGTTTTAAAGGTACAAGATAGTAGAATCCATGTTTATATATTGATGCACATGATCCTCTACTTATATACAAGGTCACTGTCTAAGGGGCAATGCAGCTTTCATAATAGTCCTCGTATATTACAGAGAATTGAGTTGAAAAAGACCATCTAATCAAGCCTCCTAATTTTATACAATATGAAGGCTTACACATCACAGTGGATAAATTATTTGGCTTAGATTACCCAGTGGATGAAATGCCTCAATCTGCAAATATTTAGGACCTCTCCCTCTGCCCCACTGACTGGGGCTGCTTAGAGATCATCAGGCATTATGGTTTCTCACAGGGCTAACCCATCCCACTCCTGTGTTTTGCACCCTTATGCAAAAGATGGGAGTGGGATGGGTTAACCCTGTTACAGTTTAATTGTATTGGTTACCCGATGAGAATAAAGTATCACTTTGTGCATTCAGTTTGGGCAGCACAGTATTCTCTTTGAATGGAATGAGAAATGGAATCTTTCCAGAACATACTCCCCATCCCCAGGCTGCTTGGAGTTTTTATTCCAAACTCTCCATGTCAGGTTGTAAAGTTCTGGCTGAGATTAGTTTTCTCTATATCCACACTCATTGATAGTCTCCAGGGAAATTTCAAAAGACCCTGGGGCCCATCAGCTCACTGGGATAGAGGGACACCTTGGAGCTTTCCAGAGACCTTGGCTCTGCATATGAACAGCTGTGTCTCTAGACACAGTCACATCTTGCTGGGAGTCACCAGAGGCCTGACCATAAACCAGCCTGAAATAGTCTTGTTTCAAGTCGAAGCCCATATAAATGCTCCATGGATGTTGAACAGGAGAATCAGCAGGAAAAAAACCCATGCAAAATCTGGGTCTCCTACTAAGCCACGAGGGGACAGTTGTCTGTGGGCAGCTGGAGAGTGATGAAGCACATATGGGAAGTGGAGAGAAACTGTAGGAAACTGATCAAACACTTGTGGTTTGGGCTGATGCTTCTCAGTGCCGTGGGATTCTAAAAAGCTTTAATTTTCCAAAAAAGCAGTTTGTTCCACTTACTTGGTGAGTACAAAACCTAATCTTGTATGGCTGATTAGCTAGTTTTGTTTTGTAATATTTATCTGTCTGTCTTATTTTTTTCAGTTAAACCCCTCAGACTATATTCGGGCCTTTTAGTAGTAAATTGTTTCTGGTACCTGAAATGCCCTTAACAACTTCTTTATCCATCCAGTGAAAACGTTTTCATCCTTTAGGACTAGCTCAGCTGTCCTTTCTTCTGCCAAGACATCTGTAGCATAAGTAGCCCCTTGTCTGTGTCTCTAATTTTAGTACAAACCACAGGTCATTGTAATTAACTGCATTCTATCTATGAACTTCTTGAGGGGAGATCATTTTTCCACCATCGGCTAACACGTGGGTTAGCACAAAGCAGGCCATTGTTTCTCAAAACATGGTACCAGATGTGCTTGCTTTAGTATCCCCTCAGATGTTAGTATTACAATGAACAGGATCTCTCTCTCTTTTTTTTTTTTTTTTTGTTTTTTGACAGGGTCTCACTCTATCACCCATGCAGTTGTGCAGTGGTGCTGCTCACAGCTTAGTGTAGCCTCAGGCTCGTGGGTTTAAGAGATCCTTCTACCTCAGCCCCCCAAGTAGGTGGGACTACAGGTGCATGCCACCATGCCCAGCTAACTTTTTGATTTTTTTTTTTTTTTTGGTAGAGATGGGAGTCTTGCTATATTGCTTAGGCTGGTCTCGAACTCCTGAGCTTAAGTGATCCTCCTGCCTCAGCCTCCCAAGGTGCTAGGATTATAGGTGTGAGCCACCACACCTGTGTGTGGGGCTAAAGATTCTGCCTTTTAAATAGGCTGCCTAGATAATTCTTTTCCACAATGAAGACTGATTATTCTTAGTTTAGACTCTTGACAAATGTTTGTTGATTTATTGATATGGACATTTGTGCCTTGGAAACAAGATTGAGGTCCATGACTCATTCTTTATGGTCAGTAGCTTTCAGAGAAGAACATATTCCCAAGATTACTTTCTCAGGTACAGCCTAAATATGGCCTCAACTTTATTCACCTAAATCATCAAAAAGTTATTGCTTAATTCTCTTTAAAAACATTTTTCCATATTACACTCAGGTGTTTCTTAATACTCATGTTAAGAGGAACATTCCACTTCCAGTATAGTCTGGTTGTGTGCACCTGTGAGATGGAGACTGTGATGGAAATGATATGTATGTCCTGATGTGCAAGAGGACTCAGGATATGTAATGAAGTTTGCCTAATCATTGTCAACCTGAGGATAGTTCTCAGGGGACCAGGGAGGTTTTAGAGAAAAGCTGCTTTGCAAATAGTTAAAAGTTGTGGAGAAGTTTTTGACTACATCTGGATAGTATTTACAATGACTAGCATCAACAGGGTGCCAATCAGAGCTGCTGGGATTGAAATTTATTGTGTTAATATTATTATAGCAAGAGAAGATAGAGTGATATGGCCCCAGAGTTATTAGAACTATTAGCTTATTAATAGAAAAATTTGATCCATTTTTCCTTCATAACGATCTCCAGCCAAACATAGCTCCAAAACTTTGGCCCCAAATCAAAAGTAATGACTCACTCTACCCCAAACAACTTCAGTGTATGCCAATCCAACATGTGGGCCATATGCGAAATGAACTAGGAGTTCTGGCATAGACACTGCGCAATGTCAAGCTGACCTTATGTTTGGTTACTATAGCATTATGAAACATAAAATGCCCCCATAAAAACAGAATTCTCTAAGGTCCAATTATATGTCAACTTGTCTTTACAAAAATTGATTACAAAATAACCCAGAAATCACAATAATAGAGTATTTTCTAGGGGCCTGTCTTCTTTAGTTGAATTGGAAGACCCATTAATTGTCAAGAAAAAGTTTGTCAGAACGGTCAAACTCTCAAAATACTCAGGATCCATATCTGTAAAATTCCATGTCAATAAAATCCCATGGATCCTCTCTAATAAGTACCAACTTATATGCCCTGAAATAAAGATTCTAGTTTTATAAAGTGGTCATGAGAATGTCTGGACAGAATATACACTTTTGCCCAGGTGAATTAGTGTCACAAATAATTACACATAACTAGAATTGTTCACTGTTTAAAAGTTCCGGCCTCAGTTTTTTTTCTCTCTGTAGATGGAATCCATTTGAAGAGGTTTTTTCCTCACTCCCTTTCTCTTCCAGGGAATGCTTTGTGCCAGTGTGCATTTCTTATATAACATACGTGCCCCAAAAGGGCATTGATCATATGACTATATTGGCATACAGCATACACTATAAGCATGCAGATGTGATGAAGATTTTGCCAACTAATATTTCCAAGTTGTGGGAAATTTTCTCCTTCTAGGCTGGCTTAGAGCATGGCTATTGTGTCCTCTCTACTGATTTAATTATTCCAAGGGAAGATTTCAGGGGAATTGCAGAGTATTTATGACTGCTCCAGATGTACCAGAAGGCCAGAGGGCTCCTAAAATCATTCAACATATGAGAATTCTTCAGAGAAATGTAGCCCCAGCACCAGGAAATCCTTTTTCTCTTTATTCTGGTCTAGAGCAGTTTTGTCCCCATTACAATCTATATCCAGATGCCAGAAGCTTCAGGGGAGATCTTTATGGACCCAACATTCAGGTATCTACAAAGTATGAATGACCCAACTCAATTAGCAGATTGGATCATTTAGTGGCAGGAAGCAACTGCAGCCTTTGGCAGGATCCATTTTGCTGGTCTTGGAAACTCTTCCCCATTGTGGCATTCTTTTGGAGGATTATTCTCTCTTTGGTTACAAAAGAGTAGAAATATATAGGTGTTTTGGATGTGGGTTTGGCCAGAAATGACATCTGTTGTCAAAATATCATTAAGAAGAATAAAATATGGAGAAAGGGAGCAAGATAATGGATAACTGAAGGGAAAGTTAAATTCCTGTTTAATCAAACACTGAAGTCTCTGGCCTCCCTTATACCTAAATATTCTCATATATTGATTCAAAGCAAGTGTCACCCCCTGTTTCTCTTTTGCCCTACTCCTAACTTCAAATTCGAATATAAAACTAGTTCAAAAGACCAACAGTGAGGGGAAATGTCTTAGAAAATTTAGAGTCAGTTGTGTATGCTTTTTATTGAAGATCCTGACTGGTATTTTTCTTTCTAACACACTTGAATTGATTTTATAATTTTTTTGTGATGCCAAAGACATCAGCAGGCATAGCATGTTATAAATGTAACCTTCCTACCTATTCCCATTAATGTACTGCATGTAAACCATATTATTTAAAAATATTTGAAGTAGCTGACTAAAAATGTACATATATGTGTGTACATATATAAATAAAACCTAATAGCTACTTGGAAAACATTGTAAATGAACTGTGCTCTCCAATTAAAACATAAAATAAAAGGGGAAGCAATCGTTAGTAAAAGGAAAAAAATAAAGAAAATAGAGATCGTTTTTAACCTTCAAATGGACAGAATTATTCTTAAACAAAGAGGGAAAAGTTGGCTGCAGATCATTATTTGCTTTGGTCATACCCTAAAAGCATTAGAGGGAAAATCACACTTTGGTCACACTGAGTGACAGAGAAACAGTTGTCAGAGTTGGACACGTTTGCCAATAGAAGAAAAATCCAGTTACCCACTACATATGGTTCATTTTGGGTTCCTGGAACTGAGAGCATATCATTATGTCTTCCGAGACTCGTGCATGGCATGTTATTACAGCTGTATATCATCAGAGCAAAAAAAAAATAATAATAATTGGTTTTCCTTGGAGTATCTCTAAGTTGATATCATATTCAATAACCCTGTAGTTGAAAAATCTATATATGATGGATGGACTCTGGACTATCTTTTGAATTTAATTCCTCATGTGCCAGCTTCTCTAGGCCTTGGTGTACCTGTCATTTTTAGGTGAGCACATGCAGTATTCAGAAAATGCAACCAGGGCTGGGCGTGGTGGTTCGTGCATGTAATCCCAGCACTTTGGGAAGCGGTGGTGGTTCATGCATGTAATTCCCAGCACTTTAGATCACTTGAGGTCATGAGTTCGAGACCAGCCTGGCCAACATGGTGAAACCCTCTCTCTACTAAAAATACAAAATTAGTTGGGTGTGGTGGTGCACACCTGTAATTCCAGCTTCTAGGGAGACTGAGGCAGGAGAATTACTTGAACCCAGGAGGCAGAGGTTGCAGTGAGCCGAGATCATGCCACTGCACACCAGCCTGTGTGACAGAGTGAGACCCTGTCTCAAAAAAAAAAAAAGAAAAAAAAGAAAAGAAAATGCAACTACTTCTGCCAGATAATGAACTATAGGATAACAATTTGTCTTGCATATATAGTCACCTCATTCTTTACTCTTAACCATGCCACCAAGAAGCCAGTCTTAACTTGCAACCCCACACTGGGGTCCGGTGCCAAGGTGCAGCTTGAATCAGTGCTGTGCATCACAGCATGGGGGTGGTGGCCTCCCTTCCTCTGAATTTGAGGGCTTCAAAGACAGCCTTAAACATACAGGTGTCTAAGATGGGCTTCCAGGCACACTGCCAGCACATCCTCAAGAACTCTTCTTTGTGAAAATAAGTATGATATCTGGATCCACTGAGGATGCTTCTTTTGTTCATCCTGGACAAAAGGATCCAAACTTGGGCAGAGAAGCCTGGAGCTGACTATCCTGGATTAGCCTGGCACTAGTACCCTGCCTGCCTCTATTTCCCAGGATTGCAGGTCTAGCCTTGGGGCTGAGTTTAGAATATGGCCTCTGCTAAGGGGCTTGGAGTTTAATCTCAGGGTTTAATGCTGCTCTTGAGCCTGGAGATGTGGCTTGGTTTGGAACTAGATGCAACCTGGCCTCTAGTTAGAAGTGACATGCCCAAACTTAGAAATTCAGATTTGTGACATGTGAGATGCAAGTTAATGTCTTCTTGAACTCAGTTTTATGTCTGACAGTTAACATATACAGTTACAGAAAAGCAATACCCCCATTAGTTTGTATGTTACTAATTTGAAATGTACGTAATATAGTCTGATGAAATTAATCTCACCTTTGACCAGAAGGCAATGCTGTTTAACAAGTTGGAGGTGAATTACTAAAATATTAAGCTAATTACCTAATAATTATTTAAGAGAACAGATGAAGACAACAGAATTTCCTTACCTATTAGCAGAGCTTCTTTCTCTGATTTTAAGCCTTGGCTTCTTTTCTCAATATTGTTCTCTCGGTCTTGGTTGACCAATGCAACTGTCAACACATTGATTTCCTATAAAGTTAAAAACCAACAACCATTCATGGGTTTATGTAGATTCTGTGCATGCCAATAAAAACACCAGATCTCTTAAACTCTATAAATGAGGTCATCACTTCTATTTATAACTAAAGATCAAATCTTTTATACAATTGATCTATTTGCCCAATAGCAGAAAAGTAACTCTATAAAGTTAGCCTCCTAGATACTGTTCCCAGCATGCCATGTAATTATCTGTGTAAGTGGCAAATTTGGCACAAATTATCTTAGATTTTTGTCCATATTTTGATTAAACTCTGTTCATTAAAGCTCTATTTGACTATAGCTACTTTAATGTGTTTTATTTCAAATATGAAAAATCTTTGGGAAAGCATACAGGGTATTGCCTCATAATACCATGCTAATAATGTGTGTGAGTGTGTGGAAAGACAGGGCCTATTGGAGAACTAAGATAGAATTGTTAGAAGTGTTTTTAAGTTTGAAAACTAAAAATGAAGAGTTGTACAACAAGCCAATAACACATGAAACATTGAGGCTGGACTATTTTTAGTTCTTTCTGTGATCTTTAAACAGAGATGAAGATTTAACTCATACCCTCCTAGACTTTTGATATTAGGACTCAAAATGGAGAGTGATTTAATGGAAAGTCAATTTAATGATCTGCATATATGACCTGCATACATGCGATAGTAGAATCACTGAGTCTTAATTGGAGGAAAGTTGCTCACTGAAAGATGGTTCCAAAGAAGGACTCGTATATTTAGTAGTAGCAGGGAACCTGCAGGAATGATAGAGAACAGGTAGGGAGAGCCGAATGGATGAAGAAGAATTCAGAAGGTTTGAACAAATGGGTTGACAGGTGTTCCCAGGACTGGAAGTGGTTATAGGAGAGATATATAGCTACTCAGTACCTATTAACAAAACTGGTCAGATCCGAGAATATAGGAAGTATTGGGAGCATGCTGCACCTGCAAAAGTGAAAGCCACACCTGAAGGCATTCAAATAAGAAAAATAAAGTCAGCACATCCCAATCAAAACAGATCTATGAGCTTAATTTAACTTATGAGCTACTACTTTTAATGCAGGGTTAATGAGAAATTGCCAGGAAAGAAGGCTCTACTGAGAAACTGCAGTTGCTAATATCTGATGAGCATTTTAGAGGCTCCTCTTAAGGTCACACTTACTTGCTGAAGGCCAAGTGATCAAGACTGAAGGAGAAATGAAAAGGGCAAAGTAAAGAATTGAGAAAATCACAGTGATGTGATGATACATCACAGGGAAGAACTTGGTTGGCTAGAGGGTATAACAGGCCTCAGGCTCATGGTAGGAACATTCCAATAAGGACAGGAGTCAGGAAGAGTTTGGGGAGTGGTCTAAGCTAAGCCTGGAGCCAGCTAGTATCATCAAAGGTTACTAGAGATGAAAGATGCTCTTACAAATCAGACAAAGGATCTTGGGAGTCAGCCTCAATTGAGACACAATGAAGAATTTTAAAAGAGAACAAATCAAAAGGCTTATGTAGATGAGATTAGAACATTTATAAAGAGAAATTACAGGAAAGGAAATAGAAGTTCCTTCTATAATAAAATAACATTTGGTACTTTCTGATTAGACTGTCTCGACTGAAGCAGAGTAGGTCTGCATGTGTACACATCATCTTTCTGGGGTAGTGGGGTCAATGGGCCTGCTGAGTTCTATTAGTGATGTGCCCTAAGGACAAATAGGTCCCACTGGGACATGGCACTGGACTTCTGTGCCTGGGAAGTGAAGACTGCTGAGAAGATGCAGGCTGAGGCTCTGTAAAGATCTCCCAAGGGAGGTGTAGGAAGAAAGAGGATAGAAGAACATTAACTAGGATAATGATTGCATCATTAAAAAAATACAAAAAATGAACCCTGGAGCTGAGTGGAAATAATATCTCCAATAGAGGGTGATCTGTTCACAGCCTGGATGGTAATTGGGGCCAAATGAAATTATTCAGAATGAGTTTAGCATATAACCGGCCCACATTAATTGCCAAGACTGAGTGGTGTCCTGGGGCCATCACTCAGTTGAAGATCTGGGTTCACTGAGGGAAATGGACTGTAGAGGACAGGCAGATGTCAGGAGCCAGTAGAGAAAGGCAAGGGCAGAAAAGACAGACCACCTGAGAATGCTGTTCTCTCCCCAGGTCCAAAAGTGGAATCACATAGAAAGGGGGACTCATGAGTAAGGCTCAAAGAAATGCTGCTGAATCAACAATGTCTACTAGGAGCCAGATAGGGTTGGGAAAATGAGTATGGAAAGATAAGAGTTTTAGGATCACCACTCTGTGGAAGTATTTCTTGAGACTGGATGCTGGAGTTTGTGCTCTGCTGACTACAAATGGTGTGCTCTTACGCAGTCATGGCCAGTGACTGGAGTGGACACATCTCTGCATGGCTCCCACAATAGTCCTGCAGGCCTGGGTTCAACGGAGACCAGAAGCTTGGCAGACACTCCAGCTTTGGGGGACATCTCTGAGTTTTCTCCAGGTTGGAGACAGAGCTGTTTTTCTCACTCTAGAGGGAGAAGAACTATGCTAGAAGTGGTATAGGATCATTGAAGCTGATCAGGCAGGCTCCAAGGAATGCTCACATCTTATAATAAACTGGCCTCAAGAATCTCCAAGGGAAAACATCATTTTCATTAGAGTCGAGGGTGTGTCCAAGCCTATTAAATAGTCTATAGCACTGAGTGAGGTGGACCAACTTATGACCAGTCAAAAGAGTCACTACTGACTAAGCTCTGGATCCTAAGCCTGCCTTGGGCCTGGTACAAGCTCAGGCTCCTGCTGACAAAGTCACAGAGCTAATTAGATGGGTGAATGCTTATGTCATCCATTTTGCCAAAGAGAACAGTTAAAGTTAATATAGTTGTGTTTCAAGGGATAGAAGACATGATAGCGATTTTAGACAGCCACATTATATGTTGTGGTTTTACCTTTTCCAACTATTCAAAAAGGGGAGTTTTAATGACTCACTAATCATGGATTCCTTAGAAAAATAAGGTTAATTTGATTTGTCTGTATTTATGTTGGTATTGTTCAGTTGAATAAGAAAATGACAATTATTGATAATCTACAAGTTTGGGGTAGTCTACAAAGTGGATATAAGCAACAGCTATACCCTCTCTGTTTTTATTTATTGTCTAGAAATCTAAATTATCACATTTGTCAAAAGAGTTCCATCATCATGATTGTTTAAGGTGAAGGGAATACACAGAAAGAATGTGGAATTGAGTAATTCCCAAACCAATTCCTTGTTGCATTTAAGCTAAGCCTGTTTTCACTTTCAGCCACCGAGTAAATATTTATGCTAAATACATACATCACATGCCTACTATATGCCAAAGAATTCTAAGTTTTTAAGGATACGGCATTCAAAGTGATCAGAAGTGCAAGCTTACCCAGGGACCAGCAAGCAATTCTTATAAAAGGTCTAAAAGAAAGAAATATGAGTAGATGACGCTAGAAAAGTAGGTAGATCATGGTAAGAAGTGTAGATTTTATCTGGAAGGCTTAACAAGTGAAGACTTTTGAGCTCTGCATTTTAGAACATTGGTTTAGAGGCAAATGAAACTGGAGTCAGCCTACTGCAAAAGTGTATCCACTTTTGCTTTTTGATGATTACAGTCAAAACCAAAAACAATGGTATGCAGAGTGCCAACAGCATGTAAGAGGTGGAACTAAAAAAAAAATCTGGTGACCTGGTGGATAATGAAAATATTGAGAATGAGTAGGTGCCTCAGTGAATAGGAGAAAATAGAGAAATAGAGAAAATAGGAAAATAGAGAAAGAAGATAGTCAGGGAGAAGACTGTGTGTTCAGTTTAGGAAATATTGAACTTAAGGTTTCTATAGCATCTTGTCAAAATATTTTAGAGGAAGTAGGATGTGCATGTTTCTGAACTTAGAAGTGAGGCTCTGACAGCTCTTTTTATAGGGCCTTTCTCAGGTTTTGTTTGCAGCAGGCAATCTTGATGTTTCCTTGTGGGACAAAGAGCAGGCTTGCTTAGACTTGATATAAAAAAGGTAGATTTCTAAGCTCAGTGTTTCTATTTTGTAACACAAACCACTGCATGGGCTGGCATCCTCTGGGACCCTCTACAGAGATGCTCAGGTTATAAGATCTGTGAGGGTAAGTCTGGTGAAGCCAAAATTCTTCTGGGAACAATCTCTCAGTTGGATTTCATATTATTTACATAGGACACTCCAACTTATCTTTTTAGTAATTGGGGAGCACATATTATAGAGACATTGAATCATAAATTATGCATGGTTTTGCTCCTTTCTTAAAAGGTTCATAGTCCTTATTACTGTCTCTACCCCAAATCTCTAGAGAATGGAAAGGACCTTATTGGAATGAGACAGTTTTATCATTAGAAACATAAAATTATGAAGACCCTTTATCCTTCTATCACCTTAAAATCCTTTAGCCTGATAGATGCAACATGTCCAGAAGAATGATGAGTCTACTAGATATTCCAGAAAAGAGGTTCCAGATGCCTAGTGATTACAAAGTAGAAGTAAGTGAGTGGGGATGGAGTGGGAGGTGAGGAAGGTTACTAAGTGTAAATGGTTAGTGCTATAGAAAGTACACAGTGGGAAAGGAACATTAGGATGGAAATCAAGTTTCCTCCTTCCAGTGAGATCTATTGGATTATGAAGTAGTCTCCCAAAGGAAGTGGCAAGAACACAGTAAAAGCATACCAGAGTAGAAAATGCACTGCAGGTAACAATTATGCACTTGACATGAGATTGGAGATTACCTAATAAATCTTTTCTCAGTCTACCTTTTAACTCTAATTTCTGTGATACTTAGAAGGAATCATTAAAGGGTTAGAGAAGAGGTTTTCAATAACTGGAAACTAGATATCACAGACTTTTTAAAAGATTTCTTTAAGAGTTAGCTACTTGAAGGCAGAAATTTCCCTTCTAAGAGTCCTCATCACTTACTTTTCCGTAGTCTACTGAGTTAGAATAGTGCTTTGTTATTTACTTTTGTTTCTCTCCACCCGCCCAAGCCCCTAAGGACCAAGAAAATAGCCTCCCTGGCTTATAAAATCCTTTCATTATTGCTTTCACTTAATTTTTACTGTGTTTTCCTGATCTTTAGGGCTGTTTTCTTTCTGTGCAAATCTTCTTGAATACATGTTGTCTACCTGTGTCTACTGCCTTATTATCTGAAATCTCATCTTTTTCATTAGTCACTCCAACAAATCTACTCTGAAATATTTCCAGTGACCTTCTTCTTGCTAAATGATTATTTTCTCAGTTCTCTTACCATGTGGTATTTGAAATGCCTCACTTCTCTACACAGGAGGTCTTGGTCTTTTTCCTCCTAAATTCTTGTTTAGTCTTCACTGGGGCTTTTTTGTTCCCTCTGCTGGCCCACTGAATGTAAAGAAGAGGCTACTCTGGTAGCTTTGTCGCAGAGGGATATTTAGTACTTGAATGCAGATCTGGACCAAGTGGACCTAATAGACATCTATAGAACTCTCCACCCCAATCCACAGAATATACATTCTTCTCAGCACCACATTGTACTTATTCTAAAATAGATCACATATTGGAAGTAAAATGCGCCTCAGCAAATGCAAAAGATCAGAAATCCTAGCAAATATTCTCTTGATCACAATGCAATCAAATTAGAACTCAGGATTAAGAAACCCACCGAAAACCACAAAACCACTTGCAAACTGAACAACATGCTCCTGAATGATACCTGGATAAATAATGAAATGAAGGTAGTAATAAAGATGTTCTTTGAAACCAATGAGAATGAAGACAAACTGTACCAGAATCTCTGGGACACATTTAAAGCAGTGTGTAGAGGGAAATTTATAGCACTAAATGCCCTCAAGAGAAACGAGGAAAGATCTAAAATCAACACCCTAATGTCACAATTAAAAGAACTAGAGGAGCAAGAACAAACAAATTGAAAAGCTGGCAGAAGACAAAAATAACTAAGATTAGAATGGAACTGAAGGAGATAGAAACACGAAAAACCTTTCAAAAAATCAATGAATCCAGGAATTGGTTTTTTGAAAAGATCAACAAAAGAGATAGACCATTAGCCAGACTAATTAAGAAGAAAGAGAGAAGAATCAAACAGATGCAATAAAAAATGATAAAGGGGACATCACCACTGATCCCACAGAAATACAAATTACCATCAGAGAATACTACAAATACCTCTATGCAAATAAACCAGAAAATCTAGAACAAATGGATAAATTCCTGGACACTTATACCCTCCCAAGACTAAACTGGAAGAAGTCAAATCCCCAAATAGACCAATAACAACATCTGAAATTGAGGCAGTAATTAATAGCCTACCAACCATAAAAAGTCCAGGACTAGACAGGTTTACAGCTGAATTCTACCAGAGGTGCAAAGAGGAGCTGGTACCATTCCTTCTGAAACTATTTCAAACAATAGAAAAAGAGGGACTCTTCCTTAACTCATTTTATGAAGCCAACTTCATCCTGATAGCAAAACCTGGCAGAGACACAATTAAAAAAAGAAAATTTCAGGCCAGTATCTCTGATGAACATGGATGCAAAAATCCTCAATAAAATACTGGGAAATCGAATCCAACAGCACATCAAAAAGCTTATTCATTATGATCAAGTCAGCTTCATCCATGGGATGCAAGGCTGGTTCAACATATGCAAATCAATAAACATAATCCACCACATAAACAGAACCAAAGACAAAAACCACATGATTATTTCAAGATATTCAGAGAAGGCTTTTGACAAAATTCAACAGCCCTCTATGGTAAAAACTCTCAGTAAACTAGGTATTGATGGAACACATTTCAAAATAATAAGAGCTATTTATGACAAACCCACAGCCAATATCATACTGAATAGACAAAAACTGGAAGCATTCCCTTTGAACACCAGCATAAGACAAGGATGCCCTCTCTCACCACTCCTATTCAACACAGTATTGGATGTTCTGACCAGGGCAATCAGGCAAGAAAAAGAAATAAAGGTATTCAATTAGGAAAAGAGGAAGTCAATTTGTCTCTATTTGCAGATAACATGATTGTATATTTAGAAGACCCCATCTTCTCAGCCCAAAATCTCCTTAAGCTGATAAGCAATTTCAGCAAAGTCTCAAGATCGATATGCAAACATCAACAAAATCTATGTGCAAAAATCACAGGCTTTCCTATACACCAATAACAGACAAACAGAAAGCCAAATCATGAATGAACTCCCATTCACAATTGCTACAAAGAGAATAAAATACTTAGGAATACAACTAACAAGGGATGTGAAGGACCTCTTCAAGGAGAACTACAAACCACTGCTCAAGGAAATAAGAGAGGACACAAACAGATGGAAAAACATTCCATGCTCATGGTTAGGAAGAATCAATATTGTGAAAATGGCAATACTGCCCAAAGTAATTTATAGATTCAATGATATCCCCATCAAGCTACCACTGACTTTCTTCACAGAATTGGAAAAAAACACAATAAACTTCATATGGAACCAAAAAAGAGCCTGCATAGCCAAGACAATCCTATGCAAAAAAACCAAACCAAACCAAAACAAACAAACAAACAAAAACAAAAAACAAAGCTGGAGACATCACGCTACCTGACTTCAAACTATACTACAAGGCTACAGTAATCAAAACAGCATGGTACTGGTACCAAAACAAAGATATAGACCAATAGAACAGAACAGAGGCCTCAAAAATAATGCCACACATCTACAACCATCTGATCTTTGACAAACCTGACAAAAACAAGCAAGGCGGAAGGGATTCCCTATTTAATAAATGGTGCTTGGAAAACTGGCTAGCCATATGCAGAAGGCTGAAACTGGATCCCTTTCTTACACCTTATACGAAAATTAACTCAAGGTGGATTAAAGATTTAAACATAAGACCTAAAACCATAAAAACCCTAGAAGAAAACCTAGGCAATACCATTCAGGACATACGCATGGGCAAGGACTTCATGACTAAAACACCAAAAGCAATGGCAACAAAAGCCAAAATAGACACATAGGATCTAATTAAACCAAAGAGCTTCTGCACAGCAAAACAGCTATCATTGGAGTGAACAGGCAAACAACAGAATGGGAGAAAATTTTTGCAATCTACCCATCTGACAAAAGGCTAATATCTAGAATCTACAAGTAACTTAAACAAATCTTCAAGAAAAAACAACCCCACCAAAAATTGGGCAAAGGATAAGAACAGACACTTCTCAAAGGAAGACATTTATGCAGCCAACAAACATGAAAAAAAAGCTCATCATCACTGGTTATTAGTAAAATGCAATTCCATAACACAATGAGATACCATCTCACACCAGTTAGAATGGTGATCATTAAAAAGTCTCAGGAGACAACAGATTCTGGAGAGGATATGGAGAAATAGGAACACTTTTACACTGTTGGTGGGAATCTAAATTAGTTCAATCATTTGTGGAAGACAGATTCTTCAAGGATCTAGAACTAGCAATACCATTTAACCCAGCAATCCCATTACTGGATATATACCCAAAGGATTATAAATCATTCTATGATAAAGACACATGTACATGTATGTTCACTGTGGCACTGTTCACAATAGCAAAGACTTGGAACCAACCCCAGTGCCCATCAATGATAGACTGGATAAAGAAAATGTGGCACATATACAGCATGGAATACTATGCAGCCATAAAAAAGGGTGAGTTCACGTCCTTTGCAGGGACATGGATAAAGCTGGAAACCACCATTCTCAGCAAACTGACACAAAAACAGAAAACCAAACACCACATGTTCTCACTCATAAGTGAGAGCTGAACAATGAGAACACATGGACACAGTGAAGGGAACATCACACGCTGGGGCCTGTCCAGGGGTGGAGGGCTAGGGGTGGGATAGCACTAGGAGAAATACCTAATGTAGACAATAGGTTGATGGATGCAGCAAACCATCAAGGCACGTGTATACCTATATAACAAACCTGCATATTCTGCACATGTACCCCAGATATACTTAAAGTATAATTTAAAAGAATACAAAAATTAACTGGGTGTGGTGGTGCACATCTGTAATCTAGTGTTTGGGAGGCTGAAGCAGAAGAATTGCTTGAACCAAGAAGGCAGAGGTTGCAGTGAGCCGAATTCATGCCAGTGCACTCCAGCCTGGGCAACACAGCAAGACTCCATCTTAAAAAAAAAAAAAAAAAAAAAAAAAAAGAAGGAAAGAAAAAAATTAATTTTTTTTTACCCCCCCTCCCCCCCCCCCAAAAAAAAAAAAAAAATCTGAGTCCAGGTCCTTCCTGATGTAGTTTTCTAAAATTCTATAATTTTATGTCTAAAACCCAGTTCATCTCATTCATCAAACTGCATCTTCTTCTAACTTTTCTGTTTTTATTAATGCATCATTCCTCCACTTGCCAGCACTCAAACCCTCATTTTATCTTTGATTCATTCTCTACTGTCCCCTCAGTGCTTTTAAGACATCTTTAAATCCAAATTCTATCAAGTGTCTGTGAGACGTTTCTTATGCCATGTTTCCATTTGCACTCCTGGTGCTTTACTCTCAGTTCTACTTGTTTCATACTTTGTTTTAGAGATGCGGTCTCACTATGTTGAGCAGGCTGGTCTTGAACTCCTGGACTGAAGTAATCCTCTTGCCTCAGCTTCCCAAAGCACTGGGATTACAGGCATGAGCCACTGTACCCGGCTGATTTCACACTTTGACCACTTTGACCGCTGCAAGAACCTCCTAGTTTGTCTCTGCCTCTAGGCTCTTCCTCTTCCACTCTATGTTACATAATACCAGGTCAATTTTCTAACATGTGACTTTTTTCTCAACTATCTCTGATTTAAAACTTCAGATGCTTTCTGACAACCTATAGGAAAAAGTCAGATGCTACTGCCTGGCATTTTGGGCTTACTCCTATCAAACTAGCCTATCTTCTTTCTATTCTATGTCCAGAAATGCTCTTAGAAAGCTCTCTCCTCTTCTTGCCTCACGACTTCCTACTTATATTTTACACACAGCACAAGTCCCGTATCTCTCAGAGGCATCTGTTTCAGGCCACTTGCAAGGCTTCCTTATCTGCATGCATTTCCTATGCCACTTATATGGCAGTTCATCACTTAAACATGTGGGTAGAAAAACCACATTTCACCTGTTTGTTTCCTCCACAAAACCACTGCCTTCTTTAGACAGTAATCACATCTAAGCAAGTGAAGGAGAATGGCCGAATGGAAGCTGTGTTCTAATTCTGTCACCATTATTTACATACTAGATAACTTTAGGAAGAGCATTTCTTTAAGACTTAACGTTCTTTAATGAAAAACATGGATGATACCTTATGCCTCTTCCCCATGGCTGCTGTGAGGCCCAAATATAAGTGAGACAGTGCTTTCAAAGACTATAAATTTCTAGGAGTATACTGTGGCATCATTATTATAACCATTACTCACTTTTATGATTCACAGGATTGATTGGATACAGAACAAGTGGTGATATATACTTGGGGTACTGAATCCATGAAAGATTCTGTATAAGACTTTGACTAAAATTATATAAAAATATTTATGCCAAAATGATAACTGCAGCTGTGTTCAAATAGTGGATATTTTCTATTTTTCTGTGTCAATGTTGTTATTATTATCCTTATAATTAAAAAAGCAAGAAAAGAAACCAATGACATACAGCTGTTGTTTTGAAGAGCTACATGTAAGGATAGCCAGTCGCTGAATACTTAACATATTGAGTGACACCACTCACCCCCTAAATAGAGAAACCATTGCCCTGTGACTTCCCCTATGGCCCTCCAAGGGCTGGTGGCCACCCTAGCTGCTAGTGCGAGGTGAGTGGGACAGTCAACAGGACCTATGTTGTAACGATTTGCCATGTCACCTCCTGCTCTGCCAGCAGCATACCACAAGGCTCGCTTTTCTTCTCTGCCCTCTTGTTCCATGGCCTTCTTTTGCTGTTGGCTCAATTCTGCTAATTGCTCATAGGCCCTACTCTTAAACATCACACTTCATGAAATCTGGGGCCCTATAGATAATTGTCAAGATGTCTATCAGCTACATTCTTATCCTTTGCTCACATTTTTGTAAAGTGTCAAAAACAATCCATCAAATGATGTGCCAGTCGCCAATAACCTTCAAACGATTCCTTAGATGATTCCTTCAAACGATTCCCCAACTGTGGTTGGGGGAGGAAGGAGAATGGAGATACCCCTCATATTTTCTTTTATGAGCCAGAGACTAGCACATACCAAGGGCCCAGTGGCTGATAAGTGAAGGAATGACCCACAAACAATGGCCTGGAATATTGAAAACATGTTGATTTGGACATTGAAGAAACAGATTCTATTTGCCACTGACTTGCTGTGTTCCTTTGTTTCATTTTTGCTGTTTGTACAAAGAAGGACTGAAGCAGATGACCTCCATGGTGTCTTCCTGCACCCTGATTTCATGCCTGCTCTCTGCCCTTTCCCCTGACTTGAACCTTCCCTTCAGATTAGAGTAGCCAGCTTAGTACAGACAATATATACTTATCCTATATTTCTGATGCCAATAAGAATTAGAGAGGAAAGAGGAAGCAGAGTTAGAAAAACAAAAACCAAATAGATGAGGAAAGGATTGATGAGAATGTGTGACTAAGCTTTAGAATTTTTTTTTGCGATGGAGTCTTGCTGTGTCACCCAGACTGGAGTGCAGTGGCACAATCTTGGCTCACTGCAACCTCTGCCTCCCAGGTTCAAGCGATTCTCCTGCCTCAGCCTCCCGAGTAGCTGGAATTATAGGCACATGCCACCATGCCCAGCTAATTTTGTATTTTTAGTAGAGATGGGGTTTCACCATGTTGGTCAGGCTGGTTTCAAACCCTTGACCTCAAGTGATCTGCCCGTCTTGGCCTCCCAAAGTGCTGGGATTACAGGTGTGAGCCAGTGCACCCAGCCTAGAATTTTTTATGGTTTCTTACAGGAACATAAGAATGCATCCATCCCCAAAGAGTGAACAGGGTCTCGGGAATTTCCTGTGGGGCAGAAATCCCAAGGCCTTGCTGATCTAATCAGTTGGGAAAGGTTGGCACTGCCCATCCCAAGGGTCATGGGCTTTCACCACCCGTACCCTTTTTTAGCAGGCTTTGATGGTCAAGGTCTGGACAAGGGAAGCCTCAGAGGCCCAACAGTTTTCAGTATCAGAGAGACAATCTGAAAGCAGATGTGTGGGGCTCCAAGTTCATCATGATGTGACCGTATTTTACATGCTGAGATGTTCCACCTCATTGGGGTTCAATTGCTGGATCAGGAGCACATGTATTATGTCTTTGGGCAACTCCAAGAACGGTGTTTTCTAAGATTTCCAATTGCAAATATTAAAATAGGCGAGAACTAGTTATAGGTCAGACGAAGGATCCTTTAAAGACAGATGACAACTCAGTGTGATTTAGGTGCCAGAGATATCCAGATACAGCATTTCTCCTGGTGGCCTTCTTTCCAGGTCACCTTTGGTTATAATTATTTAACAAATACCTGTACAGTACTTATTATATGCAGGAAGTGTTATAAGCACTTGACAAATATGAATTCACTTAATTGTCATAAGTGCTCAAGATCAGGCTTTACATTCTCATTTTACAAGTTAAGAAAATGAGGAATAATGAGGCTAATGACTTGCCTAAGGTCACACAACTAGTAAGAAGCAGCCTCAGGATCTGAACCAGTGCTGTCTCGCTCCAGAGTCCTAACCACTGCACTAGGTTGCTGGTTGCATGGATGTTGAGTGCCTGTGGAGCTCTGTGACCAAATCCCTCCTGAGGGCTGCCTATAGTCCCAGCTCATTCAGGAGCCAGCAAGGCTCCAGGCAGGCCTGGTGAGCTGTGGTTCCTACACAGACATGAAAGGGAAGAGGAGCAGGGCAGGAAGCCACCAGGGCCTGGCCGAGGAGCAGCATTAGCAGAGACTGAGGAGGCTGGCTGGCTGCTGTTGTTGTGGCGACAGACTTCTGTAGTGTGACTTTTAACCACAGTCTGTGCAATGGGGAGGGATTTCAAAGGAAGGGTGCTGGGGCCAATGAAGAAGAAGAGGTGGTACTCATGCTCTCTTGATTTGAAGGATGTGGGTAGGGAGAGCCAAGGTCAAAGTCGCTCTCCAAAGACCGTGGTTGGGCTACATGCAGAATTGGCTGGGTAGGTGGAGAGGCTCAGGCAAGGAGGCCCCTGATGCTTCTCCAGCCATACCCCAAGGACGTGGCAATAAGGTGGAACCCCAGAGGTGACAGGAAAGGAGAAAAAAAGTGGCAATAGAAGCCATTATGAAAAAAGAATGGAAAGATTATATGTGTGAAGCAGCGAAAGGCAAGTTAAAATCATTTAAACAAGTCAAGTCTACACAGCTAGCAGAATAATGATACCAGAATCAGAGATTGTGAAGAATTAGAAGTATTGCCTCTAACATTTGAAAATACTGGAGTTGAGGTCTTAAAAAGGCTTCGGGTCATGGGCTCTCACCACCTGAGCCCTTTTCCAGCAGCCTTCAGTGGTCAAGGTCTGCACAAGGGAAGCCTCAGGAGATTTTTCACGTTGGTAGGTTTTTAGGCTATGAAGGCTGTGGACTTGATTAGCTACAGCAGTGTGGGTTACATTTTCTACATACTGAAGAGGAACACGCAGCTATTTTGGAGATCAAGTGTATTGTTTCATTTGGTTATGTCTGCAGTGGCATTCAGGCTGGGAATACCCCTTTCTGGCCTCTCTCTTGCATGGTCCCAGTGCACCTTTTGTCCCCAAAGGAGTAGCAACAGTGCCACCTTTCACCCTCAAAGACAACAGTTTGAACTTACATGATCACTCTACCTATAATCTCTACAGAGCAACAATGCCCTCAGTACCTGGCCCAGTGCTCTGTACATAGATGCAATTGATATTTTTAAAAGAAAAAAATATAAATAGTAGACCCTTTCATATTACATCAAATGAATTTGTTACTACATAGAGAGGCCAGACCTCATGGGTGAAAATGGCTGGCCATCATAAGGGTTTGGTCAGTACCCGGGCCTGGAGTTAGCTGGAAGTCTGTGAGGAATATATGTCTCTGCCATATATATATATTATAGTGGATAGTGAAAAAAACTGTGCAATCACTTTGGAAATTTTACGGCCTTTTGGTCCCTAAATGCATTTATTGTAGTATCATTTTAAAATAACAATTTTAGCCTTGTAGACTGAAGGAAGTAAGGAAGTTAATTTTTTCATTTTTATCTACTATTAATGCTTTTAATGTTTTAAGTACTGACTTTTTTTTTTTTTTTTTTGGGACACCAAACCACAAGTTTCTAACCTTTTTCCTTTCCTTTCTTGTCCAAAATATAAGATATTTTTTCTAGTTGACTTTCTTAGTAATAATCTTTATTCGTTTTCTCATTACAAATAAAAAAATATATTCACTGTAGAAAAGATACAAAATAAATATTAAAAAGTAACTACTTTTTAGAGTTAGAGTTTAGAGTTACTCGAAATTCTACTACTGAGATATAAACGCTATTATCACTCAGATATTTGTCTTTTATAGTTTATATATAATCCCCTCACACACATATATAAGATATGTGTTTGCGTATATACATACATGTATATATTGTTTAATTCTTATTTGAAAAATAGGATTATGATACATATATAGACCCCAACGAGAATATTCTACATAAAGAACAGAGACTTTGATAGGAAAGAATAATTTCAATTTCTTAATGTTTCCCATTAAATACTAAGAGGATCACTGCTGCCTGGATCATAACTTAATAATGACTATCACAGTTCACACCATGCTTAAATTGTGGTCTCAAGCTGGCAATTAAATGACTTTCTTTCGGTCTAGTTTTGTGACAGCCATGTTAAACAAAAATGATCTAAAATTTAGAGAAAAAATCCTTTGCAGTAACTCCATTCATTATCTAAACTGTTAAGTTGTAGTATTTTATTTTTAGTTTTACTATATGCCACTGTAGATATAATCAAATGAAAAAATATACTTGATCTCAAAAATAGCTGTGTTTTTCTCTCAGTATGTAGAAAATGTAACCCATACTTCTATAGCCACTCAAGTCCACGTCTTTCATAGCCTGAAAAAGTACTACCGTGAAAAATCTCCTCAACCAATAAAAATAGAGCAGCAAACAGAAGAAACTAAAGTGAAATACTTTTCTAAAATGTATGTATGTGCATCCAGAATTAGTCGGTTTGATTTATCTTGTATGATAGTAACTCTATTGCTGGTAAAGATTAATTGTATTATGGTGCTCTTGGCATGTTATTTTCTCAGTTCATTTCTCAGTATGACATTTCTTATTTTTCTCTGCTACAAAGCACCCACTATCATAATTTTCACCTGCTGAGTTTATGTTACTAATGATAATATTAAAATTTAGAGGTTTTTCTTTGGACCTTTACAGTGGTAAATTAGGTCATAAAAATAGATGGGACACAATCTGATAAATAGGAAAGAGAAAGATTTGATTATTGTTAAAGTAAAACCAAGTTTTACAAGAATTTCCTGGCATACTATGAGATCTTAGTAAACACTGAATATCTTCCTTCTCTCACACCCCCAGATTGAATTCTCTTTATTCACCACTGCCTTGCATATGCCACACATGAGAACTATTCCAAGAACCAAGGGCTCCTGATTGCTCCTACATGGTGCATTGGACATCCTCTGATTAAAACCAAATAATACAAATAATAGTGGCGATAATAATACTAACAGCCCTTACTGAGTGCTTGGTAGATGACAGTACTGGTCTCTTACTCTCTCCATTTTACAGCTTAAACAGTAAGGCGCAAGTATACCTCACTGTTTAATCTGTAAAATGGAGATAAATAATAATAAGTAGCTTCCTTAAGCTCACACACATGGAAAGCAGTGGCATCATGACTGGGCCCCAGGCCGTCATATGCCAGGGCCATTAGTCCATGCTGCCTTCTGTCTGAATGACCTCTCAGGAAACTATAGATTCTCCACTTGGTTCAGGCCCTTGATCCCAAGTCTGTTCCTTACTGAGAAGACTGCGGTCAGTCTTGAGTGAGTTCCCTTTTCAGTTGTGTGCTCTGTCTTCATTGGGCCATGTGCTGCTCTGTGATCTAATGTGCTCCCAATAGCTGGCATTGTGCCTGTCATGTGGACTTGGAATAACCTTGTTAGGAGTGGCTAGTTGTGGGTCCACTGATCTTTTTTGTGTATTGTCCAAATCAGAGTGATTTCTTAAGAGCCAGAGTCTGACAATTACTAGTGATGGATTTTCTTTTGGGGGTTGAATGGCAGCAAAACTCAACATTTGGATTAAATGAAGTATCTGTACATCTCACTTCAGTATAATTTGATTGGAATTTATTGAGCTTCCTCCTCTTTCATTTATTGAGAACCTACATTAAGGGTACATTTTGTGTTAAGACAACAAGATTCAAAGATGAATAACAGTGATTCCTGCTGTCAAAGAATGTAGGAATCTAGAGGGCAATGAGCTGTGTAAAATATCTTAAAATACAATATGATATAAGCTATGGCAAAGGAAGAGCCAAGGTGCTGGGGAAGCCCAGAGTGCCACCTGGCCTGTCCTAGGGTGGAGAGCAGGTGGTAGTGTTACCCAAAGTGTGGTCCACAGACTGGCAACACTGGCATTATCTGGGAGCTTACTAGAAATGCAAATCCTCAGGTCCCAGCTTGGACCTGCTCAATGGAAAACTCTTAAAAAAGCTATTTTTGATTCGGTTGGTTACTAAGGTTTGAGAAGTATAGCCTCGGAGAACATAAGACTCACAGACACAACAATTATACAAAAAAACGTATACCTAATTTAAACCTGTAAAATAAGAAAGTTGGATGACGTGATCTGTACCACCTCAGTTTTAACTATCAGTCTACCAGACTTCTATACACATCTTAAAGTTAACTGGAGCAAGGTATGTTTATCTTCAAGATCACCTGCAGATCATATGCAGAAGGAAGGTTTGCACTTCTCACCTAACCACACCAAACAGATTCACGGAGCTGACTGAGGCTGCTGCATTCTTATCAATTCAGTCATCAGTTGATGAGTATTACTAATGTACCCACCTACAAAGGCTCATTACTGTGTTCGATTATGCAAGGAATACATACAAATTCTCCACTTTGAGGAACATGACCTGAGTTGGAGAGATAAGCCTCTATCATAAGTGGGTTGTTCAAGATGGTTGGAATGATGATAAATTGTAGGAATCTGGAGAAGATGGTGATTGATCTGGACTGATCTTAGGGCAAGACCCTAAGAAATGGGAATTGAATTAGGCTTCAAAACAGGCAGAATTTGCATTGCAGACAAAAATGGCGATAAGATAGATGGAGAGGCTGTATTATCAATACAAAATCTAATTATTTAGAATTTTTAATGAATGGTGCACCAAGCTGAATTTGACCTGTTGACTCAAGCCATTTATTCAGGAAATCAGGCTAACATTTTTTTCTGAATACCAGACCAATAGTTATTCTCTTTTCACCAAGGAGACTAGCTTGAATACTGTCATATAAAATGATCAGGAATGATACATATGCTTACAGCTGTGAGACTTCTATGTTATGCATATATGTGTGTGTGATTGTGTGTGTGTGTGTGTGTGTGTGTGTGTGTGTGTAGTAAGGGGGCCAGAGAATTATAATGACACAGGTACTGGGGCTTGATATAGATCGTACTTGTATACTGTTCCCATAGTTTCACGTCATCTTCCTAAAAGTTGGCATGGAAAGAAATTGCCTGTGCAAATTAGATTTTGCAAGTCTCATAAACATAAGTAGCTCACCAGCATACACTGAGCAGTCTGGAAATTGTCCAGACAGAGAAAGCCACACTGTAATCTCACAGGGAAGCTGACATAACAATAGAAATGACTTGTTATTGAGCATCATGGCCACAAACCTCCCCTGCAAGGACAGTTTCAATCTGGGAAAGCTGAGATTTTGAGGTTTTTCTTGGAGAAAAACAATTAAATGAGCAGAAATATGGAAAAAATATCTATTAAGTGTTCCAAACCTGGTTGAATGTTTTCAGGGGAACCTAGAGTTTTCAGAGAACGGCCTCCATATACCTGGCAAGGAGCTGCTGCCCAGAGAAGATGACAGGGAAAGCCCTCCCTGGCTCTGACATCTGCACAGCTCAGAAATGCAGTCATTTTTTTTTTCCAGGAAATTCTTGCTGTCTTTCTATACAAACATCATTTAAAACTGTAACAAAACATGTGAATGCTTCTTCCTTTGGGCAACAGCTTTCCTTCCAAATCAAACTCTTGCTCTGCCTGAATTAGGAACATGTGGAGGAGATGAACATTAAGGTGCAGTCTGCTGAATTTCTGACATGTTTTGAGACCCCAAGTTAGATTTAAAGCTACCAGTGTGGGGTTTGTAATCTTGCAGGTCTGATTTAAATGCCCTATTATGGGGGCTACAATCAGGATGTCAGGTCCCCCTGGGCATGCTGGGCAGGTCAGCAAGGAGGGAAGGTGAAGCTGGATTTGGTGGCCATGAACTCTCACCTGGGTATAGTTCTCAAATGATAGGCCCCAGCAAGGGAAGGGAGGGTACAGAGAGAGGGGGGTCTCCATCAGAGCTGGGAAGAGTTTTGAGGTTGGAAGGATTAGGACACACTTCAGTTTGTTGTGGGAAATTTAAACATATTTATTTCCAAGTCTGACCTTTGTTTCTCCCAGGAAGCCCACCAAGATTGTTACTTGTAGACTGACATTTGAGCTTTTTTGCTTCCAGTTCAAGAGCCTTATTTTAGGATAAGCATTTCATAAAGTGTGGATATTTGTGCAACCACAAACATACCTTTGATGCAAGCAGATTTCACAGCTAGAGTTGGCAGGGCAGTTGCATGATGGTGAAAACTGCTGCTCTGCTGCCTGCCAGGGTCAATGGGGAAGGGCTGAAGGGCAGAGCACCATGAAACTTAGGCAGCTCTTCCTGTTCCAGTCTTTCCCACCTTTCTTCCCTTTTTTCTTCATCTCATCTTTGTACCTACTTTTTTCCTTGTCATTTTCCTACATATTCCATATGTAAGAAAAATGCCAGAGCCCAGTGAGCTATGTGTCAATGAGATGGATGAGGTTGGAGATGAGCAATGTGTGAAGAAACAGAGAATGACCACCTTTTCCAGCACTGCAGAACCATCCCAGGAGAGCTGGAGAGTGCCAGGCAAGGAATCCTTGCAGAAGACCAGTATCAAGGATGGAGTCAGAGCAGTGCTGGCAGGTGCATTTCACACCTCTCCCCTTCCTGGTCTCACATGTGTTTAGCAGAAATGAAGCAGTATGGAAATCACTATGGAATAGTTAATAATGTAAATCAGAGAGGTGGATCCAAGATGGCTTAATAGGAACAGCTCTGGAGTGCAGTTCCCAGTGAGAACAATGCAGAGGGTGGGTGACCACCACATTTCTAAACGAGTTATTACTGCCCACAGACCAGGAGATTCCTGGGCTGAAAAGTGCCACGATGTTCCAGCATGGCTGTTTCAGCCGGCGCAGCGGGTCTCCGCACAAAAACTCACACAAATCTGGGTGACCGTTTCAAATGACTCCTGGAATGCCTGGGAGACAGAGCTGCCCATCCAACTGAAAAAAAGGGGGCTGAAACAGGGAGCCAGGTGATCTGGCTCGGCGGGTCCCACCTCCACAAAGACCAGCAATCTGAAACGCTCTGGATTGAGAGTTTCACAGCAAGTGCAGCTGGACCCAGGATGGTCCAGCTCTGTTGGGGGAAGAGCGTCTGCCATTACTGAGGCAGTCCACCACTACTGAGGAAGTCCACCACTACAGAGGCAGTCCGCCATTACAGAGGCAGTCCACCATTACTGAGGCAGACTGCCATTACTGAGGCATATTTAACTATATAAACCAAACTGCAAGAAAGTTCACACAGCAGCTGGGCAGAGCCCATGGCAGCTCAGCAACACTTCTGATGGTAGACTGTGACTAGGCTACCTCTTTGCTGTGCAGGGAATCTCTGAAAAATGGCAGCAGCACATCAGGAACTTACAAATAAAGCCACACCTTCCCAGGACAGAGCACATGGGAAAAAAGGCGGTTATGAGTTCTGCTGCAGCAGACTTAAATGTATCTGCACAGCAGCTCTGAATGGAACAACGGAGCTCACAGCTCAGCACTTGAGCTCCTATAAGGGTCAGACTGTCTCCTCAAGCAGCTCCCTGACCCACATGTATCCAAAGAGATACCTCACAAAAGAGAGCTCAGGCTGACATCTGGTGGGTATCCTTCTGGGACAAAGATAGCAGAAGAAGAAACTGGCAGAAACCCTTACTGTTCTGCAGCCACCACAGGTGATCCCCAGGCAAGCAGGGTCCAGAGTGGACCTACAGCAGTCCTACAGCAGAGGGATCTGACTGTTAGAAGGAAAACTAAAAAACAGAAAGAAATAACTTCATCATCAACAAAAAGGACGTCCACTCAGAGACCCCATCTTAAAGTCACCAACCACAAAGACCACAGGTAGATAAATCCACAAAGATGGGAAGAAACCAGCGCAAAAAGGATGAAAACACCCAAAACCAGAACGCCTCTTCTCCTTCAAGTGATCACAACTCCTCACCAGCAAAGGAACAAAGCTGGATGGAGAATGAGTCTGATGAATTGACAGAAACAGGCATCAGAAAGTGGGTAATAACAAACTTCTCTGAGCTAAAAGAACATGTCCTAACCCAATGCAAAGAAACTAAGAGCCTTGAAAAAAGGTTTGATGAAATGCTAACGAGAATAAACAGCTTAGAGAAGAATATAAATACAGAACAGAGGTCTCGGACGCAACGCAACATATCTACAACTATCTGATCTTTGACAAACCAGACAAAAACAAGCAATGGGGAAAGGATTCCCTGTTTAATAAATGGTGTTGGGAAAACTGGCTAGCCATGTGAAGAAGGCAGAAACTGGACCCCTTCCTGACACCTCACACTAAAATTAACTCTAGATGGATTAAAGACTTAAACATAAGACCTAACACCATAAAAACCCTAGCAGAAAATCTAGGCAAAACCATTCAGGATATAGGTGTAGGCAAGGACTTCATGACCAAAACACCAAAAGCATTGACAACAAAAGCCAAAATAGACAAATGGGACCTAATCAAACTCCACAGTTTCTGCACAGCAAAAGAAACAGTCATTAGAATGGGCAACCAACAGAATGGGAAAAAAATTTTTGCAGTTTACCCATCTGACAAAAGGCTGATATCCAGAATTAACAAAGAACTAAAACAGATTTACAAGAAAAAAACTAACAAGCCCACTCAAAAGTGGGCGAAGGATATGAACAGATACTTTACAAAAGAAGACATACATGAGGCCAACAAACATATGAAAAAATGCTCATCATCACTGGTCATCAGAGAATGCAAATCAAAACATCATTGAGATACCATCTCACGCCAGTTAGAATGGTGATCGTTAAAAAATCTGGAGACAACAGATGCTGGAGAGGATGTGGAGAAATAGGAACACTTTTACACTGTTGGTGTGAGTGTAAATTAGTTCAGCCATTGTGGAAGACAGTATGGCAATTCCTCAAAGACCTAGAAATAGAAATTCCATTTGACCTAGCAATCCCATTACTGGGTATATATTCAAAGGATTATAAATCATTCTACTATAAGGACATGTGCACACGAATGTTCACTGCAGCACTGTTTACAATAGCAAAGACCTGGATCCAACCCAAATGCCCATCGATGATAGACTGGATAGGGAAAATGTGGCATATATACACCATGGAATATTATGCAGCCATCAAAAATGATGAGTTTGTGTCCTTTGTAGGGACATGGATGAACCTGGAAACCATCATTCTCAGCAAACTGACAGAAGAGCAGAAGATCAAACACTGCACGTTCTCACTCATAGGCGGGTGTTGAACAATGAGAACACACGGACACAGGGAGGGGAGCACTACACACTGGGGTCAGCTGGGGGGAAATAGGGGAGGGACGGTGGGGGGTGGGGAGCTGGGGAGAGATAGCAAGGGGAGAGATGCCAGATGTAGGAGATGGGGAAGAAGGCAGCAAATCACACTGCCACGTGTGTACCTTTGCAACAATCTTGCATGTTCTTCACATGTACCCCAAATCCTAAAATGCAATAAAATAAATAAATGGGGAAAAAAAAGAATATAAATGACCTCATGGAGCTGAAAAACACAACAAAAGAACTTCATGAAGCATACATAAGTTTTAATAGCTGAATTGACTAAGCAGAAGAAAGGATATCAGAGACTGAAGATCAACTCAATGAAATAAAATGAGATGGCAAGATTAAAGAAAAAAGAATGAAAAGAAATGAACAGAGCCTCCAAGAAATATGGGATTATGTGAAAAGACCTAATCTACGTTTGATAGGTGTACCTGAATGTGATGGAGAGAATGAATTCAAGCTAGAAAACACTCTTCAGGATATCATCCAGCAGCACTTCCCCAACCTAGCAAGGCAGGACAATACTCGAGTCCAGGAAATACAGAGAACACCACAAAGATATTCCTCAAGAAGAGCAACCCCAAGACACATAATCGTCAGATTCACCAGGGTTGCAATGAAGGAAAAAATGCTAAGCGCAGCCAGAGAGAAAGGTCAGGTTACCCACAAAGAGAAGCCCATCAGACTCACAGCAGATCTCTCTGCAGAAACCCTAGAAGCCAGAAGAGAGTGGGAGCCATATTCAACATCCTTAAAGAAAAGAAATTTCAATCTAGAATTTCATGTCCAGCCAAACTAAGCTTCATAAGTGAAGGAGAAATAAAATCCTTTATGAACAAGCAATTGCACAGAGATTTTGTCACCACCAGGCCTGCCTTACAAGAGCTCCTGAAGGATGCACTAAACATGGAAAGGAACAACCAGTACCACCCACTGCAAAAACATACCAAATTGTAAAGACCATCGACACTATGAAGAAGCTGCATCACCTCATGGGCAAAACAACCAGCTAGCATCAAAATGGCAGGATCAAATTCACACATAATAATATCAACCTTAAATGTAAATGGGCTAAATGCCCCAATCAAAAGACACAGACTGGCAAATTGGATAAAAAGTCAAAACCTATTGGTGTGCTGTGTCCAGGAAACCCATCTCACATGCAAGAACACACAGGCTCAAAATAAAGGGATGAAGGAAGATTTATCAAGCAAATGGAAAGAAAAAAAAAAAAAAAGCAGGAACTGCAATCCTAGCCTCTGATAAACTTTAAACCAACAAAGATCAAAAGAGACAAGAAGGGCATTACATAATGGTAAAAGGATCACTGCAACAAGAAGAGCTAACTATCCTAAATATATATGCACCCAATACAGGAGCACCCATATACATAAAGCAAATTCTTAATGACCTACAAAAAGACTTAGACTCCCACACAATAATAGTGGGATTCTTTAACTGTCAATATTAGACAGATCAATGAGACAGAAAATGAACAAGGACATCCAGGACTTGAACTCAGATCTGGACCAAGCAAACCTAATAGACATCTACAGAACTCTCCACCCTAAATCCACAGAATATACATTCCTCTCAGTACCACATCATACCTACTCCAAATTTGGCCACATAATTGGAAGTAAATCACTCCTCAGCAAATGCAAAAGACACGGAAATCATAACAAACAGTCTCTCAGACCACAGTGCAATCAAATTAGAACTCAGGATTAAGAAACTAACTCATAACTGCAAAACATCATGGAAACTGAACAAATGGCTCTTGAATGTTAACTGGATAAACAATGAAATGAGGGCAGAAATAAAGATGTTCTTTGAAACCAATGAGAATAAAGACACAATGTACCAGAATCTCTGGGACACATTTAAAGCAGTGTCTAGAGGAAAATTTACAGCAATAAATGCCCACATGAGAAGTGAGGAAAGACCTAAAATCGACACTCTATCATCAAAATGGAAAGAACTAGAGGAGCAAGATAAAAAAAACTCAAAAGCTTGCAGAAAACAAGAAATAACTGTGATGAGAGCAGAACTGAAGGAAATAGAGACACAAAAAACCCTTCAAAAATTAATAAATCCAGGAGCTGGTTTTTTGTAAAGATCAACAAAATAGACTACTAGCCAGATTAATAAAAAAGAAAAAAGAGAAGAATCAAATAGATCTAACAAAAAACAATAAAGGATATCATCACCAACTGCACAGAAATACAAACTACCATCAGAGATCACTACAAACAACTCTATGCACATTGACCAGTAAACCTGGAAGATACGGATAAATTCCTGGATACTTGCACACTCCCAAGTCTAAACCAGGAAGAAGTCAAAACCCAGAACAGACCAATAACAAGGGTTGAAGTTGAGGCAGCAATTAATAGCCTAAGAACCAAAAAAAGCCCAGGTCCAGATGGGTTCACAGCAGAACTCTACCAGACATACAAAGAGAAGCTGGTACCACTCCTTCTGAAACTATTCCAAACAATACAAAAAGAGGGAATCCTTCCCAAATCATTTTATGAGACCAACATCATAATGATACCAAAACCCGGCAGAAACTCAAGAAAAGAAAACTTTAGGCCATATCCATAAAGAATATAGATGCAAAAATCTTCAACAAAATACTGGCAAACCAATTGCAACAGCATATCAAAAGCTTATCCACCATGATCAAGTAGGCTTCATCCTGGGGATGCAAGGCTGGTTCAACATACACAAGTCTATAAACATAATCCACCACATAAACAGAACCAAAGACAAAAACCACATGATTATCTCAATAGATGCAGAGAAGGCCTTTGACAAAATTCAACAGCTCTTTATGCTAAAAACTCGTAATAAACTAGGTATTGAAAGAACGTATCTCAAAATAAAAAACCCACAGCCAATATATTACTGAATGGGCAAAAACTCGAAGCATTTGCTTTGAAATCTGGCCCTAGACAAGGATGCTCTCTCTCTCCGCTCCTATTCAACATAGTATTGGAAGTTGTAGCCAGAGCAATCAGGAAAGAAAAAGAAATAAAGGGTATTCAATTAGGAAAGGAGGAAGTCAAATTGTCTCTGTTTGCAGATGACATGATTGTATATTTAGAAGACCCCATCGTCTCAGCCCAAAATCTCCTGAAACTGATAAGCAACTTCAGCAAAGTCTCAGGATACAAAATCAATGTGCAGAAATCACAAGCACTGCTATACACCAATAACAGACTTAAAGAGAGCCAAATCAGGAACGAACTACCTTTCACAATTGTGACAAAGAGAATAAAATACCCAGAAAACAACTAACAAAGGATGTAAAGGAACTCTTCAAGGAGAGCTACAAACCACTGCTCAGGAAAATGAGAGAGGACACAAACAGATGGAAAAACATTCCATGCTCATGGTTAGGAAAAATCAATATTGTGAAAATGGCCATACTGCCCAAAGTAATTTATAGATTCAGTGCTATCCCCATTAAACTACCTATGACCCTCTTCACAGAACTGGAAAAAAAAACACCTTAAATTTCATATGGAACCAAAAGAGAGCCCACATAGCCAAGACAATCCTAAGCAAAAAGAGTAAATCTGGGGGCATCACACTACCTGACTTCAAACTATACTACGAGGCTACAATAATCAAAACAGCATGGTACTGGTACCAAAACAGTGATATAGACCAATGGAACAGAACAGAGGCTTTGGAGGCAATGTCACACATCTACAACCATCTGATCTTTGACAAACCTGACAAAAACAAGTAGTGGGGAAAGGATTCCCTGTTTAATAAATGGTGTTGGGAAAACTGGCTAGC
The DNA here is from genome assembly GCF_009761245.1 of Sapajus apella. Classification (NCBI taxonomy): domain Eukaryota; kingdom Metazoa; phylum Chordata; class Mammalia; order Primates; family Cebidae; genus Sapajus; species Sapajus apella. Next base: position 22,647,744 of record NW_022436972.1, on the reverse strand, counting down.
CATGTGCAGAAAGCAGAAACTGGACCTCTTCCTGAAACCTTACACTAAAATTAACTCCACTTGGATTAAAGACTTAAACATAAGACCTAACACCATAAAAACCCTAGCAGAAAATCTAGGCAAAACCATTCAGGACATAGGCACAGGCAAGGATTTCATGACTAAAACACCAAAAGCATTGGCAACAGAAGCCAAAATAGACAAATAGGATCTAAGTAAACTCCAGAGCTTCTGTGCAGCTAAAGAAACAATTATTAGAGTGAACTGGCAACCAACAGAATGGGAAAGAATTTTTGCAATCTACCCAGCTGATAAAGGGCTAATATCCAGAATCTACAAAGAGTTAAAATAGAATTACAAGAAACAAACAAACAAACCCATTCAAAAGTGGGCAAAGGATATGATCAGACACTTTTCAAAAGAAGACATATATGAGGCCAACAAACATATGAAAAAATGCTCATCATCACTGGTCATTAGAGAAATGCAAATCAAAACCACATTGAGATACCATCATCTCACGCCAGTTAGAATGGTGGATCATTAAAAAATCTGGAGACAACAGATGCTGGAAAGGATGTGGAGAAACAGGAACACTCTTACACAGTTGGTAGGAGTGTAAATTAGTTCAACCATTGTGGAAGACAGTGTGGTGCTTCCTCAAGGACCTAGAAATAGAAATTCCATCTGAACCAGCAATCCCATTACTGGGTATATAGCCAAAGGATTATAAACCATTCTATTATGAAGACACATGCACACATAGGTTCATTGTGGCACTGTTTACAATAGCAAAGACCTGGATCCAACCCAAACGCCCATCAATGATAGACTGGACAAGGAAAATGTGGCACATGTACACCATGGAATACTATGCAGCCATAAAAAATGATGAGTTTGTGTCCTTTTTAGGGACATGGATGAATATGGAAACCATCATTTTCAACAAAATGACACAAGAACAGAAAATCAAACACCACATGTTCTCACTCATAGGTGGGTGTTGAACAATGAGAACATATGGACACAGGGAGGGGAGCATCATACACTGGGGTCTGTTGTTGGGGAATAGGGGAGGGACAGGAGGGGGTAGGGAGGTTGGGAGGGATAACATGGGGAGAAATGCCAGATAGAGGTGACGGGAGGATTGAGGCAGCAAACCACATTGCCATGTAGGTACCTATGCAAGAATCCTGCATATTCTGCACATGTACCTCAGAACCTAAGTGCTATAAAATATATATAATGTAAATCATAAAAACAAAGGTCCAGGAAGCCTTATGGCTCCTGAGTAACATACAGAACTAAGAGGAAGGGGAGTTTATCTGCTGGTGCATCCTTGCTCCTGGTGGTTTTATACCACTAATCCTGATGCCATGTCAGTGGGGACTGAAAGTGCTGAAGGAAAGGAGGCTCTTCCCATCCCCTGCTGTCTGCATGAGGCACTAGGGCAATCCTCTGCTTCTGTCCACCTTTTGGGCTCCCAATTCTTTTCATAGATGGTACTGAATGTTCCTCCTGTTTCTTGTTGCTTAGGATATTAGGCAGTGGTAAGCCATACCTCATGTGAGGCAGGAATCCTGTAATTGAGCCCTCTAGGCTTATTTGACTTGAAAATGATCCTGCTTGCATGCAAGTCATGTCTGTATGTTTGTATATGCATCCTTTGTTGATGGTTTGGAGCTTACCTGAAATTTCTTGGCCATAAGTAGAAATAAAAGCTTAATTTTTGGATTGGGTTAGAACTTATTTTGTTCATTTTCAATTAATCACTCTTGATCTCACATGTTTTCTCAAGAGATTGAACAAGCCTCATTTGGGTATGGATGGCTATTAATGTTGGTCTGAGGTCCATACAGAGCACAGGCTCTATAATCCCTAGGCCACAAAGAAGGCTCAGATACAGAGTTCACAGCAGAAGACCCCAAGTAATATATCTGAGTATTGTTCTTCTAAATTATTTATGAAGTATATAAAATTTGCCTTTCTCTTCAAAATGCAAATATTATTGGATTATTTTCCTTTCCAGTTGAGGAACTCAGTATCTTCTGTATGTGGTAATATCCAGCCCTTATTATGGGGTGTTTATTTCATTATTTCCCAAGTGGGGGACTTAGCTTTATTAAAAAAAAAAAGATTCAGTGAAATCTTCCTCTTTTCCTAAATTCCAATCAAGTATAAAAGCTTCCCTATTTATAAAGTGCTTTTAATTATAGATGATTAACCAATACATTGTCAAAGAGTATCCATTGCCTATTATCCATGACAGCAAAAACAAATAAGATTTTAAAGTCCCACAGCAGGGACTGATTAAAGAAATTAGTGTACATCTGTGGCATGAAATATTAGGCAGTCATTAAAAATCACAAAACAACTGATACCACAGCAAATACAAATGATCCTTAGAATCTACTATGAATAACTATATACCAACAAATTGTAACACCTAGAAGAAACAGATAAATTCCTAGACACATATAATCTACCAAGATTGAACCATGGAGACATAACGTACCAATAACAAGTAATGAGCCTGAAGCAGTAATAAAAAGTCTCTTACAAAGAAAAGTTCAGAATCTGCAGCCTTCACTGCTGAATTCTACCAAGTATTTAAATAAGAACTAACAGTAATTCAATTCAAACTGTTCAAACACCACAGGCCAATATTCATGATAAACATAGATTAAAAAAAAATCCTTAAAAAAATACTAGCAAACATAATTCAGCAACAAATTGAAAAGACCTTTCACCATGATCAAGTGAGATTCATCCCAAGGATTCAAGGATGGTTTAACATATGCAAATTAGTAAACACGATATATCACATTAACAGAACCAAGAATGAAAACCATGTGATGATTTCATGGATGGTGAAAAAGCATGCGGGAAAATGCAACATCTCTTAATGATAAAAACTCTCAACAAACCAGGTATAGAAGGAACATACATCAAAATAATAGAGACCATATATGACAAACACACAGTTAAACATCATACTAGATGGGGAAAAATGGAATGTTTATCCTCTAACATCTGGAACATGATGAGAATAGCCATTTACCACTTTTATTCAACATAATACTGGAAGTCCTAGCCAGAGCAATTAGGCACAAGAAAGAAAAAGCATCCAAATTGGACAGAAGAAGCCAAATTAGCCTTGTTCACAGATGACACGATCTTATATTTAGAAAACCATAATGATGCTGCCAAAAAATTGCTAGAACTCATGAATTCAGTAAAGTTGCAGTATACAAAACCAATATACAGACATCAGTAGTATTTATATATACCAACAGCAAACAATCTGAAAAAGAAATCAAGAAAACAAACTCATTTTTAATAGCTTAAAAAAATATAAAATGTGTAGGCATAAGTTTAAGTAGAGAAGTAAAAGATCTCTACAAGGACAATTATTAAATACTGCAAAAATTGAAGATTACACAAAAAATTGCAAAGTTATTCCATGCCCATGGATTAGAAGAACTGATATTGTTAAAATGTCAATATTACCCAAAGTAATTTACATATTCAATGAAATCTCTATCAAAATACCAGTGACATTCTACATAGAAACAGAAAAAAAGTCCTGAAATTTATATGAAACTACAAAAGATTCCAAATAGCCAAAGCAATCCTGAGCAAAAACAACAAAGCTGGAGGCATCACATTACCTGATTTCAAAATATACTATGAAGCCACAGTAACCAAAACAGCATGCTACTAGCATGAAAACAAACACATAAGACTATTAGGGTAGGGAACCTAGAAATAAATCCATGCATTTTTATGTAACTGATTTTTGACAAAGGTGCCAAAAACATAGACTGGGGAAAGGACAGTCTTTTCAATAAGTGGTGCTAGGAAAATAGTATGCAGAAGAATGAAACTAGACCGCCATCTCTCACCAGGTGTGAAAATCAAGTCAAAATGGATTAAAGACTTAAATCTAAGACCCATAACTATGAAACTGCTAGAAGAAAACATTGGGGAAATGCTCCAGGACACCAGTCTGGGCAAAGGCTTTTTTAAAGGAAAACCTCAAAAGCACAGGCAGCAGAAGTAAAAATAGGCAAATGGAATTACAACAAGCTAAAAAGTGTTTGCACAGCAAGGGAAACAATCAACAAACTGAAGAGACAGCCTACATAATGGGAGAAAATATTTGCAAACTCTCCATCTGACAAGTGATTAAGAACCATAATATAAGCAATTTATAACACAAAGAACTCAATAGAAAAAAGACAAATAATCTGATTACAAAATAGGCAAAATATCTCACTAGACATTTCTCCAAAGAGGACATACAAATGGCCAACAGTTATATGAAAAAAAAAATGATGAACATCACTAATCATCAGAGAAATGCAAATCAAAACCAGTAAGATATCATCTCACCCCAGTTAAAATTGCTTTTATCAAAAAGACAAAAAAACAATAGATGGTGGTGATTATATGAAGAAAGTGGAATCCTAGTACACTGTTAGTGGGAATGTAAATTGGTACCACAGTTGTGGAAAACGGTATGGAGGTTCTTCAGAAAAGTAAAAACAGAGCTACCATATGATCCAGCAATCCCATTACTGGGTATATATTCAAAAGAAAGAAAATCAATATACCAAAGAGATATACTAATTTATTGCAGTGCTATTTACAATAGTCAAAATATAGAATCAACCTACTGTCTATCATCAGATGAATGGATAAAGAAACCGTGGTATATATACACAATGGAATACTATTTAGCCATACAAAGAATAGAATCTTGTCATCTGCAGCAACATGGATGAAACTGGAGGTCATTACGTAAAGTGAAATAACCCAGACACAGAAAGTTAAACACCACATGTTCTCACTAGTACAGGGGAGCTGAAAAAGTGTATCTTATGAAGATAGAGAGCAGATTGGTTGCCAGAGGCCAGGCAGGGTTAGGGTTAGGGATGAATAGAGGCTGGTTGCTGGATACAAGAATACACTTAGAATAGAGTTTGATAGTTTAGTAGGTTGACAAGAGTTAACAGTAATCTATTGTATATATTTCAACATAGCTAAAAGAGAAGAATTTGAGTGCTCACAGAATAAAGAAAGGCATTCAAGGCAATGGATATCCAATTGTCCTGATTTGATCACTATACATTATATGAATATATGAAAGTATCACAGATACCTAAAAACATCTGCATCTATTATGCACAGATAAAATATATTTTTAAAACCTATTTAATAAGTAAATGTTCATTATTGATAAATTTAGAAATATAGGTTGTAAAATTGTCCATGTTATATGCTATAAACTTGGTAAAAATGTATATACATGCACGTAAACAAAGATAAAGAAATACAAAGAAGTGGAAAGTAATTTGAGTGGTGAGATGGCAAATGGTTACCTTTTTATTTGTTTCTGCATTTCTACATTTCTACAAAAAGAAAATGGTACTTTAACAGTATTTTTGTGTATTTATCTATATGTATATTGGCTCTATAAAAGTCACCATTCTCCATTCTAAACAACTGTTTTTGCAGTTACCTCTGGTAGGATTATCATGAACCTTTCTGGGGAAGGACATTCTGTCTCCAAGGGGTAACTTTTGTTCAGATCTTGGTTTTACCTATACAGGTATCCTTGCCCATGTCAGACCATTTCACACAGCACTGAAATTTGTTTCCTTTGCCTGATTTTCTCTAACCTGGCCTGGAGGAAGAAGTTATTTTCACTTCTCTAAACTCAATTTGTCAGCTTTATTAAACCTGCTAATACTGTTACATGCTCCAAATTCATTAATGACCAAGTAGGTACCACCAACTCCTGCCCTTATAAAAAGGACAAACTTCTTTTTTTTTTTTTTTTTTGGGACGGAGTTTCGCTCTTGTTACCCAGGCTGGAGTGCAATGGCACGATCTCGGCTCACCGCAACCTCCGCCTCCCGGGTTCAGGCAATTCTCCTGCCCCAGCCTCCTGAGTCGCTGGGATTACAGGCACACGCCACCATGCCCAGCTAATTTTTTGTATTTTTAGTAGAGACGGGGTTTCACCATGTTGACCAGGATGGTCTCGATCTCTTGACCTCGTGATCCACCCGCCTCGGCCTCCCAAAGTGCTGGGATTACAGGCTTGAGCCACCGCGCCCGGCCTAAGGACAAACTTCTAGCCCCAGCCTCCAGCAGTGGAAACACAGTAAATTGGCATCGAGGTGTCTGGGAAGGAAGCTTCTTTGAGCCTTCACTGGATACAAGAGCACTCACCGTGAGCCAGCTTCTGTTCATTTTTGACAGCAGTTCCCTCTCTAATCCTTCTTTGGAGCTCTGTACATGCTGGGATGGGGATATCCTAACAGGGTCCCTTTGCAATTATTTACTTTTTCAAGGGTGCTGCATTGGGATGTGTGTGGATTTTTTCAGATGGAACTATGGGTTTCAGAGTGAATTGCAGCACATGCAGTTAATTCACAGCAGAAAATGTGGTGAAACAGCTGGAAGAAGGCCGATGCATGGGGGCAGGGGGCATAGAGACAGGGTGGGGTAGAGATGGGGAAGGAAGCATTGGCAGGAGAAAAGCGATAATGTTACAGGGGCTATAACTAGAGGGAAAGAGCAGGTTCTGGGTATGAGCATATATGTGGACAGGGTAATATATCCAATAGGGCAAAGGAAATATTAGTCCGTGAGAAGTCCACCTTCTTGATGTAGGCATCTATAGAGCAAAGGTGACCTCAGACATCTACAGAGGCCCATCCCTCTCTAAAGGAAAGACAAACAGGCTCCTGATTTTCCAGTTGAGCTTTCTGGAGACCATGAAGTTCTCCGTACCACTCATTGTGCCCCACTCCTACCAGACTCTCCTCCCAAGCCTACCAGGGAGCCCATCCTTCCAAAAAAGGTCTTGTCTCCAGAAAATTGCTGGAACCATAAAAATAAATTGCCTCAAGCCAATTCACTGTTATACTGACCTGTAGGCAGAGAACGAGTCCTGATAGAATGAAACAGGATAGCAAGTTTGGTAAGTGAAAGGCATGAAGACAGGGAGTCAGCTCCATGTTGGAACAGAAATCACATCTTTATTACTCACCATAGTGTCTCCAGAACTTAGCCCAGAGTGTCCAAGACTGGAGTAACAGTAATGTCAAACATGTGCTGATCACAGCAGCACTGCAAAGCAAGGCTCACAGTTACCCTATGAGGTAGGTATATTATTACCTTCATTTTGGAGGTGAAAAAAATGGAGGTGCAGGGGTTCAGTGTATGGCTCAGGGTCACCCAAATTGAAACTGGGCTGCTTGACGTCCGGATCTGTTCATAACCTCTACACTCTGCTGCCTCCCTCAATTGTTGGTGGGTGTACCGAGTAGAAAGTGATGTCAGGCTGTGTGGGGACAAATGAGGCCTCTGTACAGGTCGAGTGCAGTGAGGAGGAAGGCTGGGAGGAGAAACACATGGAGCAGAATGCAAGAGCTGCGACACCTTTGGTTCCATGTTGGTGTCTGCTAGGCTCAGTCCTAGTGGATCTAGGCTCATTTTCCTTTTGATAGAGTGGTGGGTTGGGGTGAGGGAGGTGTGCAACCTTATATTTGTCCCTTTCTGTTTTGTCTGCTCCTCTCCCAGTTCAAGATCAGGGCCCTTAAGACCAGGCAGCAAGTTCTGGGAAGAAAGAATCCAAGCTGAGTTGTTTCTCCCTTTTGAAGACATGGTGCCATTCTTCCATAGAGGTTGTCTTTCTTTCTCACCTTGTTTGGTACATCAGCATGTATTCTCTCTCATGCCTCCCTGCCTAAAGGGTAGAAGCTACACTCAGAAACCGAGCAGAGAACTCAGCACGTGCGGAGGTTCCCTCACATACATCATTAAAATACATGGTTAACGATAGCCTTCTGCTGTGCTGTACTAAACTTGAAGAATGTTCTTTGCACATATCTCTTCCATACGCTCCTAACGTCTTTACTCTGACAGATTTAAAGACAGCTCCTAGGATTTACTTTCTTACAGAGGTGACATGAAAAACTGAAAAGTCTTTTATCTTCCGTGTTTTTGTTTTATTGGTGGATGGGAAGGGTGTTCTGGTTGACAGTGGCAACCTTCAGCATCACCAATTAAATCTCTTTACAAATTGCAAATGGTTTCTTTAACCCCAGTGTGGGAGTGTGAATTGAGCAAATAGAGGAATGTGAGGTGGCAACTTTCCTGTAACAGAAACAAGGACGGGAGGAGAGAAAATTCATGGAAAGCTTTTAGACCAAATTGTTCTAAACATTGCTGGCTTAAGCTGTCACTGCATTTCATTCCTCCTACCTGACCCTACAGTTCTCCCTCCGCCTCCTTCCCCTCCACAAACACACTCATGCAAGGATCATATGTGGTGATACTGCTGGGAAGAAAGTCATCAAAAAAGATACAAGATAAGACCATGGTATTTATTTATTTTTATAATTTAAGATCTTGACATCTGTTATACACAATTACCAGGGACTAGGTTGGTTATTCAGCAGTCCTAGGGACATGGAGATAGCTCAGAGACAGAGATAAAAAGAAAATTTATAGCTTTGCTTTCCAGGAAAGAAAATTGGGTCTGAAACAACTGAAATCCTTCAAGAACTGGAATAAAGGTTAGTTTTAAACTTGGTTACACTTAAATGGTTGAATTGCCTGTTGTTAATCTATCCAGTTCTAAATACAAAGAAAAAAACTAGCAAGCGTGAGCATGAGTTGCGCAAGTCCTCTTGGGGAGCAGGGCCTTTGCAGTTGACTTCAGTTTCTGGCCCTAACAGTTTTAAATCTGCTTTCAGAAAACTTTTCTCTCAGGCATGCATTTGCAGAAGGTCTTGTGATAAGGGGCCAGGGTTGGGCTTTTAAAGGGTGTATCTGTTTCGAGACCTCAAGAATGCTGGATAATGTGTTGGTCAGATTCTGGTGGTACACAATAAAACGTAAAAACAACAGAAAAGTAATACTAACAGACCATAAGCTAGATTAGTCTTGAGACTAAGACAAACAAGGAAATTCAAGATGCTACATATCCTTTAGTGGATCCCTTCAGGACGACTAATAGATACTGTAAGGGAACAGCAGCCGCACCAGCATCCTGAATGCCAGGCAATTCCAGAAGTCTGAAGCTCCCTGCCAGACTCCACCACAGAGCTATTAATATACAGAATCCCCCAGAAACAAATATGAGATGCAACCAAGATTTATGGATATGTTAATTACAGAATTATTTACAATAGCAGAAACAGGAAGTTAAATGCCTGACACACAGGAGTGTGGTTCAATTATTTCATATCTACATCATACAGCCATTAAGAATAATGTCTTTGAGGAACATTTGGTGACAAGAAAAATATTTATGATATAATGAAAAATCAAAAAGGTACAAAACTGAAGACAAGATGACAGTATTTATTTATGGGTTTTTCCCTCTGGTCATATACATGTACATGACTGGAAAAAATGAAAATAAAATGTTCATGGTGGTTATCTGAGTGATGAGATACCTAGGTTTTTTTTTTTTTTTTTTTTTCCCTTACCTTTGTACTCTTTTCTATAATTTGCAAGCTTCAAGCATACTTTGTTTTTTACTTTTATAGTAAAGCACTTTTTAAAAAAAATTGTCAGCTCTCACAAGAACACCCAGCTAAGCTGGCGCCAGTCCACTGTATAACTGTTATTAATAAATGATAGTGCATAAAATTCCTGCCCCCAGATGTAAATAATTGTAAAGAAAAATAATTTATTTGTCTCACTCAATAGGCTTTGGGCCTGAGGCTTTAAACTTTGTGTGCCTTAAAATGTATCCTGCCAAAGTCCTTTCAACTATATTAAATACTTTTTTGTTTTTGAGACAGGGTCTTGCTCTGTCACCCAGGCTGGAGTGCAGTGGTGTGATCTCTGCTCACTGCAACCTCTGCCTCCTGGGCTCAAGTGATCCTCCTGCTTCAGCCTCCCAAGTAGCTGGTACTACTGGTGCGCATCATCACACCTGGCTAATTTTTATGTTTTCGTAGAGATGAGGTCTTACCATATTGCCCAACCTGGTCTTGAATTCCTAGGCTCAAGAGATCTGCCCATGTCAGCCTCCCAAAGTGCCGGGAATACAGGCATGAACCTCTACACCCATCCTATATTAAATGCTATTGATGCATAAAGATAATTAATACTTGTTGAATATGTTAGGCTCACTGTTAATGTACATGGCTTCACTTAACACACAAATGAGGAAAGTGAAGTTCAGAAAGTTCAAATAACTTGCCTCAGTCACACGTCTACTCAGTAATCAAAATGGATTCAAATCGTCTCAGTCTGATATGAAGGTCTCATCACTTTTGACCACCACAAGGCTGGTGGCAACTTCAGATGAGATGTAGACTTCATTTCAGACATTTAAGAATACATTTGCAAAATATTTTGCTAGTGCTTCTAATGTGAGAGCAAAATAATTGATTTTTATTTCTTCTTTTTCACATGCCCTAGTAGAGGTACTGGGGAAACTGCCAAAAAGAGACAAAGTTCAGACAGAAAAGAGGATGAGTGAATAATCCACCAACCGGGAAACCCTGACACAACAGGCAGTGATTGAGATTAGACCAGCCGTCTGCCTAGGAAGGGAGGTGGCGGCCTGCAGTGACTGGCAAGGACTGTCAGGCTCTGTCACTTCACAAATATCTCCCCCACCCTGGGTCAAGGTGCTGCTCTTCCCTCCTACTGGGTCAGAACCCCCATCTCTCAACAGTCATTTCTTTGAGTTGATTACAAAGCCTACATCATAGACTCTAAATGGGTATCTTAAAAAGCTGAAAACTTTCCGACTGAAGGGACAAAGACTGCAAAGATTATCTCCCTTTACTTTTTCCATTGAATGGTAATAACTTTTAAAATTTTTCAAAAAGGGCCTATGTTACTGTGTTACCAGCATAAAAAGGCTGAGAATACCCAAAATCAGAATGCCTCTCCTTCTACAGGGGATCACAGTTCCTGATCAACAAGCGAACAAGGCCTGATGGAGAATGAGTGCATTCCAATAACAGAATTAGGCTTCAGAAGGTGGATAATAAGAAACTTCTGTGAGTTAAAAGAACACGTTCTAGCCCAATGTAAAGAAACTAAGAGCCTTGGGAAAAGGTTTGATGAAATCCTAACAAAAATAGACATTTTAGAGAGGAATATAAGTGAATTAATGGAACTGAAGAATACAATATGAGAACTCCGTGAAATATGCACAGGTTTTAACACCCGAATTGATCAAGCAGAAGAAAGGATATCAGAGGTCAAAGACCAACTTATTGAAATGAAACGAGAAGACAAGTTTAGAGAAGAAAAAGTAAAAAGGAATGAGCAAAGTCTCCAAGAAATATGGGACTATGTGAAAAGACTTAATTTACATTTGATAGGTGTACCTGAATGTCCTGAAGAGAAAGAATCCAAGCTGGAAAATATTCTTCAGGATATTATACAGGAAAACTTTCCTAACCTAGTAAGACAGGACAATACTCAACTCCAGGTAATACAGAGAACACCACAAAGATATTCCTCAAGAAGAGCAACCCCAAGACACATAATCGTTAGATTCACCAGGGTTGAAATAAAAGAGAAAATTCTAGAGAGAAAGGTCAGGTTACCCATAAAGGGAAGCGTATCAGACTCACAGCAGATCTCTTAGCAGAAACCCTACAAACTAGAAGAGAAGGGGGGTCAATATTCAATAACCTCACAGAAAAGAGTTTTCAACCCAGAATTTCATATCCAGCCATACTAAGCTTCATAAATGAAGGAAAAATAAAATTTTTCACGAACAAGCAAGCACTCAGAGATTTCATCACCACCAGGCCTGCTTTACAGAGCTTCTGAAAGAAGCACTACACACAGAAAGGAACAACCAGTATCAGTCATCCCAAAAACTTACCAAAAGGTAAAGAGTATCTTCATAATGAAGAATCTATATCAACTAATGGGCAAAGTAGCCAGCTAGCATTAAATGACAATATTAAACTCACAAATATCAATATTAATCCTAAATTTAAATGGATTAAACGCCCTAATCAAAGACACAGACACACAAATTGAATAAAAAGTCAAAACCCATTGGCATGCTGCATCCAGATCCATCTCATAAGCAAGGACACACAAAGACTCAAAACAAAAGGTGACTCACCAACCAAATGGAGAGAAAAAAAAAAAAACCAGGAGTTGTAACTTTCGTCTCTGACAAAATAGACTTTAATAGTAGCAAAGACTAAAAGAAACAAAGAAGGACATTACATAATGGTAAAAGGATCAATGTAACAACAGGAGTCAATGATCATAAATATATATGCACCCAGTACAGGAACACCCAGATACATAAGACAAGTACTTCATGACTTATAAAGAGACCTGGACTCCCACACAATAATAGCGGGAGACTTTGACGCCACATTGTTAATATTCGACGGATCAACGAGATAGAAAATTAACAGGGACATTTATGATTTGAACTCAGACCTGGAACAAGTAAACTCAGCGAATATCTATAGAATTCTTCACCCTAGGTCTACAGAACACACATTTTTTTTCAGTATCACATTATACCTATTTTGAAAGTGACCACATAAATGGAAGTAAATCACTCTTCAGCATTTGCATAGCATTTCACAGATTTAAATGAAATATTGGTTGGCTGTTTGTTTGTTACTTTCTTCCCTTATTCCTTCCTGTCTCCACTGTTAAGTACAATTATCGGCATAAAAGAGGTTTTTAATACCTATTTTTAGATTGCATTCCAGCTTGGGCAATAGAGAAAGACTGTTCTCTCTCTCCCTTTCTCTTTCTCTTTCTTTCTTTCATAAAAAAAAAGAAAAAAAAAAGGAAGGCAAGGTAGGAGATATCATCCCCATTTCACAAACTAGAAAATGGGGGCCCACTGCCACTTTGTTTGGCTTACTGGCACAGAGAGCAGCTTCCCTGGAAGCCACAGGGGGACTGGCCCTATGTGGAGTGAATATGAAGGTCTTGGTTGAGAATGTGGCAGCCACGTGTCCCTCAAAGATAGGATGCTGAAGAAGGGCTTTAGGGTAAGGATGGGGGTCATGAATATTAGAGTGGAAAGACAAATTATGTCACACGACATTGCCTATGGGGAGCTCTGTATGAACGGTTTCCTCCTCTGGCTTTCCACTTTCTCAATCCTGTTCACTCCCTAAAGCCAAACCCAAGTCTCACAGATCCAGGAAGGCTTTCTTGATTATCTAGCACAAAGAAATCATACAGGTAACCACCTTAAGGTTTTACCAGGCCTTAGCTCATTACAATATTATGACATGTTTTTTAGATAGGCTTTGCCATTCTTTTTACAAGTGAGAAAAGGAAGCTCAGAGAGGTTAAATAACTTGTCAAGCTGACACAGTTGATAAGCAGCAAAGTCTGGATTTCAGACTATATCACATCATAGCTGCCTCAACTTCCTGCATGCTTATCACCTCCTGTATATCATGTGTTTCTTAATTCGTTAGCTCTGTTATAAGTTCCCTGAGGGCAGACAACAAGTCATATATTTCTTTGTTAACCCCATTTCTGTCCTCCTGGAACTTAGCAGAGCACCTATGAACATATAAGTCCTCAATAAACATGATATGTTAAATGTCTGCTGGGTAGGAACAGTAATGATTAAGTGGGATTTTTTTTTTTTTTTTGATGCTCTGAATATTAGGCTCTCTGTTGTATATAATTAAAACAAAAGTGAACAAGAAATATATAATTTCTCCTAGCTCCAGTGTAATCAGGCATTCATTATCATGTCTAATTCTGTGTTCTGTGAAAAGAACTGCTTAGTAAGCATTTTCTATGATGAGGATGATCAAATACATACAGATATCAGAGAGATTTTAAAAAGACAAAATCATCAAACATATGGAGAGGCAATGATCTACATGGTATAATATTCCATCTGTGACTAAAGAACTTTCAAGCCAAAAAGAATACTTGTTTCCATTCTGACAATTGGATATTCAAGGAAAACTAAGACAGGAAGTCATGGTGTAACTGAGATCTTGTACCATCACACATTATTCTCTATCAAGAAGATGGATGCACCGTGCTACTGTTCTTGATGAGGAACAGAAAAGAGGTGCAATTTCAAGGGCTATTCTGAGAGAAGGGGTTTGCTCTGAGATCTTTTCAGCATGTCAATCATTTAAGTACCACCTTCACTGGCAGGCAAACTTAATGAATATACATGCAGTGAACAATTGATTACCCTGTTGGGTCTCTTTCCATTTCCCTCCCACTATATCATCAGTCACAGTTTTGGAAATATTAAGAGCTCAAACAGACTCACTGAGATTAGATTTTTTGATGGTGGGGATTAGCCCCCATACTTCTAAATTGGCATTTGATAAACTAGGCTAACAATAGCAGTGCCTGTCAACCACATTTTCTTGCCAAACCCTATATATTAATCTTAAATTGCTGAGAGGCAGAGCTTCTGATTTCCTCCAAGTTGTAGATCAAGTGCCACATTCCCATATGTTCAACCAACATCAAGCAAGAAGAGCAAATGCCAGGTTTGTGATACCTACATTTGAATCCTCATGGCTGTGGCCATTGGTCTCGACCAATTCCTTGGTACCTTTTAACTGCAAATTTTAAGGAAAAACAACATAAAACAAAATAATGAATAAGCAAGCAAATCTCTTAAATATATCATCTTGTTAACTGATTTATCTGAGGTTGCATTTTATAAAACTTCCAATGAGGTAAAACAGATGGAGCACATATTTCTCATGAGCCTTATTGGAGCCAGTTTGAGACCAATATTTTATGAAGCTTGATGCCTGGCAAAAGAATAAATGGGTCTTGGTCATTATTTTTTAAATAATAAGATTAGAAAGCAGTTCCATAGGCATAAAATGTATAAAATTGGTTCTTAAGAATAATAAATGATTTCATTTCCTAGTTGGATTGCTATTAATTTAAACCCTGCAGTGTTTGCAAGTTGCCACCAGCAAAATGATGTTATATTAACGATTGTTCGTGACTGATGCATTTTTAGCCGCTTTTAACATGCTGCTGTGCTACTAGACGTGTCTTCCTTGAGAATATGTTTGAATGACTGACATCTCTGGAGGCCTAAAGACAGCTGCTTCTTTGGTAGAGAAAGAGTTTGGATGACATCTCCTTGGCCACTGAAGCATTAGAAGAAACGATATTTCTCAAATGAGATTTTTAACTGTGAACATTTGAAAACACTTCTCTTTCTCAGAGGCTTAGGAGAAATCGGTTATCGGGAGGTTTCAGAAACCCTTTAATTGGCATTTTATCCTATCTTGACTCAAAACAGACATTTAGAATCTGACAGTAAAGGAAGAGGTGAGCGGGCTTGCAGCTGTTTTGCCAGTATTTTTTCCTGGCTTAGGAAGCAGCATCTCCTCCATTATTTTTTTTATGCCTAATACAAAGTATTCATGGTAGGAAAAAATACTTAAGAGTCGAAAGAAAATCAATGCACACATACCACCAATGTGTTTGATTCAGAACACTGGCTCCTTCTATTTGTGCATATGAAAATGAAAGCGTCTTTAGATTTTTAAAACCAGTCTTAAACTCCTAGCCAAAAAGCCCTACCTACTCTATGCCAAAGGAGGGGTTTTGCCAAAGGAATGGTAACATGAAGAAACTGAGGATCAAGTAGTTGATCATGGACCAAAGCCTCTTTGGCTCATTTCTGTATCACACCCACTTAAGAAAAAAATCTGCCCACTGTTCTTCAGGGCAACATCATTGATGTTTCTACACATGACAGACAGGGGAACATGGGCAATGTATGGCGTATATGACAAGGCAGAGGTGTGCTACAGTGATAGGAATACTACCTATTATCACAGGACACAAAAGGACTTTCTAAAATCCCCTCGCCCTTTTCCTAGCTGAAGGTTTCTTACTATAGGTGTCCCTCATCATCATCTTCTTCATCAGCCCCTCTGCTCATCCCACCTTAGGTCCTGTAGTTTGTGCTCCCATGAGTTAGAGTGGGGTTAGCTCAGAAGGTCTTGCTCTTTCTCAGCAGAAGTAAAGGACTATTTTGTGAATGTCTGTTCCACCTTTATGTGTTCAGCAACATAAATGTGCCAGTTGCTCTCCTCCCTTTTAAATAAACTCCATTCTTCCTATTCTATGATGTCCTCTAACTCTGCCCTCGCTGTTTCTGCTCCTGTTTACTCTCCCTCACTCCCTGTCTCTTGGCATTGTTCACTCCGCTGTGCTCCGTAGCCAGAACCATGGGAGGAAACCCCTCCCGCTGCATGTCGCCCCTCTCCTTCCTTGGAGCTGCAGCTCAGGACAGCTGCTGCTTTGTTGTTCCCTCAGCTCCCTGTTCTTCTCTCCTTTAGCTGCTACTCTCCCCCAGGTAGGGCTGCACATCTTGTCTGATGAAACTTAGGTTTGTGAACAAGCTCCAGATGTAGA
This sequence comes from Sapajus apella, assembly GCF_009761245.1. NCBI lineage: Eukaryota > Metazoa > Chordata > Mammalia > Primates > Cebidae > Sapajus > Sapajus apella. The sequence continues at coordinate 22,631,325 of NW_022436972.1, read as the reverse complement.
ACGCTATCCTCATTGCAAAGGAGATGAAAGGCAGGAGTCAGAGGGGCCTGGAGGGACCTAGAGAAGCTGCATCTTTGCATATGGGAAGACTGAGAGCTTAGGGAGTGGCCTGTCCTTCCCTGGAGGGGTGGGGCCTGAGGGTGGGAAAGGTCTGCCCCCAAGACCTATCCTTTCTTGTCAGGATTCCCAGCAAGGGGCAATCCCATTAATAGCAACATCCTAAATCTTCAGAGAAGGGTGTATCTTTCCCTGCATCTGTCCATTTGTTTAGGCCACATCTATGTGGCCGCTGAAACTGTTTGCACATGTAGTTATTCTACACAAATCCAAAGAAAGCCTCAAAGGCAATGGTCAGTGGAGGTGAGAGGTGTGGCTGTCCGTGCACATCTGTGTGTGGGTGCAGGGGCCTGGAAGGAGCCTGTACACTGCAGGGCCCTTTTGCAAGAACCACCAAGGGGTAGCAAGTGAGGGGCTCTTGGACAGGTTGGTAATGGTACCAGCACCCAAATATATTTGGTGTCTCAGGCTTAAAGGTTCTTGGTGTCTTTGCTTGGAAAGAGCTATCCCATTTAAATTAATATTGCAGATTCAAAATTCTTCCTTCTCAATCGTATTTTCTAGGTCTTTAATGATTTTAGTTGTTTCAAACCCTCTTCACGTTCTTTTTTTAATAATGGAGAGTGAAGTGTGATGTTTCACCCATGACTGTGTGCTTTGCTCTTTAAAAATGCATGCCATAACAAGACATATCAATACCTTCTGCAAAACCCAGAATCTAGTTTTATGACTATGGTTTGGACTTAAAATCAAATAAAAGATTTGAGTCATTTAGAGGAAAGAGAAATTCACCCTTCCCCATTCCAGTGGAAGCTATCTAAAAGAAAAAAAATCAGGGTGAGAGAGCAGAAAAAACAAAAGCTCAGAGCTATATCTGGTTGATTTGGAACAAATTTGGACCAACTCAGTTCCAAAACGCTGGGAGTCTTTTCATATTATAACAGTGGAAGGGGCAGTGATTTCAGATCTCCTCAACTACAGGCCATTGTGAATTTAGTCAACTACATTTTTCACTTCAATCTGTTATATCTGAAATCATAGTGTCGGCCTCAGTACATGTTACTGAACCTATATTCATCACATAAAGATAATTATTAGTTTTATGAAGTATTTTCTTCCAAAGCTATAAAAGTTTATAAACCAATATCTTTAATTTCCCCTCACAAATCAATCATACCTTTAGGAGAAAATAACTAAAAAGATATTTTCTGGACCCCAAAGCATTAAAAAAAATCACTCATAAAGTGACATAGAGCTGACTTCATATATTCTCAAATGTCACCTTTGAAGTTATTTATACAGTGTAAGGTTATTTATACAATATAAATCCAGGATGTATGGGTGAAAAATTTAAAACAACCTGCATTTCATTACCCACAGAGGGTTGGGGCTACTGTATGCAACTTTTTTCTTCAAATTACCATTCATATATTGTTGGCAGCAAGTGAAGGCCAGAAATAGGAAGGCATTTCAAGAGCTCTCCTGACTCCTCTCATGTAGATAGTGGGCTTAGATTTCACTCTGCTGCCTGCCGAGTGCTCCGTCTTACCCTGCTGTAAGACAATACTTTCCAATCCACTTATCAATGTTAGGCCACACTTTAGTATCAAAGAAAGCCAGAATGAAATGATCAGATTTACAAACTTCATATAAAAGGTCTGTTGCTCACCATGGTTAGATAAGTACCCTGATGCACCGGGAAGATATATTTTAAGTGTTGCTATGAATCAGTCCTTGTTCATGTGTCTTCAGGAGTCTCATGGGTTATGCTAAACTCATTTTCCTCACTGTTAGACTTAAGAGGAAACCAGCTGCTTACTTTGAAACTTTGAAACATAACTCATAGCCAATATTTTGAAACTTTATCAAAATTTGGTTGTCTGGAAGAAACTTTCACACAACACTGGCAGGCTTGGGCAATCTAAACAGGTACAGGAGTGAGGACAGTGATGCTGAGAATGAGATGATAAATTCTGCATAGCAAAGCTGCTAGGAGGTTTGACAGGGTTCAGGCTAATTGCACTGCAGATTACTTTCAGTGAATGTTTGCACGGGTGACGCACGAGGGAGGTATGCATTGGGGCGTTTGAACTGATTCATAAATCAGAGCTGTTTCATTCACTTACTTGTTCCTGGAGGACTTTTAGTAACGCTTGTGTATGTGACTGCTCTTCCTTTGCTTGTTCCAATTCTGACTTTTTGTTGTTTAATTCCTCCTGGATGGTTAGCAATTGCTGTGAAATTAAAGGATATTTAGCATAAGTAGGATTGAAGGTCAGATGATTTAAATATATCCATAAAACCCATTCAAAAGTATAAGTAGAAGATTTTTACATGTCTTGAAGCTGAATTCAGACCTCAGTTGACCTTGTGTGTTTTCCACACTAAGTATCGGGGCATTGCAGTTTTTGACACACTGTTATGTTATTTGTGATACCGATGTGCAAAACTTGTTTTCATATTTGTGAAGGCATTATTATACTCCTTTGAGCAAATGCCTGTCTGTAAAAAATATATAGGGTAGTGCTAATATATAACACATTGACAGATGAAAAAATTAAATAAAAATTTAATTAACTTGTCCAATATTGCTTCATTTCACATATTACAGTAAAGCTAGATTTACAGTAATTCTATAAAGCTACTTTGCCAAATTGCTGGGACCACAAAAGATCCTTTTACTTTCTCTGTTATGATGGTGATGTTTTATTAGATCAGCAGGACTGAAGTCCAAACTGCAATCAATATATCAGCTGAGAAAACTGCCGATATAAACTGTCAAAACACTAAGCTATGGCCTACACTGCTGTTTGTAAGCAGGGCCACTGAAGGGATTTCTGTAAGCCTTGAGCTTCCCTTGCCCTATCAACTGTAACTCATGTGAAGGCTTTCTTTGTGTGCCAAAAGCACAGCCCTGCACAGTGTAAATTCTTTGGGACATGGTTATATGTTAATATATACATAGGTTGGAGAATACATTCAAGAGCTGCAAAACAGGCCCTGGAAACAGCTCTGACTATTCAGAGCTTCTTGACAACAAATGACTAGTTTGAAAAGACAGAAGTGCATTTCTTCTGCTACCGTACATAACAGTTGCTGTACTAATGATCTAGAAATGATAGTGGATTCCTGCCGTGAAGAGACCCTGTCTCCAATAGCCAGCCTACTTCTTCAGGGCCTTGACAAGCTGGCTGCAGAGCTGTCTGGCCAGTTCCTAACCATCAAAGCCCGGAGAAACATTGGCACTGGATTTCTCAGGCTTAAACCTACCAACTGAAAGGATTAAATTAAATCTCCAAAACTACTGGTTTGGGGGGATTTTGCAGGGTAGGAAGTACTCAGAAAAACATACTGCACTTTCCCTTGGGCTTGCTTGTTCTGCTAACTGCTGGGGTACTGGGTATAAATATAAGAACCTACTTTGGTCCTGTAGCATAAACAGTGATTTCTTGAAATTTTCTAAAAGCTCAGTGCATCCTATTTCATGACCTACCCATGAAATAATCAATCACATTTGAGGTAATGCATACATTCCACATTGGCTCCCTTAACAGTTTATGGGATTTAATTGTGCATCATTGATTAAAGTATAGAAACCAGGGAGCCCATATTGTACTTTGGCACAGTGACAAGTACCTACATTGTGTCCAGACAGTGGGGAATGGCCCCGTTCCTTCACTCACATTCCTGACTGGCCCCAGAACAGTTCCAAAGGGAACAGGTACTCTGACTTGGGTAATGCTGAGTGAATTTTACTTTCTGAGACAATTTCAAATCCAATCCTTAAACCTCTTTTGAAAAATGAGCCAAATGAAGGATAGAAAATCGTCTTCCAAGGTAGGTAGCTTAGGTTTGTTTATTGCAGCGTTTGGGGCGGCAGAACCAAAAATAACTGATGTCCAGAAGAAGGGAGGTGGACGTTAATAACGGTGTATCGGTATCACAGGACACCATGAGCCCTTTAGAATGAAGTTGCACTAATGTCTCCTTATGACACAGGAGAAGCTCACAAAACACTGCTCAGCAAAAAATACATTCAGGTTACAAAATTTAACTTTGCAGCATATTCATAGGAAAGGATCTGGATGCTGTTTCTGGGTGTGTGGGTTCATGGAACTTACTATTTTGCTTGTCAATTTTCTGGTATATCTGTAAAACACATACTGCATGAGTAATGAGAAAAAGTCAAATGAATTTAAGATCGGGGAAGAACAAAGAAAGGAATACTACTTGGACACAACTTTCAACTATTACCAATACTGTGCATAAATAAGGGGGAGAAGCATATTGGAGTCTTTATTTCATCCACACACTTACAACTCTTTCTTCTATTAAAACAAACACACACGCATGCACACACACTCATATACACCCCTTTCCCTTGACCTCTTTTCTTCCTTCAGCCTCCCTCTTATCTCATCCATTCTTGGAATCACACTTTTTAAATGAAATGTCTTCACTCTCATCAGTATTTCCTTTTCTTCTTATGTGTAGGCAATCACTTCAATGATATAGTGTCTAGATTTTTATTTCAATGTGTTTTTCCAAAACATATATTGTTGTTGTTCTGTATGTATTTTTATATAAGTGATACTATGTTTCTTATTTTTTACTATGTTTTAAATTAGCATTATGTTTTTAAGATTGGCCAGGCGCGGTGGCTCACGCCTGTAATCCCAGCACTTTGGGAGGCCGATGTGGGCAGATCATGAGGTCAAGAGATCGAGTCCATCCTGACCAACATGGTGAAACCCCGTCTCTATTTAAAAAAAATACAAAAATTAGCCGGGTGTGGTGATGGGTGCTTGTAGTCCTAGCGACTCTGGAGGCTGAGGTGGAAGTATCACTTGAACTGGGAGGCGGAAGTTGCAGTGAGCTGAGTTTGCGCCACTGCACTCCAGCCTGGTGTCAGAGTGAGATACCAAAAAAAAAAAAAAAAAAAAAAAAAAAATCCATCCATGTACTATTTTTTTGTTAATGAATAAATGAATTTATTTAAAAACCTAATAGATTTTCTCTTTTTATTCCCAAAATGTGCTATATTTAAGGAAACTCTGAAATTCCCTTGAGATTTTACTGAGCTTGTTTATTATTATTATTTATTATACGTTAAGTTCTGGGATACATGTGCAGAACGTGCAGTTTGTTACATAGGTATATACATGTTACTATTTTATATATCTAATCCATGCTTCTTATGGAGTACATCCACCCAATTTTACCCAACCCACTCTCACAGTGAAGGCCATTCAGATTACCCCAATTCTTCCTGCTGTATATAAGCCTGCACTGGAACATGCTAGTGCAAGTTCCCTTATGGCCCTGTGGGAGAATTTCCCTGGGATACGTCTCCAGTGGTAGAACTCTTAGGTCAAAGAGTGAATTTGGCAAAGCTGCTCTCCGGGATGGTTATGCCAGTCTACCTACTGTCAGTGGTGTGTAAGAGCTGCTGTGTGCCACTGAATAATAATACTAGGTATTATTCAGCTTTCTAATTGTTGCCAGTTTAATAGAATATCAAGACTCTTCATCTTTGAAAAATTTCATACTTCTTTGATTCCCTGTGATTTTAAGCATCTCATCATATGCTTGTTAGCTATGGGAGTTTATTTATAATTATTAAAAGAATAGTCAAGAGCAGTGGTTCTTAATTCTGACTCTCCATTAATACTATCTGGGAAACTTTTCAAAAAAATACTTATTTCTGGGCCTGACAGAAGACCAATTAACTCAGAATATTGAGAGGTGGGACACAGGCACTGATCCTTTAAAATACCTTCACAGGTAATTATTCTAATGTGTAACTGGGGATGAAAACCACCGTATCCTGTAATGCTTATTTAATCTTCAGTCTACTATAATGTGACTTTAATCCCTAGTACTCTACTCAATCCGTTCTCACTGCAGTCACCAGTGCCTTGCTAATTGCCAACTAGTATTCCAGGTTCTTTTCTTCTCACTACACGCTCTCTCTAGGGGATCCTATTCATGCCCATGCCTTTAACTACACATCCTTTACAGCCTCTGCTTCTTTCTTACCACCTACCAGAACCTTCACTTCTTGTGTTTCCAACTGTGCCCGTTAGCATACCTACCCTTCCCACCCCAACCCAGTCTAAGCCTCTTCCCCTGGTATCTAGAATTAAAACCTTGAAGTCAACGCTGGCCCTTTCATCACCCTCACAGCCCCTTTGCCGGTTCCTTGACCTTTTCTCCATCCCATCCTAGCTATCGTAGTAAAGGCTATCATTTCCTTTCCTCTGGGCTCTTCCTGTTCCCCCTGCCATTTGTCCAACACTCCTGAGAGTTGACTTCCCATGGATTGAAGTGCTCCCGTGATTAAAAATACTGTTAATTCTCCTACCCCTGTAGATAAAATCTAAACCACTGAACTTCCCATCCTTCCCCAGACATGCCAGCTGTTTCCATGACTTATAAGTTTCCCACTCAGAATTCTGCCTGGCTGATTCCTGCTCATTCTTTAAGCGCCACCTCACATGTTGCTTTTGGCTTGAGATCAACTCAGCTGATGCCTTTGTAAAATTGAAAAGAGCCCTGTCATCCCAGACACAACCCCTCACTGGGTATATGGTTGGGTACTGGCATTGAGGCTTGATTTCATTCCCACTTACCCCTTTGGCCTGCTGCTCTTGTCCAAGGCTACTACACTACGAAATGCAGTAGGCTTGGGTTCTTCCTCTGTAAAATGTTCTCTAATCACCCAAGCAAAGTTAGTTCATCTACCTTCTTGCTCCCAAAGCACTTAATATGGTATATCACATTTCATATCTGTCTCCCCAACCAGACTACATTCACCAATATTAAGGTCAATGATCAGGTAACCTCTAACATATAATAGGTGCTAAATGAATGAATAAATGAAGGGATGAAAAGTTTACTGTTTCTCCACTTCTATGGGATTAAACCATGATCTAACAATAACAAAAAACCCCCCACCAAAATAACAACAAAAACAACCCTCCCCAAAAACACCTGAGGAACGATAAACTACTAGGGTAATGTGTTGTTCTAAACATAAGAATATAGAAAACTTTTTGAGGAAAACAGCAGTTTCATTTAAGACATTTTGATTCATCAATTAGCAGTTCCAGATATCCTCCTTAATCTGAAAAGAAATATTTCTCAACAGGCTAAGGAAATCCCATCAATGAATTTATAATTATGTAATTTATTCCTTAAGTTTCACCACAATAAGCACAAAATCGCCACTATCAGAAAAATAAAATCAACACTCTAGACTGTTTTGTGCATTCTACAAATTTAACGTTCTTTTGTTTTCAAAGTATAAACTCACAATCTAATATTTATGTATTCAAAACAACAGTGATTCAAAACTGCCACTGTGTTCATTTGACTAGAGGTCCTTTAAAAATAGGGAGGTAGTTCACAACTAGATCATTTAAGTCAGCCTTTCTGGTCTTTTTTGCTTGAAACTTATGAGTCTCTATAATATTCTTTCCAGTTTGAATTTTTAAGTACTAAAGTGCCTCAATTATAGAAGTTCATAAGCAGCTAGAACTTAATCAGAAGAGTCTCTTGGTTGGATTGGCTGATGGCAGCACAATTTTAATTTAGCATTTGAGAGTGTGGCATTAAACAGATGCACTATTACATTCTTTGGTGGTTACAATTGAGTGTGTTCCAATTAGACAATTATCCATATGCCAATCAAGTGGAAACACTTGGGCAGACCATAAGCAGGTAAATAAATGCTGTACCTGACACATCTTGATATTTCCAGGCCACTGATTTAATGGGATCATTTGTAATGCTCTTTGGGGATGCAGACTTCAGTATGTAATGGGTCTTTCTTTCTGACAAATTCAGAGCATGACAAATGTTATTTGGAGCCCTAGAATAAGTGAGGTCACATTTCCATTTTTACAGATGGGAGAATCATGGGCACATAGAGGTTAAGTCATGTATCCAAGGTCACACTGTCTGGGAGAGACCTGCCACTTGCACAGCTCAATTTTCCTGCCTCATCCATGGTTTCTACCTTGGCAACCACACTGTGCTGTCAATTAGTAATGGAAATCAGAAGACGCCAAACTTCAAATCCTCCTAGCAACAACTTCTATCTAAACATTCATCATTTCCACTTAGGAGCCAGGCTTGTTAGAGACATGCTTTTGTGTATACTTCTGTGAGCAGTGTGGTAAATTTGACTTCGATTTAAGAACAACAATGCCTTCCTTGTCTTTTTTTTTTAATTGTATACTTTTGCTACCAAGGTGAAGTTTTTATATAGTTAACAGATTATATAAGGTTGGTTCCATGAAAGTCACAGATGACAGTGCAAATACCCTATGTGAAATATATCAGCCCCATCTCATTGTAATCTGGAACTCACAGGATTGTGATAATTCAGGAATCTTTGGCAGGATAGTGTGGGGTTAGGGAAACTTCTGTGGGATGGAGGAGTAAGTGCCCTTTCTAAATTTAGGTTGGTGGTGGGTCAGGTAAACTCCTAACACAAGGTAGATAGATATAGACAATGACTGATACCAACGCGCACGCACACACACACACACACACACACATGCACACACACAATTTCTTTTCTTCTTTTTGCTTCAGGATTTCCCCAGTGCTTGGCTCTTTGTTCAGTTCTAAAACAATCTGCTAATATTTATTCATTCATTCACTTAGTCAACACTGAGGTCCTACTATGTGCATGGTACTGGGCTGGGCAATGTGAAGGATACAGAGGAAACAACAGTAAGTAGCCTCACAAAGGTTCTTAAATGCACAGGATAACTAAGTCAGGGCAGTACAAAATACTCTTGTAATGGCTATAACTGGTGTGATTTCCATAGGAATCCGGGAGACTTCCGAGGATCAGTTTAGGGGTCAGGAGAGTGAGCTCAGGGGATCCATTTTGAATCACAACTTGTTCTACTTATTGGAAATGAACCACTGAATATTCACAATAGCCTGGAAATATTTGAATCCATAGAATATTATCAATTTAAATTCAATGTGTTTTTATTCTTTTGATTCAGTTTTAATAACTGTTGTTCCATAACTTTGCTATATATCAGATGTCCTATTCAGTGGGATATTCCTTTAAGGCCAGTAGAATATCACCTAAGGAAATGAGGTCCAGAGGTTTCCAAAGAGATTTCTCACCAAAGGCAATGGTGGGTGTAACTGTGTTTGATGGTCTCATCCCAGCAGTCCTTTAAACATTTGCTCTATGTGGTGATATCCATGAGAGTGTCCTGCCCCATCCTGCCTGTGCACCCTGTTGCCAACCTGGTTTCTCCCAGTATTTCAGCCTGCAGTCTGGACTCTGCCAGTTACTAGCTCTGCCAGATCCTTGTCTTACTATAGAGCTTGAGATGGAAGTATATACCCCTTAATCCCCTTTCTCTTGGTGGGATCCTCTCACCCCCCATGGCCCCACAGCTTACTGTGTCTTCATGTCTCCCCAGGACTCTCCAGACCGTCCACTGCTCCACTGAGTTTTGGTTCTCACTGACTTCAGCTTTAGGTCCGCTGATGAGGTCTACCTATGCTTGTTTTCCATCTTACACTGTGAATTCTGAGCTAATCCCTGATTGTTAGAGAAAGTTTAAATCATGTGCACATCATCACAACCAAAAAGCAAGGCTTTGCCTAAAGGCAAACACATCTAACAGGATTTCTGACAGAGTAGAGAACCTGTCTCTGGGGAAGGACAGTCATTTACCACCTGGTATCTACAGTACCCCTTTTTCTCCTTGAAAAAAAAAAGGAATTGAACTAGTTCGAATTTTCCTTTTACATGGGCTGGTAAAACTACTCAAGATCTATTCTAGTTTAAAATGTCATCTGCTTCCACCTGGGGATGAAACTGCACTCAATTTACACCAAGGTATGAGGGTGACCAAGCCTATGGCCAGTGTATTAATCCTGGTGCCCCCCTCTCTGCCTCAGGCATGGTGACCCCTGGGGGAGAGACATCTCTTGGAGACAACTCCACCAGATGACTGATAACAGGAATGCTGGATCACAGAAATGAAATTGTGTTCAGAGCCTAATATCCTATTACACTAGGCTATACATATTTAATTCCTTGGGTCTTTCCTCATAAATCAATTCCTCTAGGGCTTTAATCTCGTCAATATCTTTTCTGATATTGAATTTTAAATGCCATTCTCATTGCTAGGCAGAAAGGCAATCTCTTGTTTGTGATGAGATCAGGCTTCATTTATAGCTGAGAGATGCTGGGAGGATGGCCCTGTTCCCTGACCCTGCTTTAAGATCCTAAGGTCAGCCAGACCCAACAGCCCAGGTGCAGGCCTGCCTGGGTTGATCTCTGACAGGTCAAGACCATGAACTCTGGGGTCATGCCTATCATTAGTTTGGGAGCCTGGAACAACTAGGGAGATGAGTGAGAAAGCTCAACTAAGTGTTTCCAAGAGTCTGGGTTCTCACGGGGCTGCCTGAGGCATGAAGCACCCTGCTGCCACTGACCTGGCAAGGATTTCTGTGGACTCAGTCAGGCATGAGCTAAAGGATGCACACTGTGTGCATATATCGGAGCAATAGCTCCCAGGGCAAGGGTGAAGGGAGGGCACAGGCTACCTGTTTTCTAGGGGCAGAGAGGGGATGGAGGAACTCCAGAGAACAAGGACTTAGGGCTGAAATGTTTCTAGGTCCCCCAGGGCTGGCCTAGAGTGCACTGGCATTTCCTCTGCTGCAGAGAAGAGGAAAAAAGTCCAAGAATCTTTAAGCCATGAAAAATTTACCAAGGGAGGAATGAGCTTTGTAGGACCTCAAGAGCCACAGAGAGGTTGGGAAAACACGGGAAGCCATCTGAGATGCAGATTTGAGGGCCTAAGTCTACAGGAAGTGGTGGGGCCTGGGAGCTACCTGCCTTTGTGTGGGACTTAAGCAGGTACAATTGTACAGAATGTAAAAACAATAATAAAACTAAAGGTGTATCCATCTATCATCACTATGCACCAGGAATTCTAAGCAAAATCATTGATAAAATTGTCCTTCCTCATAAAAATCTTTTGCTGATCTAAATTCTAATTGTTGCCATTACTGTTAAGATTTAATAATATGTATGTAATCTTCAAATTAGCACATTCTGTTCCTTGCCCTTTAACAAACATATTTTACATAGAAACTGATTTGGGAAATTTCCAGTTTATAGTCTGCCCCAGTTCTCTCTTACACATGGACTTAGCTGCACACATTTGTTCTGACTTGAGCTTGCTTTGGATAGTGTTTCCAGCCTCCTGTAGCACTACATATATCCTGCATTTCTAAATTAGATTCAAAATAAACAATCGGCTGGGCGCAGTGGCTCATGCCTGTAATCCCAGCACTTTGGGAGGCTGAGGTGGGCAGATCACGCGGTCAGGGATGGAGACCATCCTGGCTAACATGGTGAAACCCCGACTTTACTAAAAATACAAAAAATTAGCTGGGCATGGTGGCATGCGCCTGTTGTCCCAGCTACTCGGGAGGCTGAGGCAAGAGAACCTGGGAGGTGGAAGTTGCAGTAAGCCGAGATTGTACCACTGCATTCCAGCCTGAGTGACAGAGTGAGATTCTGTCTCAAAAAAAAAAAAAAAAATAGCGCAGTTACTTCCATTCATCCCCACAGGACCACTCTGAGAATTTTTATGTTTAAAATTTAAAACAATGAAACATTTTTAGTTGGCAAGTTAAAATGTTAGTTCATATGTGAAATGTGTTTACCACGTTTTAGTATTTTTAAAATTGAAATTTTTCTTTATAGATTGCTTGCTTTAAAACTAAAAGACAAATCAAGGAAATGTTCCATCAGAGACACAATACTTACCTAAATTGTGCCCTTTGCATTTGGTTTCTTTAATACTCACTGGACAATTATTTACATACTGTACTATGTTAACTATAATCAAGGATTAAAGTTCAAACTGTTAGGTAAAGAAAACTATTAAATAGATAGTTGCAATTTTTTCCTTTTATCTTACTATTTTATTTTCTTACTGGCATAAATATACATGAAATTCAATAGAAGAAAAATTTTAGTCTGCATTTCTTTCGTGGCCAGTATTATTATTCATTCTATTTTAATAATTAATGAAAACAATGCTGCCTAAATTTAGAGGAGGAAGTGTTTAAAAAAAGATCATCTCTGAGTGTTAAATTTCACTAGGCGGGACAGTCATGACCTTGGCCTGTTGGGCTGGGGGCTGGGGAGAACTGTTTCATCAGACAAGATTTTAGAGACCATTTCCTTTGCTTGAATATGCCCCTGGGAGCGCCTGGTGTGAAAGACAGATGCTTTGTGGCATTCCCGTAATCCACCGGAGTTACTAATCATCATATACTGTATCCCAAAATGCAACAAAAGATATATAGCGAAGGACTGGCAAAAAGGCAAAAATTAAGCACGTCAGCATGTCAAAGGCTAGCGTGATTAGCTCCATTATCGGCTTGCTGTGCAAGTTTGAAAAAGCTACTTTACTGCTCTGGCCTCCTCTTTTCCCCAAGCCTTCCATCCTTACAACTGTCTCATGAGGAATTATTAATCATTTGCAAAGCAAGATATCAATGAATGTCTTGACTATGGAACACAGTAAAGGCAGATGTAAAAGTGGTTTGAAAGGCTCTAAAATCTATTTTCTCTTCTACAGATGATTTTCTTAACAGTGTAACTTGCAGGGTCATCTCAGGTTCCTGTTTTCACTTTCTTCACATGTTTAATAAAGATAATACTTACCAGTGGGATATTGTAAGACTAAAGAACATGCGTTAAGTATGTGAGGCTCCCTGAATGGCAAAAGGTGCCCACTTGAGTTAAATGAAAGTGCTGTTATTATTCTTTTTGCAAAAATGGAGACACTAAGACCCACAAGGTAAAATGACTTTTAAGTCATATGAGTGGGCAGTACTGGGATTAATATTCAGAGAGAAAGGTCGGTTGTTCAGCCCCAGCTTAGCCATGCTGGGTGCCCTCCTTCAGTCCATGTTTAAAACACAGGCCAGCCAACTTGAATTAACACCACTCACGCAATTCACAAGAGAAGGTTTAAAATGCCTTGCTGAAGTATGTATCAGTGATATTCTCTCCCTTGCCTTTGCTGGCAATTTTGCTGCAAATGATAATCCAATTTGCTTGGATTTATTTATTCTTATCACTTTTTTTTTTTTTTTTTGCAATTATATGAGGTAGTCATCACCCCAACCTCTGGGCATGTGTACAATTGTTAATGTGGAAATTTAAAATATTAACATGCTTTCCAGCCAGGTTGGCCCATTTACTTCAATCAAATAAGGATTTGATTGAACAGCTGGGTCTTGCACTGTGCCCTGAAGGGCAAGAGAAATTTGTTCTTTCTTTACAGATTTTATAACTTAGTCATGATCAGAGATTATGGCTAGAAACCCCTCTATGTGTGACTTGTAACCTCTTTGGAGGTGCCTTTCACGAAGTGATCTGGACCTCATTCAGTTTAGCCACTGGAGAGCCAAACCATAACTTGTTTCAGCATCATTAACAGATATTACCATCATCACTAGTCTCTTTGGTTACAGTTTTAGGAAAGCAGCTTTTGCCTTAATGGTTATGGAAGAAGGACATGTGTTGGAGTCCAGAGAGCTTTTAGTTGAATCTTAATGGTGAGAGTTACAATGATCTAGCATGTTTTGCAGATAAGTGAAGAAAGAAAATATAGCTGAAGGTCTGATCTCTACATCAGCCATAGATGTCTGACTAAGGATGGAAAACTTCATTATGGATCTAGAAGGTCTGTATCACCTATATTACTTAACTCCTGATAACTGTAGAACTTTAGTGAAGTTAATCCAGTAATTACAACATTCCCAATTTTTCTTTGTTAACACAAGTAAACATATTTATGACTAGGAGAATTAGACATTTAAGGGCAGGGTAAAGAGAGGATAGCCCTGAACTTAGCACATTTAATCTTTAGGCAACTCTGGAACAAGATATATAAATAAATGGGCACATTCATCAATCACCAAGGAAAGCGAGAGGGAGAGGAAGTTTGCTCCTTCTTCAAAGTTTCCAAGTTACTTAAATACATTTAGGCTGATCTGGAACCCAACATGTTAGGAGTGTCAGATTAACTAGAACCTTTGGAGGTCTTCAAGTTTTATGTATTCCCTACTCCAGGGTCAAGCCCTGGATAGACAAGTGAGGGCTGCATTAGACAGGAACAGTTTCCCCATAAGCTTTCAGCCACCTGTAGCAGCTACTGAACCTCTGAACTATCTCAGGTTTGCCCTGTCTTTGAACATCAGACTCCTTGTAAGGAAAAATAACAATATTAATAATAGCAGCAGCACAAAACCCCAACAAATACTGCCATTGTGAAATGTGCCACATATTCTTAATATCTGCTGCTGAGATCTATCTGGCAAAATACAATACAGCACCACCATCTTGCATAGATTCCAAAGTGCAGAAAATTATCATCTTAAACCAATCTTCTCCGTTTCAGAGACAATAAATATAGAAAGCATTAAAGAAGTAAGCTGAGTTACTCAGATCCTTTGCAATAAATGCTGTCAGCATGGCATGAATTTGATAACAGCAAAAACGGCTTCCAAGATATAAAAATTAAGAGAAATTAGAGACTTAGCTTTACACTTATTATCAATACCCACATGCCTGTGATGAAGTGCTCCTCTAGCCTGAGCAGTCCCCCACTCTCAGTTCGCAAATGCGCACATTTTAACATTGCATGTGATGTATACTCATGAAAATTTCAATCACAAGTTTTGCTTAAGTCAGCTGAAAGTCCAGCTGCTAACAGTGATGGCACAGAAAAGATGACCATTTGTGACATATGGGTACTTAAATTTGCACTGCAGAAACAAGGGAGGGATAACACTAAGGTTAGTGTTGATGACTTTTCAAAAGGGAAGAAGAGAGAGACCACATTTTTAGGGTCTGCTAGTAGGCTTTGTGCAGCAATCTTTTTCTGCTTCTAGGGACAATTTGAAAATGTAAATCATGATACAAAGCAAGTGACATAAATCATTGCATTCTAGTCCAAGTGATTTTATTAGGTTTAAGCGAGATTATATTGGGATTAGTCTGGGAGAGTTTAAAAAATCACAATTTGTCACTGAGGTTGCTGGGGATAATTTTTATCAGGATAAGAAAGTTCCCTTCTATTCCAAGTTGTTAAAAGCTTCATTTTTCTTTGGTTGTTTTAGTTTTAAATCATAAATTCATATTTGGTGGTCATCAGAATGATGGTATTATTCTGGTTTAACCTGTTAATGTGATACATTTCACTGATAGATTTTTCAAATGTTGAACTAATCTTGCATTCCTAGAATAAATCCAATTTGGTGATTTATAAACTCTCAGGTTAATTTTGCTTTTCTAAAGGAATTATAAACCCATGCTCATAACTGAGACTTGCCTATAATTTTTCCCTTTTTAACTTTTAACTGTCCTTGTTTTGTTTCAGTATGAGATATACTAGCCTTATGGATTAGTTGGAAAGTTTGTCCTCCTTTTGCATTCTCTGAATGAGTTAAAGATTGGTGTTCTTTTTTTTTCTTTTCTTTCTTCCTTTTTGAGACAGGATCTTGCTCTGTTGCCCAGGCTGGAGTGCAGTGGTTCGACTGCAGCCTTGACCACCTAGGCCCAACAATCCTCCTGAGTAGCTGGGACTACAGGCATGTGCCACCATGCCTGGCTATTTTTTAAATTTTCTGTAGAGACAGAATTCTTCCATTTTACCCAGGCTGGTCTCAAACTCCTGGGCTCAAGTGATCCACTTGCCTTAGCCTCTCAAAGCGCTGGGATTACAGGCATGAGCCACCACACCCACCCTTAGTATTATTTTTTCTTGAATGTTTGGTAGAACTTGCCTATAAAGTAGTTTGGGGCCTGTTGCTTTGATATAAGATTTTAAGGTATTGGCCGGGTGCAGTGGCTCACGCCTGTAATCCCAGCACCTTGGGAGGCTGAGACAGGTGGATCACAATGTCAGAAGTTTGAGATCAGCCTGGGCAATATGGTGAAACTCCGTCTCTTCTAAAAATAAATACAAAAATTAGCTGGACATGGTGGCATGTGCCTGTAGTCCCAACTCTTTAGGAGGCTGAGGCAGGAGAATCACTTGAATCTGGGAGGCAGAGGTTGGAGTGAGCTGAGATCACGCCACTGCACTCCAGCCTGGGCGACACAGCAAGACTCTGTCTTAAAATAAAATAAAATAAAATAAAATAAAATAAAATAAAATGAAATAAATGTTAAGCTGGCCTATTGTTTTCATTTTTTGTTAACAGAAATGGATGCTTACCTCACTGTTACTAGTTTTCTCCTTTCCTAAAACAGACAAAGTTTTAAATTTTTCCTCTAAGTTCTGCTTTAGCTGCATCCCACAAGTTTTGGTATGTTACAATTATCAATTACTTCTAAGTATTTTAAGTTAATTCTGATTTCTTTTTGAGGCTATAACAATGATATATGTTTTAAACCTTCCAGATATATGGAATTTCTTTTAGTTGTCATTTTTGGCCCTGATTTCTAACAATTTAGTGTGGTCAGAAAATACAATATCACTCTTTTGACATCTACTGAGATTTGCTTTAAGGCCTAATATGGGGTTAATTTTTGTAAATGTTCAAAGTATATTTGAAAAGTATGATTTTCTTTATATGTCCTACATATTGAGTTTATAATAGCTTATAGTTATAATGTTATGGACTTTACAGTCAGGCCTTTGCAAAAACCTCCTGAAATAAATTGTAAGTGGCACTGAAGATAACAAATGCAAACCACTAGGAAAGAAATATAAACACCAGGGAGAAGAGGGCAAGGTGCACAGAAAATTAGAGAACAAAATCATGGTATACCACCCTGTGTTTAAATGACTGAAAATGTGTAACACAGTGGCTCCAAATGATTTAGTACAAAATATAAATCATGGGTGGAAATATACATATCTTAACACCACGAATGAGAGTTTCAAAGCTGGCCAACGAAACCTGCTCTGATTAAATCCCTGAGTGATAGCTGGTTTAAAATAAATTAAGATGGTGATGGTGGTAGACGGCATAAAAAATAGAATGCAGTTGTCTGGTGGGTCAGCAGGATGAATTAAGAGAACAAAAGGAATAAGAAAATAAAAAAGATAATTTTTTCATCTCTTTGAAAAGTCACTGTGTTGGTCTTTCATTTATAAGCACTACTTATTACACTCTTCTTGGAAACTTACAGCCAAAGTTCAAATATACTTTCCCCTTTATTGCCTTTCCCAGTAAATATGGCTGTTGTGGTTATTTGTTAAAGGGGTGCGTGTGTGTGTGTGCGCGAGTGTGTGTGAAAGAGAGAGAGGGGAGACAGGAATAGAGAGAGAAAGAGACACAGAGAAGAAACAGAAACCACAAAAACTGGAAACTGGAGAGGTAATGAGAAGCAAGTATAAAAGAGGAGATAGAAATATGTAGAGAAGGAGAGTCAGAGACAGAGACACAGAGAGAAGAAACAGAAAGCCCAAAAACCAGATAGGTAATTACCAAATGGAAGAGACCGCATTCAGATAAGAACATCACAATGCAGGGTGTTCACTGATCAACTGAACGAAATGGGTGGTCTGTAAAGTGAGAACCAGATTGGGCACTAACTGTTTAAGTTTCCCTTGATGACTATTCAGGGTGCTTGTTAAACAGAGGAGAAAACATAGTCTTTAACTAACTGTCTAACATCTTGGAACTGAATTCCCAATTCCACACTTTGGTTACAATTCCAGACACTTTAACTAAGTCTGGCTATTCTATTGGCCAGTATTTAAAAATGATTAATACTCTATGTTTATATGCATATGGAGAAAAAGACTCCAAGGCCATATGTAAATGTAGAAATAGTTGTATCTAGGTAGTGACACTATGAATGATTTTTGTTTCCTTTTATACATTTCTTTTATGTTTCCAAGTTTTGTGCATTGAGCATATATTCTTTTGTAAAATGAAAAAATAAAACAAATTTAAGTGACAAACTTGGACCAAGGAAAACTGCTACTCCCACCTATGTTTCTCTTCCTCTGTGTTTTCTCTTAGTCATATAAGGAGGATTTTTTTGCTGAGGCGGGTAGATCACCTGAGGTCAGGAGTTTGAGACCAGCCTGGCCAACATGGTGAAACCCTATCTCTACTAAAAATACAAAAATTAGCTGGGTGTGGTGGCGGGAGCCTGTAATCCCAGCTACTCAGGAGGCTGAGGTAGGAGAATCACTTAAACCTGGTAAGCGGAGGTTGCAGTGAGCCAAGATGGCACCATTGCACTCTAGGCTGAGTGACAGGAGTAAGACTCCATTTCAACAACGACAAAAAAAGAGGAGTTTTTTTCCCCTTTGACTAATTGTTCTTTCTTCTTTGCTCCAATGCTGTATTTCTTTGCCCCCACAAATTTCTCCCTGCATTTTCTTCATTGCTTTCATTTCTGACAAGAAGGAGTTGGCTGGTCTTCCTAATCCTCATGTTGCCTCTCATAGCCAGCAGCATGGAGAAAGCCGTGGAGCATGAAGACCCCCAACTGTGGCTAGAGCTGAGATGGGTGATTACATCAGTTTGGCTGGGAGCAGGACACCTGCTGTAGACAGAAAGCTGCTGGCAGGGTTCAGGGCTTCAGTGTGAATTAGTTTTTGCATTGGCAGACTAAAAAGAAATGAAGTCAAGGCCAGATCACAAGCATTCATTTTAGCGTCCGTGGCTGGAGGGAGAAAGACAACAATGGTCACCGTGGAAGGCCAGTATGTGTCTGCAGCAAAAGTCCACTTTGATGTATTACATTTAAGAAAGGATCCATTTTACTGTAAATCTGGTACTCATAGTGTGACATAGACTATAAGTCAGGAGGCAATTTCCAAAAGAGGTAGTGAAAGGGAAGGTCATTCAGAGGTCATCCAGAGACTGCCAAGGACACAATGTTGGGAAAAGCAGAGCTCCTTTATCCTGGGAATGGAAGTCTACTGGAGAGTCAGGATTTCACATTGCAGACATCAGGGAAAGCAGCAAAAGGCAGAAGCCAAATGATTTTTATAGTCTGCAGGGCAATGCCATTATTTCTGCCCCTGGCTCCTACATTGATTTGTCTGCTAGCCTCATTATTTTGAGAAGGAATGATTACTAATGAGGATGCATTTGATGATCAAATTAATTAATGGCAGAGCAGGATAACTAATGAGATGAAGCCTCTCATAGTTAAATTTTATTAGGGCTCCTCTTCCCTTTCCCAGAAGTGAAGAGATTTATTTTCATGATTCAAATTTAATAAATAAAAGCTGTATGTATGTTACTTTCCTTTTGCAGGCTCTTCCTCTGCTAATGCAAAGACCAAATTAGGGGCTATGACACAAAGTTAGAAAACAGGCAATGGGTTTTTGCCAGTATTATTTTTAGCAATCTCTAGGCATAGGAAGAATGGAACTTCCTGGTCTTCTGCTGTTGTGATTACTGCAGTTCTGAAGCACTGCTTTCAGGGTACACTCTGGAAAGCTATGGGGTGGGGTAATAGAGTGAACCCAGGGACTTGGGTCAGACAGGCCTAGTTTGCAGTTCTCACTCTGTATGGTGTATCTGTGCCCTGAACCAGTCACCTGACACCTCTTGGTCTCAGTTTCCTACTTGACAAACTGGGATAGGTACATACCCCTGAGCTGTTGTGAGGACTACATAAAATAATGTGAAGGTGCTTTTGTATGTCAACTGGAGATACTGGGCCTTCCTGTGGTAAGGGCACAGCACAGGCCACCCTGTGACAGGAAAGTATGGCCTGGACTTGTCCAGACTAACTCTGTGATCCTGAGTCTTCTTTTAAGCCTCAATATCTTTTCATATTTTCACCTGGAATATGGCAATGACAGTTCACATTTGTGAATAGCTTTTCAAAATGTCCTCACATACATGATCACATGTGATGTATGCTTTTATCATAGCAAGGTCTTACTGAGGTTGGCAGGACTTACTCTCTAGGACAAGAACTGGAGGCCCAGATACCCTGACTTTCCCGAAGAAGTACAGAAAACAGTGAAGCTGGAGTCACATTTTCCTTCTCCTAGCTCAGTGTTTTCATTTCATCATTCATGCCCTTGGGTGGCATGAATACAACTTATCTTCTTCCTCATCTTATGACCTCTGGTCAGTGAAGACAGCAAGATACTCAGTGGCCTATCCTCACTGAAAACTGCTAAAAAAATATAAGGAGGTTTCCTCTCCATTATCTTCATTTTCAGTCTTAGTATCTTGTCCAGAATCAAAAGGGAAAGTGCTTTGAAAACTCCCAAACCTCTAACAGATGCCAGGTGTGATCATTTCAGACAGGTAGGGCTTTGTAATGGAAAGCCCTGGGCCAAGAACTGTAGAACTGGTTTCTATTTCTGGTTCCAAACAGAGCCACCAATTCCTTCAAGAGTCTCACACTGAAGTGAGATACTTCCCTTTTTTGGATGTACCAGGAGTATAATATGCAAATGTCAGAAAATGCACACACTGCCAGCAGAAACCCTACAAATGAGCTTGAACAGCCTAATGAAAGGTGCCAAGGAATTGTAAGTGAGGATTATCATCTTGTGGCCTGTTATCATAATGCACCATCCCAAGATTCTGGGCCAAGGAATGGATAAAAAATGAAACCCTGGGGTAGTTAAAAGAAAGACCAGAGTGGACCCCAAATTTGGCAGCTCTTGTGAACCTTGATGTTTAAGTCACTGAACCTTTTTAAAGCCATGTCATCTGAGAGATATACATGTTTTATGATTTCTCTGATTCTAGTAAAATGTCAGTAGCTCTTAATATGAATGTGGAAAATGTCTTCTGCATTTCCCATATCCATATTCTATTCTATCCTATTCAGAAAGAAAGAAACTTCATCTGGATTGTTGAAGAATCAGATAAACATGAGATATATCTTTGCAGCCACAGCTTGTAAAGACTCCAGGCTTTTATATGTGTGTGAGTGTCTATTTATGCAAACACATATTTACTTTTTGGACTTTTTAAAGCTGAATATTTGACTACTTGTACATGAGAGTCTAAAAGAAAGCCCCTTTCTCTACACTGTAATGAAATTTTCTTGCCCTGTCCAGTGATACTGAATTATTTTCTGCACTAATGTAAAATCTGTCATATATTAAAGATATTATGATATCATTGTTCTTGAATGAGCCAATAGCCAGATCATTGTGTATGGGCTATTCCTTCCTTCTAATTGAACATTTTTGAGACTTATGAACTCTACTTAGAAGATAGATCCTCCTGATATATTGCAACTTAATTTCCAAACTTTCAATCTTTAGGTTTTTTTTTTTTTTTTTTTTTTTTACATTCGACATCTAAGTATTTAAATCTTTTGTAAAAGCTCTTAAAATTAGTAAAGTTTCAGGATACAATAACTGCGTACAAAAATCAGTAGCACTTCTATTCACCAACAACATCCAGGCTGAGAGTGAAATCAAGAATACAATCCGACTTACAACAGCCACAAAGAAGATGAAATACCTAGGAAGACAGCTAACCAAGGAGGTGAAAGATCTCTACAAGGAGAGCTCTAAAACACTGCTAAAAGAAATCAAAGACAACACAAATAAATGGAAAAACATTCCATGCTCATGGGTTGGAAGAATCAATATCATAAAAATGTTCATATTGCTAAAGATTGAATAGAAAACAACCCCATTGCTTGTTTTTGTCAGCTTGTCAAATATTAGATGTTTGTAAGCGTGCATCATTGTTTCTTAGTTATCTGTTCTATTCCATTGGTCTGGGCATCTGTTTTTATACCAGTACCATGCTGTTTTGGTTACTGTGACTTTATAATATACAGTTTGAATTCAGGTAGTGTGAATTATTCAAATTACGGTCATTCTTCACAGAATTAAGAAAAACTATTATAAAATTCATATGGAACCAAAAAGGAACCCAAACAACCAAAGCAACTCTAAGCCAAAAGAACAAAGCCAGAAGCATCACACTACCTGAATTCAAACTGTATATTATAAAGTCACAGTAACCAAAACAGCATGGTACTGGTATAAAAACAGATGCCCAGACCAATGGAATAGAACAGATAACTAAGAAACAATGATGCACGCTTACAAACATCTAATATTTGACAAGCTGACAAAAACAAGCAATGGGGTTGTTTTCTATTCAATAAAACGTTCTAGGATAACTTACTAGTCACAGACAGAAGATTGAAGCTGGACCCCTACCTTTCACTGTCTACAAAAATTCACTCAAAACGGGACAAAGATTTAAACTCAAGATCTCAAACTATAAAAATCCTAGAAGCCAACCTGGAAATTCTCTTCTCGACTTTGGCATTGGCAAAGATGTTTTGGCTAAGTCCCCAAAAGCAATTGTAACAAAACCAAAAATAGACAAGTGGGACCTAATTAAAGAGCTTCTGCGAAGAAAAAGAAACTATCAACAGAGTAAACAGTCAACCTACACAGAGTGGGAGAAGATATTCGCAAACTATGCAGCTGACAAAGGCCTAATATCCAGAATCTCTAGGGAACTTAAATCAACAAGCAAAAACCAAATAAGCCCATTAAAAAATGGACAAGGTACATGAACAGATAACTCTCAAAAGAAGACATACAAGTGGCCAACAAACATGAAAATTGCTCAGCGTCACTAATCATCAGAGAAATACAAAGAAAACCACAATGAGATACCATCCTCACACTAGTCAGAATGGCGATCATTAAAAAAGTCAAAAACAACAGATGCTGGTGAGGATGTGGAGAAAAGGGAACGCTTACACACTGTTGGTAGGATTATAAATTAGTTCAGCCACCCTAGAAAGCAGTCTGAGATTTCTCAAATAACTTAAAACAGAGCTACTATTCAACCCAGCAATGCCAATACTGGGTATATACCTAAAGGAAAAGAAATCATTCTACCAAAAAAGGCACATGAACTCACATGTTCACTGCTATCACTGCTGTGCTGTTCACAATAGGAAAGATACAGAATCAACCCAGGTGCCCATAAATGATAAATTTGATAAGGAAGATGGGGCATACACACACACACACACACACACACACACACACACACACACACCCCCACACACCCACCATGGAATACAAATACAACTATAAAAAAGAATGAAATCATGTCCTTCACAGTAACAGGAATGCAGTTGGAAGCCATAATCCTAAGTGAATTAACATAGTAACAGAAGACAAAGTACTGCATCTTCTCACTTATAAGTGGGAGCTGAACACTGAGTACACATGGACATAAATATGAGAACAACAGACACTGTGGACTACTCTGTGGGAGAGAGGGAGGGAGGCGTGGGTTGAAAAACTACCTGTTGGGTACTATGCTCACTACCTGGGTGATGGGATCTGTACCCTAAACCTCAGCATCACGCAATATTCCCATGTAACAAATCTGTGCATGTACCCCCTGTACCTAAAATGGAAGTTGAGGTCAGGTGCAGTGGCTCACACCTGTAATCTCAGCACTTTGGGAGGTTGAGGTGGGGGGATCACTTGAGGTCAGGTGTTTGAGACAAGCCTGGCCAACATGGTGAGACCTCATCTCTACTAAAAATACAAAAACTAGTGGGGCGCAGTGACACACGCCTGTACTCCCAGCTACTTGGGAGGCTGAGGCAGGACAATCGCTTGAACCCAGGAGGCAGAGGTTGCAGTGAGCCAAGATTGCACCAATGAATGCCAGCCTGGGCAACAGAGCAAGACTCCATCTTAAAAAATAAAATAAAATAAAAAATAAAAATAATAATAAAAGTTAAAAAAACTTTAAAAGCTCTTAAAATATAATTTGTCATTATAAATGTTGAATTTAAAGGGATTTCTTCTTTTTCTATGCTTGTGCATTTTCCTTTGAAAGCAGTTTTCACTTCAGAGGAAGAGCTATTTGTTCTTCTACTGCATCTCCCACTACTTCTGCACATCCTTCTCATCCCGGCGTCTGGAACAGATTCTACTGTTCTGCATCCTGCACATGCATGGGACCTTAGGCGTGCCCTGCTCTGAACCATTAGTCCTGCCACCTTCTCTTCTAGGACAAGGAAACAGAAATAGTGTGGAGAGCAAGTTCACTGTTTCTCTATCTTTGTTCCGTATTTCAGCCTCTTCATATCACCTTTTCCAATTTATCTTCCTTTCTTGCTTTCAGAAACCATTTTACTTTGTGCATCAGCCTGTTCTTGTTGAGACAGCTACCTTCACTGCAAAGTATGCCACCTGAAGTTCCTTTGTCCTTCCTCGTAGACATTCATGAACCTGCTTGCTGTTCCTCCTTTCCCTATATGTTTCTGGGCAGCCAGAACAATTTGTAATACTCCTCTCACTTCCCACTTGCCCCTGCCACATGGTAACCAAGAACTCATTCAAAGACTGGGTTAGAGTTAAAGGTAAACACCCCTGAACAGGTTCCTGTTCAAGATGTCAGAGGCAATATATGTGTGTGTATTTTCTTCTTCCAGGGACTCAATTAAAACGTCTGTCAATGAATAAACTTACAAAAGCAAGGAGAAAGGAAAGTGAGTTCCAGGAGTTCCTAGTGTATGACAGGTTCTGGCATTTAAGGGATCCCCAAATCTCCTTAAAATGAAGGCTGCCTGTCAAAGAGCTCTCAGCTGGCCACTGCCCAGGAGAAAGACTCGGCCATGCAGGAGGTCCAGACACAGCAATGAGCAAAGCCACAGAGCCTCACAGAAAAGCAAACCACGCCCTCCACACCTAAATATACACAGACTGCCAGCCATCACCTTGCTCGTGAAGAAATCTGTACATAAAAGAGAGACTGAAACACAATAGCTAAACAACAAATCCTGGAGTGAAGAGAAATGATTCAGGAACTAAAAAGGTCTTAAAAATCCTACTTAGTATTCTTTAAAAGATTTGAGAAGCTACTGCACCCATAAAATATGAATAGTGTTGCATGAAAATATAATAATTAGAGAACAAAATAACCTCTTGAAACTAAAATAATATTATTACCAAGCAGAAACTTCAATGGGAAGGATGAAAGATAAAGTTAAAATGGAAAAGATTAGGAAAAAAGATGATAGGCACAAGGCATTCACCTATTAGGTCCATTATCTGACTGGTGGGTATTTCAGATAGAAATTAAAAACAGAAAACAAAAGTAAAAAATGGTCAGAAAAAAGGTGCACCTCCTGTCACAAACTCTTATAACACTCCTCTGTGCTCTTGCCTGCAGCTCTGCATTTGCTGTGTTCTCTGGACCGCCAGCTTCTGAAGTTGGCTGAGGGTATCTGGTCTGCTGTACTTTTGAGGATTTCCACAATTTTCAAGGGAAAAGGTTTTAATAAATTTAAAAAATCCTATAAAATATTCTTGAATATGCTCATTTTATCTCTTTCCCTAAAGTTTTTTAATCATTAAAAGCACCAATAATCCTACCATGCCTCCTTCACCACCATAGCCACCCACACCACCATAGCCCCCACTGCCGCTACGGCCCCCTTCAGTGCCATAGTCACCATCCTCACCATAGCTACCTTCGTCACCATAGCCAACATGACCATCATCATCACCATTTCCCCAGTCATCGTCTTCATCCCAGCCACCTTTAACCTCAGCCACCATCCTCACCATCTGCATCTCGCCATCAGATGCAGCAACACCTCACCATGGCCATCATCACAACTGCAGCCACCAGCACCAACACGGCCACTCTCACCACCACGGCCACCATCCTCACCATAGCTGCCTTCATCACCACAACCCACATTAGCATCACAGTCACCACCACAGTCCCCTTCACCACCACAGCCACCAACACAAATACAGCCACCATCCTCACCATAGCTGCCTTCACGACCACACCGACCACAGCCAGTTTCACAGCAGTAGCCACCATTCTTACCGCAGCCGGCAACGCAACTGAGGTTATCATCCCCCTCACAGGTGCCTTCATCACCACAGACATTAGCATCAGTCACCATCCTCTCTACAGTCACCTTCACTACCACGGCCACCACAGCTACCTTTACCACCACAGTAACAACACAACCACAGCCAGCACCCACACCATGGCCATCTTCACCACCATAGTTACCTTCTCCAGCACAGCTGCCTTCATCAACACATCCATCAACCCAACCACAGCCACCAAAACAACCACAGCCACCATCCTCACCACAGTCGCCTCCACCTCCAGAGCCAGTATCACTACTACAGTCATCTTTACCAACACGACAACCATCACCTCCACGGTCCCCTCATCTCCAGAGCCACCATCATCACCACCCCTTACATTATTATGATCTTGATTTTGACAAGTAACATCAGACTTAATTATGTGTGAGTTTTGGGGAGGAATGGAGTGCAAGCTTTTTCTCTTTCTTTAAAAAAGAAAGTACTTTCTAAGCAACTAAATAGTTTAAACAAGATTGCAGAAGACATGCTGAACTTACTCAAGGCGTCAGATGTAATCGCTATGTTTAACTTCAAAAATACTTTCATTTATTCCTTAATAGCTATTCCAAAGTCTGACTCTTACTCAACCTCTGGCAAAACTAACTGGGGCTACTTTGTATTTCAGGGAAGTAGTAATGTTATATTTCTTCATCTTCCATAAAATTAGTCTGAATGGGTGAGATTTTTACAATATACACACAGAAAATCACACGTACATTCTACTTTGAGTATAAAGAAAAAAAATACTTGTCACTTAACTTCTAAAATGCTTTTGATCATAATAATCCTACTTTTCCCATTTTTTTTCCTGATCTTCCCTTGTTGAAAGTTGTCAAGACAGCAGACCAGGCCTGCACCTTACTAATGCCAAGCTAAGAGTGTGAGAGAGCCATTGCTGCACATGGGCCAATGGCTTGCTGGCCTAAGACAGCTGGTCCTCAGATTAGATTTAACACTATTCAAAAGCATCAACTTAAAGTATTTAGGAAGGAGCCTTCTGACATAATCATCATTAGTCATACACACTTTGATGATCAGCAGTTTTTAATGATATCCTGTTATCCAAATATTTATTAGTCTTGTCAATATGATTACACAAGTCATCAAAAACAATTCTGATTTTTAAGTGGATTATTCAAAAATATTACATACTGACCTATTCTCATGAATGAAAATGAAATACTGCAAATTTAGGTGTGAATAAAATCATAATGAGATATCACTGTAAATTTACAATGGTGGTGAAAAAAGATAAAACAAACTGACCCTATCAGTGCCGACTGATGAGGATGCAGAACTGGAGTTTGCATACAGTCCCGAGGGAATGCATGATGGTACAGACGCTGGGGAAAAGAGTTTGGCAGTTTCTCCAAAAGTTAAACACACTTGGCATATGACCCAGCAATTATAGTCCCAGGATTTGCTCAAGTAAAATGAAAAATTATGTCTAAACAAAAAGCTTGTAAGTGAATGTTTACAGCAGATTTATTCCTATTTGTCCCAAACTGGGGACTATCCATCCACTAATATTATGACTGGATATACAAACCACAGCTCTTTCTTATGGTGGAATACTACTCAGCATCAGACGGAATGAACACCTGATATGTACAGCAACAAGAGCAGTCTCAGACTCATTATGCTAAAGGAAAGAAGCCCAACTCAACAGGCTGCATACTGTTCAATACTGTTCCAGAATGTCATATGATCGCATACTGTTCAAATATATGACATTTAAGAAAAAGAAAAACTATAAGGATAGAAAATAGCAGTGGTTGCTGGGAGTGGGGTTGACTCAAAAGGGGCGTAAGGGAATGAGTGATGGAACTGATTTACATATTGATTGTGGTAGAGGTGGTGATGTGACTGTATGCGTCAAACTTCATAGAACGTATGCCTAAAAAGAATATGTTTCATTGTATATAAATTTTACCTTAATAAAACAGTGTGGTAACATGAAGAAAAATAAGAGTTTAAAATATGTATATTCTTTGCTTGTGTACCTAAAGGTGCAAATGAAAGTCAAAAGTCTCACTATCCCTGCGGCAGAGACAGGTTAACTTCACCATCAGCTTATGATCAGGTAAAGGCTACTGTGTTACCATGGATACAAACTCTTATTCTCTTTTGTATGAAGCCTTTAATATTATTAAATTGTGATTCACATGGTCCAGGGGTAAACTTGGAAACATCCAAAGTCACTCAAGGGTTTTTCCATTTTAGGAACCCTGCCCATAATGTTTTCTTCATGAACACATGACAAACTGTGATGTCAGTGAACATATCCTTAAGGGAAAGATTAGAAACTTTTTGGCTAAGGGTTGAAGGCAATTCCAAAAGCTATCAGCTAGTCCTAAGGTCATTAAGGCTCTTTCTTTTTTTGTTGTTTGTTACAGAAATAACAAACTTAGACTGTGGAAATGGTGACGTGTGGGAGGCTGAACCCTCCTCTCTCTGTCATCTTTCATGTGAAACCATGATTTTCTGATTTATGAAGTAGATAGTGGGGAGACTGAAGGAAGGTTTTAAAGCCAGGCTAATTCTTTGTGGTGGTAAGCAAACTGTGGTAATTTCCTCACGCATGGTAGATCATGATAGAAATAAGACTCTTTAAAAAGCACATGTATTTTAAAACTCTGTTAAAGATGTTCTGCTGCAGAGATAGTCATGCATCCGCCTAACAACCGGTAAACATGAAAACCACAGCAGCCACCAGGGACCAAGTGCTTTCTGCAGGCTAAGGAGGCACCGCACACACCTCTCGGGCCTTGGCTCTCCCACTCCCCACCTTGCTCTTCATGATCTAGGCTTCCGCGCAGCCCAGAGCTCCCTTGGCACCATGCTAGCCTTGCCTCCAGGCCTTTGTCTATTCATTCCTTCATTTGACGCAGATATTCTGACTGTCTACTATGTGTCTGTTATGGATTGAATTATGACCCCCACCCCACCCCCACCGCCCCAAATCCAAATGTTGAAGTCCTAGCCCCTACTACCACAGAATGTGACCTTATTTGGAAATAAGTCCTTGTAGATATAAGTAATTAAGATGAGGTCATACTGGAGCAGAGTGGGCCCCTAATCCTATATGAACTGTGTTCTTATAAAAAAAAATTTGGGGGCTGGGCACAGTGGCTCACGCCTGTAATCCCAGCACTTTGGGAGGCTGAGGCGGGTGGATCACGAGGTCAAGAGATTGAGACCATCCTGGTCAACATAGTGAAACCCCGTCTCTACTAAAAATACAAAAAATTAGCTGGGCATGGTGGTGTGTGCCTGTAATCCCAGCTACTCAGGAGGCTGAGGCAGGAGAATGGCCTGAACCCAGGAGGCGGAGGTTGTGGTGAGCCGAGATCGCGCCGTTGCCCTCCAGCCTGGGTAACAAGAGCGAAACTCCGTCTCAAAAAAAAAAAAAAGAAAGAAAGAAATTTGGACACACACACACACATGGAGAATGGCAAGAGATAAGGAAGGCAGAGAGCAGGGTGATATGCCTACAAGTCAAGGAAGGCCAAAGATGACGAGCCAGCCTCCAGAAGCTGGAAGACAGGCAGGAGTCAGAGTCTTCCTCACAGCCTCAGAAGGAACCAACCCTGCTCTTGGACCCTAGATCTTGGCCTTGTAACCTTCAGAACTATGAGACAATACATTTCTGTCTCAACTACATTTTTAGCTATATAAAGTACGTTTCCTACTGACAAGGAGATTCTGAAAATATATGAGAAGCTCCATTAACTGAATCCCTTGTTCAGGAGGATGGCTCAGGTGGTGATTTGAAACACTGCGCCTTTGTGGATCAGTCACGTGGCTCCTCAGTGCTTTTGCAGCCGTGACTGAGCAGCTCACCCCTGCATTCTCTGACTTCTTTTAGATTTAGATTGAATCTGCAATAACCTAAAAGACTGTACTTTTAAAGCAATTGGGATAATTGTTTCTGGAGGGAAAAAGGGAGAGTTGTATAAAGTGTGACATAGTGGCTTTTGGGCTAGGTCTGATGCCGTGGTCTTTGGGGAAATCGACAGCCTCTCATCTTGGCAAGGGCGCTGACAAACACCCAATGTTGGGGCATATGGACAACCCCAGAAGCCTCACACAGCAGCTGTTACATCGATTTCCAAGTACAGAGACCTGAGCAATGACTGTAATGACATTTTCCTGGCTGGCTCTGACCTCTGAATCTCACTGATTAGTCTAACACACACTGTGAACATCAACCAGTTAGGACTCCAAGCCAAGACTCAAAAATTGCTTCAAAATGGCAGGAGATGTTTAAGACATAATTTGTGTGAGTTGGTCATTAACTTGCTCACTTCCTGATCTTTTATACTCTCCCTCTCAATTATTTTTCCCTGTTAGGCTGATGTTTCTGTAGTAGTTAGCTCTAATCACTAAGATACTTCTGCAGGCAATTCATACTCTGGATGTTACAGAGCAGTCAATATGAATGATGGAATTAAAAAAAATTCGACTCACTATATATTCTAACTTTCCATCCATCATTCTACTTATATTTCTCTTCTTTAAATAAAAGCAATCTTTTGTTTTCCAGAAAATAATATTGATTGGATTTGTATATTCAGAGGGGTAATTAAAACATACCCAAGATGATAATTTATGCTCTATTATTTTAAGGTGACTCAAAGGCCCAAACACCTTAAGAATATCAAGTACCAATTGACGTTTTCAGATACAAATCTACCTGTGAATCTTTGATTCTATTTCCTCATTGCCAACAGTCAGATTTTCCTCTCCTGTCAACATTTTATTTCCAACAGTACATGCTCCTTTTCTCTACTCCAAAGCCCTCAAATATCATTTCCTTTCAACACTTGCCATAAATACACATCTTTTAAATTCAGTATGCCAGGATGAAGTCTGGCACTCTTCAGCAAAAACATAGCTATTGCCCTGTTTCTAAAGTTACCTAAAATTCGGATGCTTCATCTATTCCATCAACAAACATTTCTTAAACATGTAATGTGCTCGTAGCACCTGACTAGATCCTAAGTGTAATATAGGAAAAGTGAAAACAATATAATTTACATTTATACTAACCTTGAAGACAGACAAACTGCTTTTGTAAAATCAGTTGTCATGCATGAACTTAAAAGTTCTAAGATTACAAAACACTTGTATCATGATCGGCAGCAATCTGCTAGATGTTTGCCATGGGGCTATATTTCACATACAGCCTTTCAATCTCCTAAATCCAAATCATTTTCCTTTATTTCCTACCTCTGGGGTGATTTCTTCAATATATTTTATTGGCTTGGCTTTTCTCCAGATTCTACCCTTCCACAAACACTCATTAGTCCTTTCCTAGGAGCGTACCTTTTGGGTTGTCATTTCTTCCTCACCCTTTCCAGCACACAGCTGCCTTTCCCTTTTCATTTAATACACATATCCCTTTATCTCAAAAAACCACCTGGGTGGGGTACCTGCTGCATGCCTTGCATGGTTTGCTGCAGGAACTGCAGTTGCTGGTCCTTGGTGAGGTTTTCTTCTGTTCGGAAAAGCTGTTCTTTCTCTTGTTTCAGCAGCTCCACCTCATTCCTGTAGGCATCCAGCTGCCAGCGGAGACTGTCATTCTCCTCTTTCAGAGCGTAGGCCTGAGCGGCCAGGGCTGAAGGACAAACAGAACGAGTTCAAGTGAGTTACCTTCTTGCTCAGCTTGAGGAGGCCTTCTGTGCGAAAGGGAGTCTGTCACCCACATTCTTAATGTTTGTACCTGCTCAGGAATAAAGCCAAAATGCCTTACCCCGGTGCTCTCTATTTTGTAGTCGGTATGCATCACTTCTCTTGGAATTTTTATCTATTGTTAGTCCCGTCTTATGTATGAATGTTTCTTATGGGTGCGGGATTAATTCCTCCCAGATTCTTGTCACTTCACCTCTCCCTCAATGCTAGATGCCCTCACAGAAATTGGTATGTGGTGCTAGGTGGTGACAACATTCAGAATTCCAGGCAACAATCACATCTGCTAAATATTGTCTTCCCCCTTTCTACAGGATTGCTTAGCTCCTTGGAGGGCTGCTTTCTTTCAAATAATCAGCAGTTCTACAGGTTGAGACATGCGGCAGCTTCCCAGGGGAGGGAGGAATTTATATGCACACCATTCCTTCCTGCTCTACTGCTGGGACAAATTGTACAGATTGTTTTTCTCTAACTCCTATCAGAATGGGAACCTAGTTCCATCTGTTTCCCCAACAAATTAAAACTCTTTTCCTCTGCAAGGCTGAGTGGTTACTCCAATACCTCTCCCTGAAACCCCAAATTCTCCATGTTTAGATTCAGACTTCATTCATATATTCATCTTACTAAGAAACCAAGACCGTTAACTCAGGGTCTCATGCATCTCAAGGCTTCAGAAATAGCCGAAACTGAAAAAGAACCAATGGTACAAAACAGAAATTGAGGGTAGGGAATCCCTTTTCCTAGTTTCCACCTTATTGCTTAGGGGTCTCTCTGAGAATCATCAAAGCCTGCTGAGCACTCACAAAGTACTGGACCAAGAGCTTTGTATGAACTCACTCACTTCATCCCCCCAACAAGCCTGTGATGCCGTTGGTCTTATCCCCATCCTTACAGATGAAATAAATGTGGCACAGAGAAGTTACGTAACTTGTTCAATCCTGCAGAGTACGTAGCTGAAAGCCTTCACACCCAGGCTGCAGGCTCCAGAGTCTCTGCTCTTGATTATCGTTGGTCCATGTGTGTTTAGTTCTTACCAGGCTGTTTAAAACCAGTCTCACATTCCCCCACCTACTCTCCCACCAGTCTCCTTTTAATCTTCCCCCTCACAGAAAAGCCATTCCCCACTTTGCTAAGCAAAGGGAAAGTGAAAGAAAATGTGAAACGCTTGTTACCAGAAACTTCGCACATGTAACTTCCAGTACGTCAGGTCATGCTGCAGGCCCACTGCACAGCAGGCCCAGTGCACGCCCGCTTCCAGCCCCTGTTCCCGTGTCGGAGGACCAAATCAAGGTCAGCCTCCTGAGCGCACATTACAGTTCCATGGTGACAAAGCTTTACTGAGGTGCTCTGAGACCACAGTGAATTCTCTCCTCAAATATCAAACGTCAAATTATGTTAATAATAGTTTTACAGTTGAGTGTTTTACACTATTCCATCTTGCAAAATGATAATCTCTGTGTAGTACACACTGAACTACTAATCAAACAGAACATGCAATTACCCAGAAAATCCGCTACCTCAAGCCAGTCGGGATCAATTACTTAACATGCATTTACTTCATATTTACCTGTGCTCAGGTCTGTGCGGGCATCTCAGACCACAAAAAGAGGAGACAGTATATACCTCCTCTCTCAAAGAGCTTAAAGCCTAGTAAAAACTGACACACTTAAAAAGAAACTATTGCTTTCAAAGGAAGAAAGAATGGTTTGATGTCTGGAATACATTAGGCACTCAATAAATGCTGCTTGAATGAATAAATAAATGAGTTGAGATACATGACAAAAAACTGTATCCTATAGGAGTTCAGAGAAGAGAAAGAAAAATTCAGACTGAAGGAATAAAAGAGGGCTTTGAAAGATGAAAAACCAAAGAACTTGGGAAGGCTGTCTCTCAGTCGGGAGCCAGAGCACAGGCAAAAGCCCGAAGATGAAAATCAAAGGTAGAATCCTTGGGGCAAGATGGAGAGAAACTTGACCAAAAGGGCAAGTGTTTGCCTGGAAGCAGTGAGAGAAAGGTGATCCCTGTCAGGCGATGCGAGAAGACGGGGAAGGTTAGGTTCAATGGAGCGGCCAACTGAGAACCACTGACAGTGCTTGGGGTAGTGGAAGGACATGATGCAAATGGGATTTAGGAACATTAGTTTGGCAGTGGTGCATGGAACGAACTGAAGGCTGAAGAGAATGCATAAAGGAGACTTTATTTGGTGTATATGTGTACAAAACCAAGTAGCAGGCACTTTTACAGTTCTTAGGGACTTAGTCATAAAATCAGAAATTATCCAGCACGTACCCAGCAGCATGAGCCAGTACTTTTTAACATTATGCAGCCTAACTACGGATCCTGTCCACACCCTGAGATACCACCTCCTGACAGCTCTGTTTACCAAGCCATAAGGAAATGGTTATGAGGAATCATTTGTGAGAGGGATGTTGTAATAGGGCAGAATCACAGAAAATGCAAATGATGAAAAAAGTGTTGGCACTACACGGGCACATTACTACATTTAGTAGCATTCAAAGACACTTAAGTCATTTCCTTAGGAAGCTCTATTTGGCCCTTTTTCAATTCAGAGTGGCATTTTTATTATCATAACTGATAGCAGGTGTTTGTGAAGAAATCGATTAGTATGCAGGGATAGAAATTACATTTTCCAAATGAATTGCATAGCCTGCAAGATATGCTGAAATCTGTGTAGCAAAATGTAAGCAGCTATAAAGCATGTGCCAGCAGCATTATTTAAATAAATTATCTGAACATAAATACATATAGGAAGTGTACCGTCCATTATTTTAGGGGATCTCTTACAAACTTATAGAATGGCACTTCTGAGAGTTCTTATTCTTGGCTAAGCCAAGTGACCAGAGTGCCTGCCAAGCAGGATATAATACTGTTTGCATTCCTGGAATAGGAATGTGATATCATTATATATATATATATATAAAGACACACAACAGCTGTAATTCTTCCACCAAAATAACAAAAAATCAATACCATAGCAAACCCCATCAACATTTTTATAATTGGGGCATATAACTGATTTACATTCCTGATTAAGTGATTTCAAGCTTGATTTTTACAAAAAAAAATTTTGTTACTCATGTGGCAGCAAGTAGTTATCTTCAAAAGAGTGAGAAATTTTATATTGACTCCATTTAGCTTCAGGCCACCTGTTTGTAAACACCACTCAGTGTCATACTGCAGCCCTGAATCTATTCCTCAGACAAGGCTGCCTGGAAGAGGTTATCCTATGTTTCTTGGGCCAGAGCTCTAACAGAAAAAAATCCTAATAATTTCTGACAATATAATTTCTCAGTGTGTTACAAATTCAGAAATTGGAAAGTGCAATTCTTTTATTTCTCTCTTTCTTTTCTCCTTAGTTCTTTCTGGAATGCTATACTAAAGAGTTTTGAAAAACATGTCATCAAGCTTCCACGGTAAAATTTACCTTATGAGACTGCACAACAAGTCCACTATCCAAATAAGCACAAGGATTTTTTAAAAAGTACAGTGTGAATCTTTTGGTAGAAATTCCTAAGGAGTGCACCAAGTGCCAATAGATATAATATCTAAGAGACACCCCATGTGGATTACCAATTTCCAATAATAAAAGAAGAAGAGAATTAGACACTTTACATGTAAACTGGACTGAACATGATTAAATCTTTTCTTTGGTGAGTTTAAGCATACTGCAGAATCTAGTGGTTCCTCTGGATTACCATCAATTATGTTAACAAACTACCCATTTATGTATTGATTGAGAAAACGTGGCGAGGAGCTGTAGCATTCACAAGAAGCTTAAGGCCAGTAGAGTCATCCATTTCCGCTTAGTACTTTAGAAAAATTCTGAATACCGGAATTTTATCATTGGACCAAAAATGAAATAAGAATATTGGAAAATTTTTGCTAGGCAAGGTAGTTATACTTCAAAAATTAGCACTGGACTAATAAAACAATCGAAATGACACTAGTATCTAAAAATCAATCCAAAGATTGAACTGCACTGCTGAAGAAAAGGCTTTAAGGTATTGTAGGATCTTGTTATATTCTTTACTAGATTCCATATAAACTATTATTCTTTATATTAATTATGGTCAAAGTGACCTCCTCTTCTGTCCCCTGTCTTACTGTGTTTCCATGGGAACAGATAATGGCATGCTTAAATTCTTTAAGTAAATCATCTGGTGAAAGCCTTGAAATCTCTTTTACCAGCCTGAGCCAGCCTCAGAAAAACAATTAGCAATATATGAAAAATGTAAGTTATTTTGGGTTATGTCCCAGTAAGCTGACAGTCTGTTAATATCTTTTTCATGCTCAGGCAAGATGTAACTAAATAATAAAACATT
The DNA here is from genome assembly GCF_009761245.1 of Sapajus apella. Classification (NCBI taxonomy): domain Eukaryota; kingdom Metazoa; phylum Chordata; class Mammalia; order Primates; family Cebidae; genus Sapajus; species Sapajus apella. Next base: position 22,595,312 of record NW_022436972.1, on the reverse strand, counting down.
TTAACATATTGTTTCTAACAATATCTGTGTTTCTCCAGAACTGTTAGTCTTTGTGTGTTTGGGGAACTCTGTGTTTAACATTCCCCCTCCACTTTGCCAGATGTCCTCCTGAAATGCTGGAAGGACACTGCTGAACTGTAGCTTTCTTTCCCACCTGCAAAGAAAGTCTTTTTCAAGGATTTCATTGGCTGCTACCCAGGTAGGCAGTTGTACCGACAGCCCCTGAACATAGGAAGACGGAGCAGGCTGAAGGCCTGGCAGATATCACCACAATACCTGTGTGCCTTTAAAACAGCTGCCTCCTCAGCCACAACCCTGCCTCCTGCTCCCCTATGAAAGGGAGCTGTAGTCGTGGCTCAGTGACAGGGACTCTCTCCAGCTTCTATCAGCTTCTCTGCACTCTGAATCTTCTTGTGAGGTTCCTTGAGGCCTTTAGATGCTGTTCTGTGGCAGAGACATCCTCACACTGTGTACTCAAACTCATGCATTGCTTTGTATACAGGAGTGTTGCTCCTGAGAGGTGACTGCCCTAGCGGGCGCCATGTGAGCAGTTCTCATCAGCGGAGTGTAGGAGGAGTGATGATGCCTTCCGCACAGTCCCTCATTCTTTGCCTGCTACTGGAATGAGCTTGGGTCTCTGAGTCACCACATGGAGGAAAGGTGCCCACAGTCCCAGCCTATCTGCCTTGGACTGTTCTGTGTCCCAAAAGTAGCACTTTTTTTTGTTAGGCCGCTGAAAATTTGGGACTTCTTTAGATAGCAGCTGGTGTTACTCTAACCCAGTGTTCTCCAAACACTGGCCTGCGTTACAAGCTCCTGGTAGGCATAGTAAAACACACATTTCTAAGCCCTACCCTCAGAGTTTTGCAGTTCAGCTTGTCTGGGAGGAGGCCCCAGATTTGCATTCTTCCAAGTCCCCAGGTGGTGCTGATGCTGCTGGTGCAGAGACTATACTCTGAGAGCAACTGCTCAGACTGCCACTCATTCTATCCCAATTCCTAAGTTGGGGCTGTGGTTGGCTTGTTTGGAGAAACGCTTCTGAAGGAACCACATGCTTGGCTTTTCATTCTGGTTTTATTCCTTGATCTCCTTTTGTATGAGCCCCAGCTCCACGTTCTGCACCTGGTAAGGCAGCCCTGTCACATCCCTGTGCCCAGGTCCCATGAGCTCAGCTCTGCCCCGGTGCTCCGAGTACCTCCTATGGAGTTAGGAGAAGATTTGGGCAAAAGGCACAGTCACTATTCTGTTTTCCTCAAATAACAGTAGCAGTAATAAGAATAGCAATAGTGGTAGTGACAGCTAATGATTTTTATATATCAGGTACTGTGCTAAGCATATTATTTACACAGTATCCTTTCACCCTCATGAAAACATGATACAGTAAATACGATTATTATTTCTATTTTCAAGATGACAGAATGGAGTTTCTGAAAGACAGAGGTTTCTGGTTGGAGGCTCAATGTGTGGCTGTAGAACTGTATTCCTAGATGTAATATCACCAGGGTAGCTTAGCTCCACGTAAGTGCCACCCAGCCCAGAGAAAGGAGGGAACCGGGGACCCTACCGTAGTGGCTCACCTGCTCCTAACAGAAGTAAAACATTTCATTTCTGGCTCTATCTGGGGAGTGCTCTGCTGGAGAGAGACTCTGCTATAAAAGCAGAGAGGATGATGCTATTTTAAAATAAACATACCTGTATTTTCCTCTGGACAAACTTGGGGATGATTTATGGAGAAGTTAAGTTCACCCTTCAGGAAATCTTGACTTTCTTGACTTCAGAAAGATCCTACTTTCTGCCCTATGTCTCTCTCCTCAAACAGCCACACTGATACCCACTAGTCCCATAGCTCAAGAGCCTGAGTTGCTAACAATGCTTTATTGAGGGAGTTTTGTCCACAGACCCATGCTGATCTCAGGATTCCAGAAGATGCAGTATGAGACTGTTCACCCCATCCATCTGAACTCACCCGTTTGTTTTTTAAAGTATCTGTGCCTTCAGTTAGAATAAAGGTGACAGAAATGCCTCTCCTGTTGTGCTAACCTCCCATGAACTCTGTCCCGAGTCTACTCTGATTGGGCTGATGAAGGCCAAAGACAAGGACCAGTACCATGCTCAGAAGGCCAATGGAGGCTCAGGATCCTTCATTGTTGATGGCCTCAATCTCAGTGGCAGCTGTTGCCATCAAGGCCTCCCAGTGGCCAGGCACAGAGCTAGAAAACATCCTGGGATGACATCTGCTGACAGCCAGTCTCCTGCTGGAGAGCCTCTTACAGTAGCAACCAAGTACAATTGATCTGTTTTTCAATAATACCTGTATAACCACTGAAGCAGCAATCTTCCTCAAATTGCTCACAGAAATTTCTTCTGCTATATTTTTGCAGGATTATTATTATTACAACTTAGCATTGACATAACATTTTATATGTGCAGTGTATATTCGAATCTGCACATTAGCTATTATTAGGGAAAGCTAAACAGAAGAAGAATGCAGTGTCTATTTCCATCATTGTGTGAGGCCAGTGGAATAAGGGTAATTTGGAGAGTGCAGGTAAGCTAGATCCTGTCATTATGATGGCTTAATGTGAATCTGGAGGAACAACGGGCAGCCGGTGACTCAGGAAAAGAAAATCCTCTGCTCCTCCCTCCACAGAGCTCTTCCTGAGGAAGTAGTCTGTACCAGCAGCAGAACCAGGAGGTGCTGCTGGGCTGCTGCCACTATGGAGAAATCACATCATGCCTTATCACTTTTCCGTTTACATTATTATCCTTTGATCCATCCCACAACCATCCCCATTTTCCTCAGAGGAAAATAAGCAAAGGAAAGAGGCATGTTCACTTCTTCCAAAAGCAGGATAAGTCTGTCATTTAAAACCCTCTTGAAGGATGCTGTGTCAGGTGAGGGATGTCTTTAGAGTCCTCCGGGAAACACATCGGAAGTGTATGCTGCAAGTATGAGCTGAGCCCCCGACTCTAGGCCAAGCCGGGGACAGGGCGGGCCTTGCCTCAGCAGCTCCCAGCCCAGCTGCAGGGAGAGCTACAGATACGGAATCTGGTGGAAGATGGTTGGAAGGGCGCCAGGAGGGGCCATCCTCACACCGTGTAATGGGAGTCAAAGGAGAGAAGGCTTCTGGCTGGAACATAAGAGCTGGGGGAGGCTCTTTCTGGAAGGCAGGGGTTGAGCTCACATGCTGAAGAGCTGAAGGGAAGCAGAGCAGGGCTGCTGCACAGTGGACACTGCTTTACCAAAAGGCCCAGCGATCTCCAGGAGGAGGTGCCATGGCCATGGAGGGAGAGGAAAGCAGGCTGCTTCCTACTCAGCCCCAAAGCAGGCAGGAGCATCTCAGGAGGAGGCATTTCCCGCCACTCTTCCTTTTCTTTTGATTAGATTTCACTTTTCTTTTTCACTTTTGGTCCCTATTTTGATTTCCAAGATTGTAGGGTCATTTTAAAAAATCTAAAGGTTTTAAAGATTCTTTTTCAGGAAAGTCAGACTTAGCTAAGCCAGGCTAGATCATAAAATGGCACTAGCTTTCAGGAAGGGTACCCCCTGCCTGCAGACAGCGCGCCTCCCTTGGGTGTGGTGCTCCACCACGGTCTTTGCCCTGTGTGACTTCGTCCTAACTAGTAGTTGGTATTGTCCAAAGACAGAAACTTTAAACAGCAATCCTTCCCTCCAAAACAACTCCTCTCATAGCCTGCAGTATAAAAACAGTGACCTCTTTTTCCTCCCGTCTTACAACTTTCCTTCCTTTTTAACAAATGGTCACTTCTAATTTTCATCAAGAAACTTTCCCCTTAAGAAGTGATATTTCCCTTCTCCTGCTCTACACACTACATGCAAAAACACACATGCACACACACATGCAGTTATATTAATATTTGAATTGGTGCTTCTACCACATAAAACACATCCACACTATGCAATGTGAAATGACGGTGAGCCCAAACCTAAGGTATTTTCTCAGTTCCATGCATTGCTCTTTGCAAGCGGCAGCATCTTTTTGTAAAGATTTTATTTTATAATGCCAAATACTTGCAATAACAACAGTGGGCTGAACAGAAAACTTTTATTCGAAAACTACTTCTGCCTTCGGTAAACCGTTAACTATTCAGACTACTAAGAGGGCACTAAGACTTCACTTTTATGCTTGGGCAGTGACTGTGGTTGGCCTGTCTGCGAGCCTCCTCCCTACTGTACTCATTACCAACATTGAAATTGACTTATGAACACTTACTTTTGTCTGGCAATAGGATAAAAAGTATCAGCATTCTCTCTAAATGTATAACCAAGGTAGCAGGACCTGGTATGAACAGCTAGCTGATATCTTAAGGTATCTGTACCACTTTGGTATCTCTTAAATGAGCAACCTTGGACTCATCCCAAATGTTATGAATCTGAGTTTCTGGATGTGCCTTTCAGCAAGTTTCTTTTTTCTTTTTTTTTTTTTTTTTGGAAGGAAGTTTCGTCCTTGTTACCCAGGCTGGAGTGCAATGGCGCGATCTCGGCTCACCGCAACCTCCGCCTCCTGGATTCAGGCAATTCTCCTGCCTCAGCCTCCTGAGTAGCTGGGACTACAGGCACGCGCCACCATGCCCAGCTAATTTTTTGTAGTTTTAGTAGAGACGGGGTTTCACCATGTTGACCAGGATGGTCTTGATCTCTTGACCTTGTGATCCACCCGCCTCGGCCTCCCAAAGTGCTGGGATTACAGGCTTGAGCCACCGCGCCCGGCCTTCAGCAAGTTTCTAGGGTGATTCTGATGGATGCCAACATTTTAGAATCACTTCCCTGGCCTTTAGGGACCAGGTCCCCACTTCCTAATGCTTTCTTCATAACTTTCTTCTAGTCTTAGGTTTATTTCATTAGTTTTTCATACTTGCTTTCTTTTGGCCTTTTCCAACAGCTGAAAAAATCTTCTCTCCTGTGTTTATAACCCAGCACAGCCTTCTGGGCTTCTCCGCCTCTGCCGTGTCTTCTTGCATTCCACTCAGCCTGCTCCTCGCTGAATGCTACCTCCTGACTCTCCTGGAATGACACTGTGACTAAATGCTTTCATAAATCCTACAGGCAGTGTCTCCAGAACACATCGTTCTGATCTGCTCGATGTTGTCGTGTATTCCTTTTCTTTGCAGCCATATGTCTGGAGAAAGTTTCAGCTATGGCAGGTTAGTGGCTGGCACCCAGGAGAGGCCAGGCTGAGCCTCTGGAACTGATTGCCCTTGACCCAGCGCCGGGACCAGCCTTTTACTGTGGAAGAGGAGGCCTCTCCTGCGTACACGTGCTTACCATACCAGTGTCTAGATTCGCAGAAGCTTTTCTCCTTGGTGAGTGGCCAGGCGTGCTTGCTTCCCTCTCTCACTGCTGATGGATGAGCAAACAGTCCCTGTCTATTCTCCTAGAGGTAGAGAAAGGCAGGGACTCTGTCCCTGGTTTGCATCACCACTCATATCAGGCACCCTCCTCCCTGGCCCTCCCTTTTCAAGCCGCCTTTTTTCCAATGAACCTGAGGATACTCCAAATGCGCCCAGCACAGACGTGTAAGGGGACTTCTCCACCTGGGTCTCACATGCCCCACTTAAACCACCTCCCCCTCCCATTCGTTGCTCCTTTATCTTTGCCTATGTCAGTCACTTCCTGTCCACTACAGATTTTTATCCTTTACTCCATTTTTGTTTTCTTCTCATTCCTGCATTTTATTACCTTACCTCAACCTGTTTTGTTCCCTCCTTCCTGCCTAATAGGTGGTGAAAGAGGTAACCTTTCTCACATCCTCACAAAAAAAGTTTTTGCTTTGCCCATTAAAGTGGTTTTGCATTTCTGATAAGTATAATTTTTCAGGTAGCAATGTTTTATTCTTACCAGCACCTCCTTAGCCTTTGCAAGTGCTGAGATGCCAGTTAAGCGCTAGGTGACAGCCATCCATCCTCAGGTTACATGTCAGTGGTTTTGAATCCTTTGAGCATCAGAATCACCTGGGGAGGGTTTTAATAACACAGATGCCTGGGTATTAACCCGTGGGCATTGGTTTGTGCATAAAGTTTCCCAGGTGATTCTCACGTGCAGATGGGGCCGTGAACCACACATTTATACCTTCTGCTGTTGCTCCCAACTCTCCATATTGCCACAGTGCCTGGTATTTGCAGAATGCCACAGAATCCCTTAATTGCTTATTTCTCACAGCCTCATTGAGGAACTCCCAGGATAAGCCTCATGTCATTGCTGAGAAAGCCGAGGCTTGGGAAAGGGACATTATTTGCCAAGCCATGTCAGAAATAAAACCAAGGTACTTCAAGGGCCCTCTGACCTCATCTGCTCAAAGTTACTTCTTCTTTTTTCTTGAGATAGAGTCTCGCTATTCGCCCAGGCTGGAGTGCAGTGGCGCAACCTTGGCTCACTGCAACCTCTGCCTTCTGGACTCAAGCGATTCTTCTGCCTCAGCCTCCCATGTAGCTGGGATTGCAGGCATGTGCTACCACACCTGGCTAATTTTTGTATTTTTAGTAGACAGGGTTTCACCATGTTGACCAGGCTGGCCTGGAACTCTTGACCTCAAGTGATATGCCTATTTCAGCCTCCCAATGTGCTTAGATTACAAGTGTGAGCCACAGCACCTGGCTTCCAAGTTACTTCTTTACTGTATGCAGTAACTCTAAAGTCCCCCTGCCAGTGATACTGGTTCTCACTCGTAGAGGGCCCTTTCTCAGAGCCATGCTAAAAATTTGACCACCCAGATGGCTCTCTCTTCCAAAGACAGTATCACAGTGAGCTTGGTAGTCCTCAGTCAGGCCCCGACAATGGGGAGGAAATGCAGAAGGAAGCCAAGGACTTATTTTCGAGATTCTCAATATTTAAGTGATTCAGATGGCTCCTGTTCACATTCTTCATCTGGACACATCATCACTTCTTTTCATACCCTGAGTTTGAGTGCTACAAAATCTTGCTTCGACAAACTCAGCATTTGTCTTCATGGAGTCCTTGGGCAGGGGAAATGCATGTATTTTATAAACTGTCTAGATGGATAAATTATAGCAATTTCTCCCTGGGAGAGAGTTGTTCAGACATTAAAACCCTCTATATATTGAGCATGATAACCTTTCTCACATCCCCACAAAAAACAGTTTTTGCTTTGTTCATTAAAATGATTTGTTTTGTGTTTCTGATGAGTATAATTTTTCAGGTAGCTATGCTTTATTCTTACCAGCACCTCCTTAAAAAGCATCCGCAAGTGCTGAGGTGCCAGTTAAGCACTATTAATCAAACAGTAAATGCTTTTAAACAGCTCTGCCTTTTTTTCTAATTGAGAAATAGAGCTGTTTGGGCAAATTTACGAGGTGACCTTGATTGAATTAAAGAGGTCAGCGATGGAACAGACTTCAAACCCATCTTCAGTGATTTTTTTAAAAAATGACTTCCTTCCAATTAAGCAGAAATTAGCATAAAATATTTTGTTTCTGAAAGGTTAAAAGAATTCCTCTGAGAAGGCAGCTCTCTAGTTACTAGCTTTTTATTGAAGATGGGAAGTAAGGGACTACAGATAGTTTCATATAAAGTGCTTTGTTAACATGACACTGATGATCCAGCATCAACTGCAATATTTCTTAGGAGCCTAAATGTTATACAGAAGCGGCAAAAGTCCATTTTAAATTTTATTTCCTATTTCAAAGTCCAAGAACCCAATGACTTTCAATTACTAAGAGAAAGAAAGAAAACTAAAGCAAGATAAAGTTTATCACTTGCAAAAATTTCAACCTAGTTCTACAGAAAAAAGCTTCAAATGTTACCTATTTCTTTACTCATCTTCCTGTTAGCCCCATCCATCTCCTTGCCATAGTCCCCCACATTTTAATGACCTGAAGGAATGTCACAATCTTCCTGCCAAAAAGAGTAACATACAAAGTGTCTGATACATAAGGATGGAAGCAGGATTCCAGAGAGAGGAGGAGGCACCACACACAGGTGGTACTTTGGGGACTGCTGGGTGTTTCTGAGCACAGCCACCCTGAGAGAGACACACAATATAACATAGTGCTCCGTATCCCACAAATCTACCCCTGCCAACCCCAGAGAGTCAAGTGGACATGGATTATATATAGGAGAGAGGCACAGCAGTGCTAGAGAAAGAGAAGGGGCCCTGAAGCCAGATACCAGTTATGAGGCTTGGGGTAAGAAACTAAACCTCCAAGAGACCTCAGGGTCCTTATCCAAAAAATGTAGTCAGTACTATGAGGATTAAATAATAGGTTTTTTTTTTCTTCAAAATGAAAAAAAAATATCCCCCAACAGATTAAAAATTAGTTCTTCCTGGTTTTACTTTCCTATGCACTCATTTAAAAAAATCTCGCTCCCCTACTATGTACAATGCAGTGGGCTGCGCATTCTTTATGTGAAAGTTTAAGCTCTCACACTTCTTTATGTTAGAGTTTATCTACTAGTTTTTGGCTATGATTTCGGAGGGCACAGAGAGCAGGCTGTAAGGACCCATGATTGGACACTATTCAGGGAAGAGCAGAACTGATGTTATGCTATGAGGATTTTTCAGTGTAGATAAGCAACCCTCTCAGATCCAAGTTTTAGTTTCAGTCTTTTAAGACTTTGTCAGCTATTCTTTCCCCTTTTTATGGCACTGTAAAGAAGACAAAGGATATGGTCCCACACACATTGTGAGAAGTCACTGAATATTTGTTGCTTTAATTTTGTCACTGCTTTGTATTATGACATTGTTTAAGACAATTTGTGGAGGCAGAGGACTAAGGATAGTGAAATGGATGGCTTTAGGACACTCAGTAGATTAATTACACTAGCAAAGTCCAGTATTGCAGGTGGAGACATTTCATAAACAACTGATGGGTAAATCGCTACAAGAAGAAAAATAAAATCTCTCATCCTACCTCCAAAAGATTTGCCAAATATATGTTGTAGATTAAGTTGTGCCTGAAAACTTCTAATCACAAAAAAATCACAAGTATCCAATACAAACTTGTGATATTTATTCAGCAGCTCAACTATTATTTGGGGCTACCAAAATTCACTTTTCTCATGAATTTAGGACATTGGGGGAAGGGAGAAGACATATTATTTCCAAGGTCTCTTCCAGATCAGAATTTCCCTGAGTCTGTGAATCTCAATAGGATTGATATTACTGTAGATCCTGTCCCTCAGACTCTTATTTTTAAAATATATTGAGAGGTACATCTCATAAAGAAAAGCCTTGGGGACAGAGAAACAGGTAGAGGCACTTCAATAAGTCTTGAAATTAGATGGTGAGTCAATAAACTGGTGATCTTCAAGTAGGCTCTCCCAGACCCTGGGGGTGCAGAGAAAACACGGGATGAGATGGGAAATCAAAGGGCTGATATTGTAGCTCAGATCATTTCACATCTACCATCAAGCACGTGCCTGTGGTTTGAGAAATATCTTCATTTTTCTCTTTACCTTTCTGGGGACTTATGAAATGGAAAACAGGGGTTGTGACAGTGTGTATGGTTACCAGAGGAAACACATAACAACACAGCACTGAACAATTCCCTATGCACTTTGCCTCTTCAAACTATTTCCTTTTCTTTTTCTTGTCTAAAGTCATAGAGTGGCCTCTGCTTTCAGGAAATAAATGTCATTCAATTAGCAAATGGTTGGTACCAATTTCCTGAATAATTTTTAGTGGTGGCATTTCTGTTGGGATGGGCTTAAAAAGAATTTGCTGGGTGCACTACCTATGTTGAAGCAAATCTCCTTCTAGTTAGTAGAAAAATACAGAAAATGATGGGAGGCCAAGCAGAAGCCCCAGTTGGCTTTGTCTGGATTCACATATTAAAGTAATAAGCATCTTCAAGCTACCTTGGCCTCCAAAAGGCATTATGGCTCCATGTATACTGCAGGCACTCAAAATCTTTGGTTGATTTTATTTGGTTACTGACTCTTATGATGTCACTGAAGACATTTGAAAGAGATTCTAGAGTCTTTTTCCCATAAAATTCACTGGTGCCATAAAAGGGTCATTAACCCGAAAAGGAGAAAGCTAGTATTGAGCTCTAGACCTTCCACTTACAATCTTGGGTAAATAACATAACTTCTCATCATTGTCAATCTCTCTATGGGTAAGAACTCAACATTTCTGCCTGGTTTAGAACTTGAATTATTTCTTGGATCCATTAATTAATATTTATACCAATATGATTAGCTCTTAGAATAGGAAATTGTAAGATTATGTGGTCTGGGAAGGTAAGCATATTATGGTGAGTTAACTGTGGAAATTCCCTAATTTAAAGCAAAAGAAGGCAATTCAATAAACTATCATTATCTGATACTAGTTACTATTCCTTACTATTCTTGGCTTTCCAGAATGACTGGAAATGTCTAGGTAGTATTCCTCAACCAACATGGAATTTTTTCATAGATTCTCCTAGGTAATTTATAAATCAATATTTATTGTAGCTTTAATTATTTAAATAATACATGTATATATTGTAGACATTTTTGATATGCACAGAAAAAAAAACAAAAATCCCTTGTAAATACACCATCTGGTGATGATCACTCTGAATATTTTGACCTATATCCTCACAGATTTTCTCCTAACATAAATTGTGAATATAACGCATATACACACAATTGAAATTGTCCAAGCAGGAGTTTGTAACAGCTTTGATCACTTAACAATATATTAAGAACCTTCTCTCATCCCATTTTTAGAGTCTAAACCATGGTTTCTTTCAAGACTGCTCATGGATATACCATTAATTAACCAATACCTTAATGTTAAATGTTTACATGTTTCTAAACTAGTTCTGATAACTGAAAATTTAGGTAACTGCTTTGAGCTGCAATGACCAGCATGTCCCAAGTAGAAAGCAAGTGCCTTTGGGACACAGCAGCTCTAGAACTTACAGGGGGCACATTAAAGACCCTGCAACACCCTGCCTGAAACACTATGATTAACAGACTCTGTATTACAGCTTTTGCTCCAGAAATGTTTCTTCCTACTTCTCTGCTAGTGACGGGAGTCTAAAATAAAACTTTCCTTCTCTGGCCACTTCCTAGAAGGCTTCACAAATTGTGTCCTTGAACTGGGGGGAAGAGTTGTTGGCTCTTGCTCCCTCTTGGATATCAAGAACATTCAATGAAGTGAAAGAGAAGGGTCTCTAAGCCATTTAGATATGGGAGAGCTTACTATAATAATAATTTCCCATAAACTTCAATTTCCAGGGCTAAGTTAGATTTCCAATTTCCTAATCTAAGAGCTAATCATATTGGTATAAATATTAAGTATCATATAATGGCAAGTGGAATTTCCAAGAAAGGGAAGAAAGTAATTTTTTTGTATTAGTTATGTGACTCTTAACTGCATATGGTTAACTAGAATTCCACAAGACATCTCCTGTCTTCACTTCCTGTGTTTGTGTAGTATACCTAGCATCTTCAAGTCTTTGATGAATGAAGCTTATGCGCAGCAGTGTTAGGAGTCAAGGTAGAATAGTTTTATGTTATCTACTGTGTTTTGATGAACAATACAGTATAAAGGCAGGGTAGAATTAGGACAATGATGATCATGAACAGCACATCACAATGCTAAGAGGTTGGTAACAGTGTATGTTTTATATGGCCTAGTATTGATTCTTTTGGCCAGTGTCCTACTTTAACAGTGTTATAGTCACACTTTGAGATTTCGGATGGAGAGGTAGAGAAGAAAATCAACAGATGCTATTTTTCCACTATCGACTGGCCTACATATCTATAGCTTCTCTGCCCTACTCACATTCAAGGGACCTACAAGATGCTTTTAGAAGGTCTGGTCCAGTTGCTATGCTTTTAATAACCTCAGGAATCTACTCTGACCACCTCAAAGATTTTAGCTTCTACTCTCAAAGGTCCACAGGAAAGAGCCTATGATCCAGGAAGAATACAAACTTATTTGTTCTCTATTTTCCATTTCATCAATATATAAAAAAAAAGCTCTTTAAAAAAAGGTCTACTTATTACACGAGGACTCTTGTCTGAAACCAAAATCATGTAGAATTTTATTACTGAGCCTCAAAAATACACAAAAAAATACAGTTAACTGTGCAAAAGAAAAAATTTAGAAGCCAAAACATTCTTCTGTAATGTTATAACACAATTTGGTTTCTTCTTTATTCATTATTCTTAGTCGTTAGGTTTTCAAAAATGACCAGGTATTACTTTTATAAAAATACAACTTTTATTTTTTTTATATGTTACATGCTGTTAAAGTGCAATGGAGTGACCTACTGAGTGTTTTCCATAAGCATCTACTAGAATCACAGGTAAGCACTTGACAAAATTCATCGATGTTTTAAAGGATAATCCCTTTTTCATAATCAGAGATTCCCACGTATTGCTTATAAATGAAAAGGGAAAATCAGGAACAAATTCTACTAAAGAATTCTCTCCTGTGTTTAGCAAAGAACAACAACAACAACAAGCTTACAAACTTACCCAGATTCTGTCATCTAAACTCCTTCAAAAAATATCCTGATTTTTTCTAGAAGTTGTGCAAACCGCACTTAAATTCCAACAACACTGTGTTAATTTTGCTCAAATGCAAGCTGAAAACATATTTTAACATCTCCTGTCAGAATGAGATACTAAGAGTGTCGATAAAATGACACTAAAATAAATGTACATTTAGATTTCTGTTACAAGTGGCTGCTTGGCTCTGGGAAGACGTTAGGTTGCTATAGTATTTTCCATAGCAACTTTGCATCTTATTACATAAATATTCCCTCAGTGTCCTTAAAGCCTGCTACAGAAACAGGATTAAATCTACTCTCCTATGTAATGATCCTGCATCAAACCTCATCAGAATAAAATGCCCAGAAAACATAATAAACTGTAATCTAGATAATGGTGTTCCTGGCAGTCAATAAGCATCAGAGCACTTTGGGCCGCACGTAGGTGGCAGTGCAGTGACCCTGTGCTGCTCCTTGGCCATGTGTCTTAACCTTTCCCAGGTCAAGGCCTTGGTGGCTCTGCCTTTCTGAAGCGTGGTCGCTAATGTCCTCATTCTTTTCCTCTGCCTGCCAACTGCCCATCAGCCCAAGCCCTCCACCAGGCTCAAGGGACTCATGGTGCTAAGCAAGAAGCCAAGGCCTGACAGCAGATGGGAACATGCTGGGCTGTCACACAGGAAACCTTGGGGAGATCCCACCCAACACCAAGCTAGAATCAAACAGGTATGGATTGTTTAAGAACTTTGGCTAGGCCTCAAATGAGTTTCATGGAGGTGCGGCACCGTTAAGTAGTTAAGAGTATTAGGGAAAGTCCTTGGTCCCCTGGACACTAATGTTAGCAACACAGTTCAATCTTACATAAAATTCCAGATTATGGAAAGTTTGTGCATATATGAGAGAGATGTCAAGAATCATACCATTGTTAGGTGCTACATAAAAATAGCATTATAAGGGGGCTAAGCTTAAAGACAGTTTAGTCTCCAAGTGTGAATTTATAAAACAAACACAGTCTGGTTGGGCAGAAGGAGTGTTTCCATTGAAATGGAATCTTCTGCTACAGGATCAATTTAAATAGCATCTGTTTTATTGCATTTAAAAGGTGAAGCAATTTATAAAAATTTTTTTTCTACGCTTTTCAGAAGCATATCCATTATGGAAAGGGAATTGTAACTGCACACAAGATTAGGGAACTTAAAAATCCACCCAAAATAAACATTTATTTGAATTCCTTGGGCAAGAGTACCAAGATTTTAAAAAACAAAAAAAAAGGAAAGAAACAGGAAACCCTTGGCTCCTTTGCAAATGAAACTCTGTTTAGAGTTTAGGAAGAAAGCAGGCTACTCAGCCCTCCTTGCAAGAGTTCTCTTAGCATCTTTAAGCCACATTAGTTCTGATTCATCACATTTCCTTGTTTGGCCCCCTTGGATTCCCAGAAGAAAAAAATGCTTGTCTTTGATTCCGTGGTCATTGATGGACACAGTCCACTGCTCTATTTCTGTTTCAGGAGATAGTGCCCTGGGCTGTCATTACATGTGAATATAGCTTATCCTTCTATGCTTCCACTCGACACAGACACCCCTACCCTTGGGGTCTGCTGGTGCCTGGAGCTCAGATCCCAACATGGGGTCTCAGACTGAGCCATCTCACTTTCAGTGTCTGAATTCTCTTGACCCTCTGCCAAGTTCTGAGCCAATCTAGAGTGAGCCTGCTTTAGGTTACATTCAGTGCTTCCTAAAAGTTTCTACCAGCTGTGAATGACAAAGCCCTTTTCAGTTGGCCCCTTCAGTCAGCTGCCGCACCCTGTCTGGTATTCAGTAACCCGCTCCTTCATCTGTGCCCAGGCCAGTGATGCGGTAGCAGTGAGCCTCTTGTCAAGACTGTGCCTGATTATATTCTCCTGACGGGCATTTTTAAGGATCTTTCAGAAGCACTACCACGCAGAAAATACTTAATCAGAAGAAAATAGGTTGTCCTGCTATTCAAAGAAATCAATGGGATGGTCAGAGAGAGCCCTATTAGTATTTATTAGTATTATTTTAATGTAAAGCTTCCAGCTACATATATAACTATTCAGATAGGCTGATACTGCTAGTTCCAACCGAATCTAATTATGAGTTCCTAATTTGATTTAGTGGCTGAAAGATTTGGAAAGTCCTTGTTTGACTTCTTAGTGAAGTTAAAAAAAAGATTCCTTTGTACCTATGTTATGGTGAATTTTCAGGAAAAATTGACAACTCAGAAGACATTCTTCGTAATTAAGAGCATCTGCTTCTATAAAGAGCTCAGAGTTTAAATGAAATGTTGTTAAAATTCAGAAACATTTGTTTGTGTTTTATGGAATGGTATAATGATTGTCTATTGAGCAAGGGACTTTTTAGTTTCACTCTTCTAAAATTTGTGTTCAAAGTACACTCATCAAATAGTGGGTGAAGCATACACACTATGTAGTGATGTTCATTGTGGTTTATACTAAATTTTATTTACTGGCTTTAGGACATACCTAACATTAGAATTACACTTTTTTAACTTAAAACACTTTTTTAACTTAAAACACCCTGCAGGACAGGGTGTCCTGTATCTAACTCTCTGTGCCCAGGGTCCACAGCACCTTGAACGTACAAAATTAGATAATCAAAACAATGCCAGACTATAGCTCTCTGGGCCATGGCCTGTTCACCATGTGGCACTGAATTTTGTGTGTATAAAGTTCTACATTTTGTTTGAACATGCCTCTTTATACTTGCCATTTCCATTTATTCAGAACAAATGTTCTCAGGGTTATCATCTTCCTATCAACTTCTGGGACAAAGGCATCAAAAACATTTACATCAGAAGAAGGGGAATATGAATTGAAGTCCACAGACTTTTATTGAGTACTTACTGGGGAAAAGCTCAGGGCTGGGTGTTGGAGGATGACGAAGCAGAGTTGACACTTACTGAGTATTTACTAGATGCTCAACACTCTAAGTGAAGTCAGAAGTGCCTTACATGCATGGACTCATTAACTCTCACAATACTACAACGTATAGGGTTTTGTCATCTGAGGCCCTACAATCTAGGACAGACTTCCTCTTTCCTTTCTCCTTTTAAATTTCTTGTGAATACCACCCTGCCCAGCAGAGTCAGCCTGGAGGGAGGAAGGTAGTGGAAAAGGGTAAGGGAGTAGGAGAGAGGCAGAGAGAGGGAAGGAGGAGGAGAGACAGAAAGAGAAAAAGGAAGAACAGATCTGGATTTTAAAGTTTGGCCTCATTTCAGTAGGAGGCAGACTAAACAAAAATAAATTTGAATTTTTATCAAAAATTATCTTCACAGGCTTTAGAGCAGGATGCTGATCTTCTTGAATGAATGCTTCAATAAATCTGTCATCATTTTCAAATTTATTAACAAAATTCATTTTCATTTTTATCAGCATCTTAGTTTTGCTCCAGTGAACTCCTTTTCCCCTTTAAGATTCAATTGATGAAGAAGAGTGAACACCCCACCCAGAATTCTATTGTAGGTATTGGAGAATTATAGCTAAAGACATATTGCAAATTATTATATGTGGTAAAAAGCAAAAGTACAATGAAATATTCTTCATATCCAAGACAGCAAAGATATATTGAAACATTTTGATTATTTTTTTAAAAAAGTAAACCCAAGTTATCACACAAGTCCTTACACAATAAATTATGCCTTTTCTAAACATCAAACAAGTCATTTCTAAACACCAAACAAGTCAATTCTTTCCATCTCCTCCCTGCCCCCCAAAATAAAACCCATTTCAGGGTAGTTTTTGTCTGAGTATGCAGATGACAAGCAAGGCTGGCCCTGGGGGACCAAAGATGGCACAGGGAGGTGACAACTGAAGGATATTCTCTTCTGGAATTTCCAAGAATTCCTGGGGCAGCCACTACCCGGGAGGTCTGGGGCAAAATCCCACTGTTGCAGCAGAGAGGAAATTGGCAAGGAATTCCTTAAAGGATGGAGAATTGAATTCCATTTCAGCACTGGCAATTCCCTGTTAGTGAATTAGAGTGCTACATTTCGAGAGGACTGCTTCTATGTAGGTGACTGGCAGGTGCAAATGTGTACCTAAAAACAAGTGATGTGTCACCTAAGGAGATGCCACTGGAAGGTGTTTCCCTCGGGCTATAGCCTCCATCCTTCCCCTTCAAGCAACGGTTAGCAGGGATTTGTCTGAGGTTTGAACAAAAGACCAGATGGGAATTCTTGCTGTCAGGCTGTGTCCCCAAATAAGCAGGGCTGAAAGGAAGACAACTGCCTGCCTCTGGGCCAGATCTTCAGGGCCCCCGTGGAATAAAAAAGGTTAGTTGCCTTCCTTTCCCTTTAATCAGTCTTGTCCTTTCTTCAGAAACCACATGCCATGATCTCTGGTCCATCTCATTTTGAAAAGTATGAAAAGACTCTGAACTCCTCAGGGCCTGGCATTTGAACTCCAGTTCTTTCATCTCTTCCCTCAGAACCTGGTACACAACATGCCCTGCTCTTTGCTCATTAATTCCGCTGATCAAGTAACCAGACTGGTAAAAGTGTTTTGAAAGTTCAGGCTCTACTTCATGATCTCATCAGATGCCTAGTGAATAAACCAAGAGAGGTGTTGGGGGATTGGCCAGCCCCAATCCTATAGGCATGTACGTGTTGCAATACCTCATCAGTGAGCGTACTGTTCAGAGTCATCATTATTCTGGTCCTATGCTAAGCAGACTATGAAATTATATACAATTCTTACTGGGGAAGCTGACAAGCTATTTAAAAAGAAACATCACCAAAACAAACAAAAAGCCACAGGTTCAAATCAGAACTTCTGACTGATGCAGCTCTTTTCTCCTACACCTACCTTGTCAGGATATTAAGCATCCAAGTTTCATGTCAACTTGCCCCTCATCCAGAAGTTTCACAAAGGATGAAAGCGCTTTTGACAAAAAAATGTATTTCTTTTTTTGAAGATCTCGTTGAATTTAAGAAACACACAAATCCTTGATTCCCTTCTTTTGCTATGTGAAGGTTTGGAGAATAGAAATCTTGTGAGGAAGGTGGTCTCCTCAAATAAACAAACCCGAGAGTAAAGCAGTCCTGAGGAATCTGACATGGGCTTAGTAGGAGACATACATCATTGACACATAAGTGCTCGGTTCATTTTTCAGAGAAAGGACATATGGCTTCAGAATATAGTGGCATAGTGCTGGCTTGTACGCTAAACTTCTGGAAGATTAAAATGAATGGAATTTGAGGGTGAAAGGGAAAGCTTCTAAGGCAGTGGTACTCAAACTTTGGCATGCATCAGAATTTCCCATAGGGCTTAAATCACAGACTGCGGGATTTCACTTGCCCACACCCCTGTACTCACTAAAAGTTTTTGATTCAGTAGGTCTTGGGTAGGGCCCGCTAACTTACATTTCTAGTAAGTTCCTAGATGATGCTGATGCTACTGGACTGAGAACCACTACTTTAAGGAAATTAAAGCCCTTTCTATATATGCCTGTATGCAGGAGCTTTTTCTTATGATCGCCACTCGCACTCCTGACATTCTCTTCTACAGCCCCAGAGAAACAGAACATCCTGACCACTTTGCCGTCTTGGTGACCTGATCCTTTTGGAATCTTGATTTTGGCCTCTTAATAAATTAACAAAGATCCTTGATTTCTAATCACCTGCAATCTTTCTGTTAAAGAGTCTGTAACGAATGTGTGTTTTATTCACTTGTACACGAGGAGACAGATCAAATCTATACCATCTCTGTCATTTTCTTTTTTGGCAATCATGGCAATTACGGTTCTTCCTAGGTCCTTTAGACAATACCTTTCCACTCAGACAAGCAGTCTTCCTTGGTGTCTCATGTTCTGAATGAGCTTTTCCCTTGCCTGCTTTTACAATACCAATGGATTTATATATAATTCAATGAGAGTGTTTTAAATTAGCATCTCCCATTAGACAAAGCACACCAAGCAAGATTCTCTCTAAGCTTCCCTTCTTTTTACAACCCAAGGAATGACAACCCTAGCTTGATACCAGATGGGGCCAGCTTTTTACATACAGGTTAGGTGAAAGAAGATTTATGCGAAAAGAAGTCTAATTCTCCAGCATCTTGGCTCAGAAGCTAGAAAGCTTCTTCAGGGGGACTAAACAATTCCCATGTAAGAAGTACACTGACTAAAACCAAATTTTATCCATATTTTAGCATCAGCTGTGGCTGCCATGCTCTGGAAAAGGATTTTTATGGAAACAGGCAAATATCCCTGAAAAAAAGCATAATGGCCCCAGATCTACATATGGAGAAACAACTGGAGCAATTTAAATCACTCTGTTCCTAAGAAGGAGTTTAAAGTTCTATTAATAAAAAGCAGAGTCACTCAAAGATGAAAGTTTAGTATAATTCAAATAAAAGTGAGTTATAGGGCCATTTCCCAATACTTACTCCCCATCTGAGATTTGGAAGATCATTATGATACCTCATGGGTCTGTGGCAGTTATTGGCATTACCTGATTCATCGACTCTCATTTTTTTTGTAGGGCTGTCACAATTCTCATCATCAGACATTTCCATTTCTTCTTCGCGGCGGATGCCCATGAGCTGCTCACTTTGAGCATTCCGGAGCTCCTGCAAGTAGAGGATACCCAAATGTCAGAGTCATAGACACATATGACTTTCCCCAATGGTCTTTGGGTGTATATAACTGACATATTAACATTTAGAATCCAAAGGTTTTATCTCCCAAATATAGCCTCACCTAACCTAAAGGAGGTTCTGGAGGGTATGGGGTAGAGGATAGACCAAGGTCAGGCTGAGATTAATCCCTGCTCACCCATGACTAATTAAGGGCTCTTTAGCAAATTATTTAATCTCTCTTGAGTCTCAATTTCCTCGTTTCTACAAAGGGGATAATAACATCCACCTAGCAGAGCTGCAAAGACTACATAAAAATATCTGTTACATGGCTGGCATATGTACAGTATGGACCTAGAACTTATGGTTAGGAACATTAACAGTGGAATTTTAAAAAGGACTGTTCTACCACTCACCCACTGTGTGTGACATTAGAAAGAATTCTTCATCTCTATTAAACTAAATTGCTCCCTGGAATATTATGATAAAAATAGTTTTGAGGATGAATGAGTTAATGCATGTACAACACTTAGTATCATGCCAGACACCTGGTTTGCTAAGTTGATAATGCTGGAAATTATTATTTCTCATGCAAACATGGTGCCCCTGCATGTGCGTATGTGCACATGTGTGATCACATATGCACAAATATAAGCACACATACACCATCTAGATAACTAAATTTAAAATTACTAAGATGTTAGGGAATAAAACACAAACATGCCTTTTCTTTTGTGCTGCACATGGTCATGTAGGGGTTATTGTTTTTGTTGTAATTGTTGCTTTGGCATCACGTTTAGAGCCACAGATCTTAAGATCACATCTTACTTTCTCCACTTATTAGGGGAGTGACTACAATCAAGTTATTTAATTTATTTGAGACTTTGTCTATTCACTCACAAATGAGGAATAACAATACAAAGCTGTCTGAATGCAACAGCATTTGTGAAAACTCATTGTAAAGAGTAAAGAATTATATAGTAAATTTCTTACTACTGTGCCTAAAATCAGGACACTGTAATCACTTTTGCTAAATATTTATATTATTTTGTATCAAGCTGTATATTACATATTTGTGAATCCTTCCTTATTCATTCTGTTCTCTTACATGTACTGTCTTCAGAAATACTTAAAACGGGAAAGGCTCCCTTATTCTTTTTCCCTCTGTAAAGTCTCTAAATAAAAGTCAAAGTTACAATAATTTCATTTTATGATCAATAAACATATGAGTAACAATAAAAGTAAATTACTACACCTAATTTATTAGTGGTATGACTTTAAACATGGTTCCAGTGCCCATTTGATGGACATGCAGATATCACTTCATGTTATGGGTTCTCTCAATTCTTTACTCTCCTTAGCTCACAGATTTTAACTATAGCATGATGGAGAAGAAATTATTTATTGCTAACAGCATTTGAATGATCAACTATGTACCCTGGGAATCACCCGTGCAGAGGACAGGGAAGGGGGAAAGCAGAGAGACAAGGTCTGGGGTGGGGTCAGGGGCACCAATTACAGGGCAGATCTAAGAGGCCAGAGGGACGGCAGACAAGGCTTCCTTATTTGATTATGCCACCCAGAAGAAAGAGGTGCCAATTCCATCTTAAATAACACCATCAGGCATTGGAGGCAGATGTCACATGTGATTAGTGGGGAAATTTTTAGGCTGTGGACAGCTAATTTTTCTACTGACAAAGAGCCCAATTCCCAAAGAGTTGGCCTGAAAACACTTGAAACAAGGAAAAGTCAGGTGGAAAGAATAAATGAGGCTGAAAGGGCCTGTTGTTTAGTCCTTGCGATTAATGACACACTGTCATATGGTAGTTGTTCTTGTGGGAAAGGGTGGTAGAAATGAAAAAAAAATTGAGGAAAAAAAAAAGCTGAGGGTGTTTCCACAGGGTGCCTCTGGTTCAGCATTAAATCACTAGTACACTCTAATAAATCTGTAGAGGTGTTGCAGATAATTAACAGATGCTGTACATTGGAATGTGGGAAAAAATCAAGCCAATTATCAAGCTTATACGCAACTGAGAAATCATCCACAATGTTAAATTACCAACTGGTATTTAATCAATTAAGTGACACGCGGGAGAGAAAATCACAGCTAATTTAGAATTCTGTGTCCTAACATATATCAAAGAGGTGGGAAGAGTAGCAGGAAGGCATAAACACCCTTCACAGGAGCACCTTTGACAGTTGCACTCCATCTGTCCCTCTGGAGCATCACTTCTGCCTCCTAGTACCAAGCAAAGCAAGCAGGCTTCCTTAGACCTGCATGGAAGCGTTCACACGTCCTGCTCCCCACTGTACCCACGGGAGGAGGCAGGGCTAAGCAAAGGTGAGAAGTTGAGACAGATGTGGTGGGAAGCGTGATTCAGATCAGTAAGTGACATTTGCTGACACATTCTAATGATGGCCTTTTTATGCTCAGGTTTATTATCAGGCCACCAGCCTGTCTCTCCACACTCCTTTTAATCATGTTTGGTTTTTATGTGAAGAAATAAACAATTCACAGACTGATCATTCCCAAATCTGAATCATCATTTATGGACTCCAATTTGTATTTTCATAACCCTCAGTTTGTATACTGTATCACAAACAGAGGACTCTTTTTTAATCCTGAAAATCAACCTGGACCTGGGTCTTAGGTCAGAGTCAGGGAGAACATCAGGAAAGCATCCTTCATTTTTCTGGCCCCTGAAAAATTAGACAGAAATCCCACCTCTTCCTTACTCATAATCCTGAACAGAAAAACAGAACTGTATCAGTCACCCACCACCTTAGGCATTAGTGAACAAAATAAAAAGTGTCCTTCTTAACAATAAATTGCACTAGCATTTTAAGTGTCACATTATTGTGAAGTCATTCGGTATTCACCATAATAACAGTGATAATAAAGAATTCATTTGGTATTCATGTGGATGTTACATCTAGTGCTATTGGTATTCAACTGTAATTTAGCATTAGCTAATGGGCACTTAAAATGCTACCCAAATGATTGATATCATAGTACTCTGTGGTTCCTTAAACTCTATATAAAATACTTATTTTACAAGTGTGAGCCAAAATCATTAATAAATAAACCTTACCTTCCATAAGTTTGGAATTTTGAAAGAGGGGAATATCATTTAGAGAACTTTAATATTAACATGCTAGAGATGGAGAGGCATCCAAATGAAAAACGTTCTTTCATAAACAAAAAAGAAGCAAAGACAGTATACTTACTTTTAAAGTACAGGTTCAAAGGGTACACTACTCTGTGGAGTTAAAAATAACAGCTGGACGACCAATGACTAATGACACATTTTGGTCCTTCTAGGTGACTAGGTCAAGTTCTAGACTGTTCTCTCGGGGGTAGATACTCACACTTCACACATGCATGAATGCCGATGGGTGGACCCAGCTGGCCTAGATATTTACTCCCCTTACAACATTGGCTCTGGGGAGAAGTGTAATAGGACTAACTGGCTAGCATAGGGGATTATGATGAGAAAATATGGACAGAAAGTTGTACTTGTCCAAAGAGCAAACTGTCAGCATCACGTAGAACACTAAAAAAAAAAAAAAAAAAAACCTCTGTATTTAAAAGTCAGTTTTCTATTGTAAGTTACACTTTTCTTCAAAATAATTTGCTAGGCAAAGTGTCTTGGTTTATTTCTGAGATCTTTACTATGAATGGGGAAAATTATTTTCTCCCATAGCAGGGGAGAAAAACACTCTGTTCTCATAAGTGTTAAGTCAGCTGCTTTTCTGGACAAGGAACAAATCTCAGCTGCATTTGGAGCTGACAGTGAGACCAGACAATGGCAGGCAGACTGCCCACTGTAACAGAAACCATCATGGCTGCAGCCATGCTATTCTCTGCCAATCCAGCTGTGTGATGGTGGTTAAAAAGTAATAATAAAATCACCAACCTCAGAATGCTTTCGCCAAATGTCTATGTTCTTGCGCTGGGCTTTCGAGAAATGGTCCCAAGCTTTTTGTCTGGTAGAAGCGTTGAAAACGGCCACAATCTGCTCAACTTTGGTGAACAAGGAAGTCAAACAAGACAAGTAATTTATGTTGTGATCACTATAGGGAAGCAAAGCAAAGACACTAGGAGTCTATGGATGATGTCACAATAGACACAACATCATCAATATCCATCCAATTTGTGCCTTTTGTACTTACATTTTAGCAAGGTTGGGGATGTCTCCCTTCAAGTCTGCCTCCATAACTTTAGGTTAAAACAGATTCTAAGTAGGACTGGGAAAGGGCATGGGCATCTACTTCCAAGCATTCTTTAGCTGTTGTTTCAATATGTGATTTGGTCTATCTATATACCTAGATCTATAGATATATAGACACTGGTGTTGGCATCCAGATATACAAAGTAATGCCAGGGTTGGGTATGGAGAAGTGAAGCCAGGGAGAAGTGGCTGAATGAAGAAGAGCCAATCATATATTATTTTTCCTTTTGGTATCTATCTCAAGGACTCAATCACAGTCCTCTCAAGACATTATCGTGTCCAAGTTCCAAGTTGGGACAATAAATAGCCATGCCATATCTCCCCTCAATCTCAGGGGGTCATTCTTCCTCCTTGGCTCCTGTTTCTCCCCCTGACTGCTGCCAGCTCTCCAGCCCTCTGGCAGGGAACAGGCACCACAGCCTCCACGTCAAGACAGACCAAAGCTCACCCAACCAGCGGCACTGGCATGCAGGTCTTATTTCAACCACCATAGGGTGCCCTCCATAGCTCCTCACGATCACATTCCATTGTCACTTTCATAAGGCTCTGGCTCCCAAACCACTTGAAGTTCTAACTTTACCATCTTGACTTAATTTAGCACTTCTGCTGCTTCCAGACCTGGTGCTACTGGACTGGTAAATGTTGAGAGGTTGTGAACAAAACTACCTAGACAAAGGCATGGGCACTTAGTAGTGGGTATTAGGGGTGGGGCTAACTAACTGTAGACTTAATCTTGCTTAAACAGTTATTGATCCAGTAAGCATGAGATGAAGGAAATTAAAGCACTGAATTAATCGTATGATTAAAACTAAACTTCCAAATTTTTAGTTAGGAAGGCATAAAATTAGGTTCTCAAGGATTCTAACACCCTATCAACATAAATCTTTCATAAGTGATTCCCAAGGCTCTATTATAAAAAAGGACATCAAAGCTCTTCCAAATCTTCTGGTGTCCAAAGAATGTCAAAGAGCGATAGATTAATCCCCACAGAAGAACACTTGGTGCCATAATTTTTAAAATGAGCACACAAAATAAGTGTATAATGGAGCAGAAGGAAAAAAGCAAATTCCATTCACTTACAATATCATGAATATTTTGTATGCTGATGAGGAACTACTTCTCAATCTACGGCTAATTTTCACAGCGGGCTTTTATCTTTTTACTATTAATATTTTTACTATTTTCCACTTCAGGAGAACCCCAACCCCAAATCTCCTTATTTAGCAAAACCTGCCATCATGTCACATGATGAATTTATTTCACTCAATTTTAAGAGGAGGATTTGCCTTCACTTTGGCTCATACTCTCCTTGGGCACATGCGGCTTCCCTCCCTGACCTCACCTGGAAGAACTAAATATCAGACTAAACACCTGGGGCTGCTCTCAGTGCTGGCCTTCAGCTCACCACTGACCCTTAGTGCTCTGGTTGGCTGCCCTGCAGCATGGCCAGCAGAGGAGAGAATCTGTTCTGGCAGATCACTCGGGCTTTTCTGTTTTATCTGTACACAGGCTGGAATCATTGAGAATTTCAGCTGCCTTCTGTAGGGGCAACACAGAATAGTCAGCCCCAAATCTAGGCTGGCAGGAGTGGTTATTAAAAGAGTAATGGGCTTCACTGCTTATGACAACAGAGCTCTTTGGCATCATTTAGAAGGGGAAGAACTATGATGTCCTGTCACCAGTCCTAAGGGGAAAGGACAATAAGGGTTGAGACTGTTTGGGTGGTAATAGTGAAAATTCTGACATCAATCAGAGAAGGCTGTTAATAAAAAAAAAGAAACACTAAAGAAAAGTATATCTGATCATAAACATGTGTAAGGGGTCAGAGAGAAGGAAGGTAAGAGAGAATAGTAATGCACCTGGAGGAGTACAGAATAGAAAGCACTAAGGAGAAGGGCCCAATGGTCCACCTCAAACAAATCTCCCAAGCTTAATTTTTGTTTCTTAATGTGATCTAGGCTCATGATAGAGCCTTAACTCTGTAGGGTTCAGAGGAATTTGTTTTTCCCTTTAAGGAATAACATTTCCAATAGTGCACAGGTGTAGGGGTAAAAGGCGATCCCCTAACATCTACTCAAGCCATGTGCTATTAGATATTTCCTGTTTGTGGCTAAGTGCCTCAGTTACTTAGAACACATTATTACCATATCCCAGGGCATAAGTTCAGTTGATTCATCATTCAACAAACATCTGGATTCCTGCTAGGTACCAGGAACTTGATTAATTGCTAGAAATATATGATCAAGGCCCAGTCCTGTCCTTGATGCAATCATAGTTTCAAAAGAGAAAGAAAGACAAGCAGATAATTATCCTGTGTAAGAGAGGCACAGGTGACAGCTTTGAGGACACAGAGAAGAGCGTAACTAAGTAGACTAGTGGAATTAGAAAACATTCCACAAATAAAGCAACATTTCTGCCACGTCTTAAATAGTGAAGCGATGCTTGCTTGGCAGAGAAGGCAGAGATGGCCTG
This sequence comes from Sapajus apella, assembly GCF_009761245.1. NCBI lineage: Eukaryota > Metazoa > Chordata > Mammalia > Primates > Cebidae > Sapajus > Sapajus apella. The sequence continues at coordinate 22,569,536 of NW_022436972.1, read as the reverse complement.
TTCAAAGGCTGGTATAGTTGTGGGAGGATGAGTGAAAGTAGCTATGGGGCTGGGGCTAGTGCTAGGTATGAATTAAGAAGGACCATGTATGCTAGCTCTGATTAGAAACTTTATATTGTAGAATTGGCTTGGGAGGGCTTACAAAGGAATGAATCAAGGCAGAGGCTCTGGCGCGGAGTGTGGTACAGGCAGTCATTTGACAGGGAGACTTAATAGGAGGAGGCAGCTGACTTGCTACATGGGAAGAGGAAGAGGGGTGGGAGATCACAATGACTGGAGCTGGGAAGTACGTTCCAAACTACATGAACAAGCACAGGTGAGGGCTGAGAAAGAAGATGAGGAATTTGCTTTCGGACATGCTGAGTTTGAGATGCCTGAAGACCATCCAAGTGGGGCTGAAATATGGATTAGGGGTTCAGAAAGGAGTCAGAATTCAAAGAGATGGATCGGAAAATTTCTGGACCATTCTCAATTTCTTGTATTCTTTTTAAAAAGGGTAATTAATTAGACATAAAACTAAGTGGGATTTAATAATTTTCTTATGAACTTTTACACTTTTTTCCCTATACCAATCAAAAAGCAAAACAAAACAAGACAAAATCCAACAAAAACCCAATAACTGTGTAATTCAGCTGAGGTTTGGCAACTACGCTCACATGTCCCAGTTTACTTCTCTCATTGCTGCACACACTGTCCCTGAACCAGCTATTTGTCTTGCAAATGGAAGTTCTTGGGCACACACACAAAAAGGACTCTGGAGGAGTGCTTGGATCAGCATTAATTCATGAGCATTAGAGAAAACGCACCTCTGAGAGTATGCCATAATGAATGTCATTCAAAGACAGCATATTTTCAAACTCATAAATCAAGATGACTTCTAGGACTGATGTAAATACACTATTCATTGCTTACAGCAGGAAACTTCAGAGAGGAATCCCATGAATTAGATGACCACTTACTACTTCTGGTATAATTCATACTACTTATTCTGTGTTAAGTAGTTACTATCCTAACAGGCTCTTCAAAACTTTGCTTCTCAGAGAAAGTTATAACCAGCAAACAAGACAGCATTGGCATTTGTTTAAAACAAGCAGCTTACAGAAGGTGTGCTGCAGGCAGAACAAATTGAGATCAACTCCCTGTCCAATGCCTTCACTACCTTAGCGGTCTACAGAGTGGTGGCCAGAGATCCCACACAATCCTGTATCAGACAAAAAGCAGAGATCCTGTTCCAATTGCCACCTGATTTATTCAAGGAAGTATACTCAAAAGTTTTGCGGGTAAATTGTTTTTTCTTTGAGGGATAACATTTTCCCAAATTTCTATTAGCAACCGAGAGAGCGCTCCATCAGAAAATTTAAATGTACCCCCTCAAACTTTGCAAATCTTTCCCCCCAATTCTATGTTTTAGTTTTTTGCCTAAATTTGGTTATTTGAGGATCATAAGAAAAGTAAAAATGATAAATTCTTCAGAAATACGCCTGAATGCCAGTCTTAGATATCACAGTAGAGTCCCTAGTATACCGAGGAGCTATAAATGACCCTAAGGGCAGGATAAACAGAGCCTTGATGAAGTTGCTAATCACTCCATACAGCTGCAAACCCTCACTAGTGGTTATTCATTCACTTACACATGTGTTTGTGTGGAGATACGTACACTCACCGAACATACACGTAACACACATACATGTATATATGCTTCAAATTTTAAACAAATCCATAAGACTAATTTAACAACATTTTTTGCATTTTTCCCAACCCCAAAATGTTTGGACATTTGGTGAGTTTAGAGCATACTTCTTACTGATAGAGAACTTTACAGACCATCATGAGAAGCAACAGACTTTAGTCTTTCAGGGAGGGACAGCTCAGAACAGGACATCCTTTTATCCAGAAACAGTCCACACTGAAGCACACTCCCTGGGAAAATGCAGCCACTGAGCACAATTGCTCAGATTTCTGGGCTGCACAAGATGCCTGAGTTTTGAGCTCTGGGCAGGAATGCATGGGAAGTGATAAAAGAGAAAGGTTAGGGTCCCCCAGAGAACACGAACGCAGCCTTTTTCTTTTCATGTCCTGTCGAATGTGTTCTTTCTTACAGGCCCTGCACCTCTTGTATTCCTTGTTCCAGCTAAATAGCACTGAAAGAGCCTTAATCCAGCTAGTGTCCCAAATATCTGGAGAAACTGATTAAGTCCTTACAGGCAGTAGGCTTGCCTAAATAAAGCACCTCAAACAAATCTTCCAAGCTTAATTTTTGTTTCTTAATGCTATCTAGGTTCATGATAGAGCCTTAACTCTGTAGGGTTCAGAGGAATTTGTTTTTTCCTTTAAGGGATAACATTTTCCCAAATCCTCTATGAGTAGCTCATGAGAGATTTTCAAAGGCATATAACACAAATGAAATAGTTGACCTCTCCCTCCCCAGCTTGTTTTATTGTTTTTAAATACTAACAGCTAGGGGAGAAGGGACAAAAGAAAAGTATAAGGCTTTAGATGTAGTGCTGGAATACATGAGCCTTGGCTCTAGACTGAAGAATTATAATGGAGGGAATGCAGTAAGTGATTCCAGTTCTCAGGACACCCAGAGGAGCAAGACAGCGTCCAAGGGAGGAGTGGTAAGTGTCGGACAGCACATAAGAGGAAGCTGCTATAAGAGAGATTCCCAGACAGACTCCAGCACATTCACTCGGGTTCTGGCTCCTGAGCACAAAGGAGCTGCCAGTCAGTCTGGCAGAAAGCCCAGGAAACAGAGAATGAATATGGTCAAACCCATACTTTAAGGAGGCATGGACCAGAATTTCAAATTGAGGAGGGAAAAGGGTATTCTGGGGTTTTGTCTTGAGATGCATATAAAAAAAAGGCCTCGTGACAATGTGAGTCCATTACAGCCCTCTTAAAACTGAGGCCAAACCACCGCCAGCAGACATCATATTTCTGAACTTCCTGGCTAGATGAGGCCAGATATTTGTTTCTTTTAGGGCAGCGTCCCGAATGTTTTTGGCACCAGGAACTGGTTTCATGGAAGACAACTTTCCATAGACAGGGGTTGGGGGTTGGTTTTGGGATAGAACTGTTCCACCTCAGATTATCACTAGTTAGATTTCCATAAGGAGTGTGCAGCCTAGGTCCCTTGCATGCACAGTTCACAATAGCGTTCACGTTCCTATGAGAATCTAATGCCACTGCTCATCTAACAGGAGGCGGAGCTCAGGCTGCAATGCTCACTCACTTGCTGCTCACTTGCTGCTGTGTGACCCAGTTCTTAACGGGCCATGGACCAGCACTGGCCCAGGGGTTGGGGACCTCTGTTTTAGGGAGTGGAATTTTAAAAAAGGAAAACAGGCCGGGCGCAGTGGCTCAAGCCTGTAATCCCAGCACTTTGGGAGGCCGAGGCAGGTGGATCACGAGGTCAAGAGATCGAGACCATCCTGGCCAACGTGGTGAAACCCCATCTCTACTAAAAATACAAAAAAAAAATCAGCTGGGCATGGTGGTGCGTGCCTGTAATCCCAGCTACTCAGGAGGCTGAGACAGGAGAATTGCCTGAACCCAGGAGGCGGAGGTTGCGGTGAGCCGAGATTGTGCCATTGCACTCCAGCCTGGGTAACATGAGTGAAACTCCGTCTCAAAAAAAAAAAAAAAAGAAAAACATACTGATCAAAGTATATAAAAAAATAGGATGTTTTTAGCTAATTTCAAGCAAGCAACAAATGATCAAATTATTCAAATAAAACAGAAGGATATTAGTCATATAGTGACTTTTAAAGGTTTGTATCAATGCAAGTATACTACAGGGAGTTGTAGAGCCCTTTATTAATGCATATATTTAAAAATTTTGGAAAGTGACAAAACAATCCATGAGATTATAAATCTAGTATTTCCTCAAAACACACAGCACTTATTAAGTTTTTAACTCTGATAAATCTCCTGCCTAGATTACCCCTACTGACTAAATGAAAGTAATGCATGTACAGAAGAAAAAGGGGACAATGTAAAAAATAAAAGTCTACCTTCCCATCTTGACAACTCTACCAATTTCTCTTTTGAAAGGTAACCAGTAACCACTATTAACAGATCCATCCAGAAAAAAAAGGTTATGCATATAATACAAATGGCGTATATTTTTCTATGAGAAACTGGTTTTACTTTCACAAAGGAGCTAATATTACATATGCTATTCTGTACCCTGCTTTTTTCACTTATCTTGAAAATTCATATGTATGTTATCAATAAGGCTGCTTATAAGCGTCTTCCAACATATCTTCTGAAATCCTTACATAAGTATCTTTATAAAAAATTCTTCGCAGTAGAAAGGATAGATAAAAGAGCATCCAAAGTTTTAATTTTGAAAGGTACTGGCACATTGCATTCTAATTTACGTTCCCGAAGTGTTTTTCAGTTTATTTGTCTTACCCTTTACCAACAGTGCATAATCAAACTTAACTTTTGCCATTACTGATGGATGAGAGAAGGCATGAATTACAGGGTGACCAACTGTCTGCACCAGTGATATGTACGTTTGCAGTTTCCATTACAAATAACAGAAACAAGTCCAGACTCATTCAGCCTGCCCTGTATTCAGTTGGTTCCATGCTAAATAAGAGCTGTCACACAGCAGCAGGAGGAGAGACCTAGTTTCTGGGGATCTTTTCTTCTTTGTGACCCTCAAAATGGCAACCCTGATTTCCTCTGGGTCTACACTAACTACATTAATGGTTGTAAAAATCATATAATGGTGCTAGGCAATTTCTAATTACTTGGCCCTTACTGGGCCAGGCACCATGCTTGATGATTTAAAACAGTAGTTATCAAAGTATGGTTCATCAGCATTACTTGGGAACTCACTAGAAAGGCAAACACGCATAGCCCAGACCTACTGAAGCAGAAGCTCTAGGGATGGGGCCCAACAGACTGCTCTAACAAGCTCTCTGCGTGATTCCAAGGCATGCTAAAATTTGAGGACCTCTGATGTAACACGTTATCTTACGTAAGTTTTCCAATGACCCTCTGAGGTAGGTGTTAGTATGAATGCCCATTTCACTGATGAAGAAACTGAGTTTTACTGAGAGGTATATTTACTTGTCCAAGGTCATATATTTAGAAGTGATGAAGTTAGGAATGGGAATTACATCTGCCCAACTTCAAATCATGTATTTATACCCATAATATGGTGGGCCAAAATCTTATGAGCTCTGGGGTGTGTAATGTGCTAGACTTTGTACTAGACAATGGGGATAAAAAAGGGCCAAATATGTAACTGGTCCTTGAGCTGCTCAGAGCCCCTGAGGGAGACAACAAATACATGATTGAATTGCAGGATGAGAACCGCTTAAGGGAGCTGCAGAGGATGCCAAGGGAGGCCAAGAAAGGCTTAAAGGACCCCTGTGCTGAAACTTGCAGGTAAGTTGAATTTTCAAAGCAAACAAGTCAAACATTGGAAGTTGTGATGGAGCAGCAAGCTGCATTTACCTCTCTACAAAACTGTATTGAGGAGAATGAGCCACAGTGCACAAGAATAAAAGTGTCTGGAAAAAAGGTCTCTACTTCTTTTGTGTCTACCAGGCTGGAACCAATTTCTCTCAGTGTGTGCCCTCAGCCTTCTCATTTCATCTAAAATCCAGTCTGTCCTACTTTTTTTGAAGTAAAAGTCATTGAATAAGCCTCATCAGGGGAAACTTACAGAGGTGGGGCCAAGGGAGTGCTTTCACAAATACAACACTGTTTTGGGATTGCATGTAGAGGGAAGACAGAGCTGGGAAACCTGTGTTGGTCAAGTCTTAGCTCCATCACTAACTAGCTTTGCGACCTGAAAAAAGTGTCTTAGTTGTTTGAATCCCAAGACAAAAGGAAGCTGTACTAGACCATACCTAATCTTCTTTCTGGCTCTGGGAGCCTCTAGAACAAGGCTTAGCAAACTTTATAAGCAAAGAAACAGATAGCAATTATTTTTGGCTTTGCAGGTTATACATCTACCTTGGTGTAGAAGGTGTCTACACACCTAAGTGGTTTGTCTCCTTAAATAGAAATCCTCTCATTTTGTCTGTGGCTACTCTTTCATGATTCTCCCTGGGTACAGTTTCTTTGGTTGGAAAACAAACACTAAGTTGTACTTCGTTTTCAGTTATGCAAAGAGTCAATAACACATTATCTCTGCTTTAAAGTAGCTTTACTGACACCTTACTTTTCCTGAATTTGAAAGTGTCCTGGCTTTAAAAAATTTTTGTAAAAAAAAGTTTTTATGTATGGATTCTGTCCAGTGTAACTCAGCGACTATTTCCCAGAGTCTTCCAATACTATCCACACACACTCCCCTCTCCTGACATGGGGCAGTGGCTAGAGTCCAGTCCTAGACCTGGGCTCCTATCAAAGTGACAGAGTTTTCATTTTTAGCTCCCAGAAGCTATACGTTTCCTGAATTGCTGTATTTCACTTAACACGTACTCTAGTTCTTTATTCTTCCAGAGTATAAGACTTGATTTCTATATTACATTTTGGTATTAAAAATATTTTCTTTTAAAAAAAACATAATTATTTGACTTAGTATATATATATTTTCCATGAGACTGAAAGGAAGTTTACCCTTCCCCCTCAAAAAAAAAAAAAGGTTCATTTCAGTTCTGGCAGGCAGACTGTCCTCCACCATCACCTTTGGCATCTTGTGAAATAGAACACTCTGTGCTCATCCTTGATTTTGAAATTTTTACACAAATTATTTTCTCTTGATATTTATTCCTTGAGACCAAAGAGGTGTTTTTTTTAATGGAAATAATGTTTCCAGCATTTAATGCATTGGCAAATACAGCCATCAGTACAATTTTGAAGAGAAATAGAAAACCTGTCACATTGCTAAAGCAGTTATGGGGATTTATTTTTTTTCCATGCATGAACTATAGCAATGACTGCCACCGACATGGGAAAACATTTTAACACTTCATAAAATTCCTTTTCGACAGCAGGGGACATAGAAGCCAAATTTCCCTTGGTGGAAATAAAAAATGTTTGGCTGAGATGTTCCTAAAAAGTAAATGATTTCAGAAAGAGCTTTTCAGGCAGAAGAAATGTGGACGAGGACACCAATCTGCCTAAAAGGGGGTTCGTAGTACACAGAGATCAGAAACCCCTCACATTTCACTCTAGCACTTAGCACACAACTGGCACTTGATAAATATTTGTGGAATGAATTTAATCATTCATTCAGACACCTGAGGCTTTTACGATTTTACCTGGGAAGATAGATGAGGGCATGACAGTGGAAAACTGTCAGTATCCTGAGCAGCTGTCTTTGACAATAATTCTGACCAGTCTTCAACACCTGCAGAGTGCTATGCACACAATCTCAGCATCGAAATGTAGCTTAAAATTCACAGTGTAGTCCAAAAGGAGTAACCGTCACAGCAAGGTATAGGCAGAACATTTTCACAGAGTAGTATCTGATCATCTGTTCTATGATCACTTTAGGAGCTTTGAACCTCATGATTGGGTCCTGGCAGATACTTGTGTTTAGATATCCAGAGACAATAAAGGATCCACATGGTTGATATGATAAGCACTACGGAATCTTATGGGTGGAAAGGAGCCTTAGGGGATTATCCGGTTAAACCCTTTTATTACTGAGATGAAAAAAAAGGAGACTTCAGTTGCTTAAAAGACTTTCCCAAAGTCACAAGGCTAATTAATGGTCAAACTGGGATTAGAACCAGATCTTTTTGCCTAGTGAAAAGTCTTTCTACCACTTGCAGTTTTAAGACGTAACATGAGGTTGATGCCATTTTCTATCACAAATGTATAAAGCAAAGTTGTATGATAGTTCTAACTTTTCCAATCTCCATGTTGAAATAATATTGATAACAGTACCTTAATACTCCCACAGTAAAATTCTCAACTAAAGTATATGCTGTGTGCTCTACTTTAAAGAGAATGGCATATTAGAGCTAAGATCATTGAGATCATGGTTTACTAAAAAAGCAACAACATGTAGACTGTGTTTTGCAATGTTTAGGTTCTAGCCCAATTTTCAGCATCACCTTCTTTTCCACCTGTGGTCAACAACCAGTATTTTTTCTGAGGTCTTCTTTGTGCTTATGAGAATTATGTCAGGTCCAGGAGTGGCACAGTGAGGTAGAAAAGAGAAGAGTAAGTGGCCAGTATCTCTATTTAACCTAAAATCTTGCTAGAGGGAAAAACAAGCAAACAAAACAATAAACTTGATGCACATAAAATAATTAGAAAATAAGTAAGTGCTCAAGGAGAGAGTATTAACAAGTGCTGCAGAAGGTAGGTGAAAGGGAGATGGTTATGGGTCATAATGGATGAACAAGGTTTCATGGAGGAAATGTGATAGAAGTGGGCTTCAATTTTGGTACTTGGAGAAGGCAAAATATTTCAGGCAAGGGAAACAGCATAAGCAAATGTGTGGAGGTAGGAAAGAGGGTAGTGCCAGAAGCAAATACTTCATTCTCTTGCCAGATACCAGCATTTATACTCAGTGTGATATCAGCACACCTCTCCAACTCTACCTGTAAACTGTACATTGACATTTATAATATCCTTCTGATAATTTTCGTTTTTTACCCACCCCCACACACACATATACTTAGAAAGCAAACTGTACAAGGAGCCAAGAGTCTTGGTTCTAATCTGCCCATAAACTGCTAAATGACCAAGGCCTCTCATGTCTGCTCTCTGAGCCCCAGTTTCTTCCTCTGTGAAATGAAAGGGTTTGGCCCAACCCTCTAAGATCCGTCTTTGCTCTAACATTCTATAATTTCTGCTCTTTAATCATGCTCATTGTATGTATGGCACATATTCTTAAATTGATATTAATCAGCCCTTCTGCACTGCTGCTGGCTTTCCCATTTGCTTCTTCTCCAGTTTGTTCCCTTCTCTCTTACTAGGAAGAGTGTTGGGAAAGTAGCAAAATGGGAATACCATGGAGTGTTTAAATTTTTATTAGATAGATGTGTGTTGTAATTGTAAAAAGGCACGCACAACTCATCATCTTGGCATGCATATTAATAACTGAATGTGTGAGTCCATGCTTCCTGAACTTCATAAACAGATCCTGTATGAGCTTTGAAATGACAAGCTTTGTTCATAACTGAGAAACTAAAAGTGGGCAGGCCTATGGGGAGTTCCTATGAAGTATAAATTTTTAAAAAGCAAAGATCAAAACTCCAATGTCTCTGAGTTGGAAAACCTGGGGAAGCTTCTGGCAAATGGACGGGTTAAGAAATGACATAAAGATGAGACTAGGGTACTATTGGGATAAGGTGACATGAGAAAGATGACTTACCTGTGCCGACAATTATTTTCTCTTTCTTCTGTATCTAGCAAATGAGATCTATCCAGCAGGCCCAAAAGGGAAGAGAAAGCCCCAGGTGCCACAGCAGGATAGACAATGTCCTCATCTCACATCTTTGATGACTAGACATCCGTGGTCAAAAGTGAAAAAGCACCCCACACAGAAGTGCATGGATGCTGTACTCCCCAAACTTCTGGTTTGGTTTAGTTACAGCCCCTTGATACCTTAAGCCAAGGCTTCGACCAAAAAACAATGACTGTTTGATATTTAATAGTTGGTCCTGGTGTGAAGACCAGAGATATGAAAAGTGTTAGAACTTCTGCAAATATGGACAGAACTAAACACCATCAAAGATAGAAGGTAACTGCTGTACTTTGATGGAGACGTTTAAATCAATCACAACTTTTTCCTTATGTTGTTATTATTCTTAATGGCTTGGGATGTTTTTCAAAAGACATTTGTTAAGCACTGAACATCAGGAATGATATCTCAGCTTTCTTTCTCCTCAATGGCTGGAGAGTAATCCAGGCCAAACATTTGAGCCTATGGATCCTTTCCAAATGAAAGCAAGAACAAATACACAAGCATGGAAAGGAGATAGGGGCATCGAATCCAGCTCCTGGGTACACCTGAAGTTTCCCTTGTCCTATTCAGCCACTTAGTTATTTCCAGCAAAATCCATAAGGGGACCCACATGCTTTTAACATGCTTTGAACCCTGCAATGTATCTGAGCTTCCCTGGAAGTTGCTGAGTGAGCCCTCTGTTCGGGATACAAGGCCTGCTCCACTAGTTAGCTAGTTGGCCAATATACCTGCTTCCAAACCACCTCACAAGAATTTCTCAACATGCATGGCTGTTTAGTGAATGGGCTACCAGGGAATGCCTTCAAGAGCGTTGCTGACACTGAGGAGATCTTTTGGCACTGACACTGGGGAGATCCGTTATGTGGCAGGGAGTAGTTAGGGGTGCTATGGAATAACCAGGAAATTTCCAGCCACCTGGGAGAAGGAAAACGGAAGTGCAACTCCGTTTGAAGACTCGTGCTTAACAATTCTAATCTCGTTCTAAGGGAAGAAGCCAAAATGTGATTCCTGTGGTGTTTGCCAGGAATATTAATGCAGACAAATGGGGTGTGACTGGTTCTGCTTTTGGAAAATGCAGCAAATGTGTCAGTCACGGTGGACTTTGGCAGTTACTGTTTTACAAGCATCCCCACAGTCCTGACGCCAAACTCAGCTTACCACACTGAACAGAGCTGTGGAAAGCAGGAATTGCGGTTGAGACACAAATATAGCCCCACTAGAGGGTGGGAAACTCCGGACAGGAAGGGAGATGTATTCAGATTAAAGGATGAGGAGATGTGCACATACCTACCAGGTTAGTGAGGTTACTGCTAATATTTTCACAGACTGGGATCCTCTTTGCAGCCTTTTTTGTAAAAGCACATAGAAGAGAATGGAAAGTTCTGAGGCTGCTCAATGAGATATGCAATCTTCTGGTTCTGCCTCACAGGCTTAATTCTAGCCGAGGCTCACATTTAAGGTATCTCTCAACTTCCAACTTCAAGTCATCTTGAAAGATCTTGGCTGTCAAGGACTCAAATGAAGGCCCCTCAGAGCCTCTATGGCTGGGATGTGTACACCCTGGCTAGCACAGTAGGATTTCCATAATCTCGGTTGATATCTGCCAACTGCTGAAATACTTCTCAGAATCAAATTACAGGGCTAAGGGGGATTCTCAAATAGTAACAGACAGATGGTAAATACAGAGATTGCTAGATGGTTACAATTGGAGATACTCCAACGTAAATTTTTGATGATTCTTTCACCCCAACTCTCCTAATATTTCCTAGCCTCCTACCAAGAATTTGGTAAAGTGTGGCAATTTCCAATAAAAGTGTAGCTACTGAGCTTTTTCTCTGATTTGCTTCATTACGCATGCAAGTTGAAACCTTGTTTCCTGTAGATGACGCTAACGTCAATGCCAAACTACTCAATGAGGTCACCAGAAATTTCTGAACTCACTGTTTCAGGGTTCCCCCCTGCCTGTCTTCCGGTTTACTCATTCATTCACACACTCATCCACCAAACATTTCTCTCATATTTCTATGTTCTAGGACTTGATATATATTGATGACTAAACAAAGACACGTCTCCTCCTTTGTGATGCCTGCAATAATAAATAAAAGCAGACATATCATGAAGTCACTACACATTTGGATAAGTGTTACGAAGGACCTTAATAAGATGCAGTGATAGTGAATCTACTAGAAGAGGGTGGACCAGAAAGACCGCTCTGAAGAGGTGGCCCTTCAGCCAAGACCTACATGATAAGAAAAAGCCAAGCATACAGAGTAGGGGAAAGGGCACTCCAGGCAGAGGGAATAGAATGTGTAAAGGCCAGATGGTGGAAAGTCGTTTTGATGGGCTCAAGGGGAGTGGGGGCCAATGGAGTTGATACATGGTGAGTCTGAGGATAACTGATGCTAAAGAGGTAGGCACAGAGAGCTTTGTTGGCTAGGGACAGTGAGTAGTCTCTAAAGGCTAGGGGGAGCTACTCAAGGAATGTAAGTGGGGAAGACATGATCTGATTTGCATCAGATGAAATGTGAAAAATAAATGAACTGGAGTAGACGTAGAAAGGGAGGCACTCTGTATTGTAAGAACTGCAAAATTCTTCCCAGTAGCCATTCTCCACTCCTGCCTTATTATGGTAACTCCAGTTTCACTCTGGAGAGCAGTAGGCCCAGTCAAAAATTGTATTTCTCACATTCTCTGTAGTTAGGCATGGCCAGGTGTCATAATTCTGCTTAATGAGACACATGCGGAAGTCAGCTGGGGATGGATTTTGGGGAAAGTTTTGCTTTCTTGCTATAATGATGCGACTCCTTCCTATGTCTTTGTTCCTCTTTTCTTACGTGATTTCAGCCTGGAAAAAGAAGATGTGATGGCAAGCACAACAGCAACCATCATAGACAACTATCCAGGAAAAGCAAATCACCAGAGAGACCTCAGCCCTGGCAGCCTTGAACCACTGGACCAGTGCCAACAAACTCCTCCACATCTGGATTTTACTATGTCCGAAGAGAAAAATCTTCCACTTGTTTCAGATACTGTTCGGCAGAATTTTCTGTTACTCACATGTGGATGCCATGTCTAACTGACACATCGGGCAACCACAGCCTGCCTTGGGTGGTGGCAGTTAAAATGAAGAAGGGTGGGCTGAATCGGGGTATATTTCTGAAAGGAAGAAACAATGGGACTTCTTGATGACCTAGATGGAAGTTGTAGTGGTGGGAGATGGCAGATATAAAAAGTACAAGACTTTGGCTTGAGAATTTATTAGAATGGGAAGGAATAACCAGAAGAGGAACAAGTTTGAAGATTAAAAGCAAGGATTCCATTTTTGATATTTCAAGGTTGAGGTGCCCAAGAGGCAGTCTCCACTCCTGTGGTTTCTAGGAGACAGGATCTTGCTGGCCCTGCTCCACCCCTTCATTTACTCCCTCTCAGGGAGTGGTGAGCCAGCCTGCCTGGGGAGAGCACGGGTTCTGCTTGCCTACTCCCTTGCTTAGGCATCCAAAGTGTAGCCTCCAGGGAATGTGGCTGGGGTCTTCACTGCTGCCTGAGGCTGGATGCTCAACACAACATTCAGCATTCAGCAGCCTATTATTGCTGTAAATCTCCACATCATTTTCCAATTTGGTTTTCATACCAAAAGTATTTGTAATCCCACATGCAACACTTTTCTGTCCACTATCTCAGTTGCTTCAAATATGGGCCATCTCACACCTATATAATGACAGGTAGACATGTCGAGTTCTTTCAGCCACATCGTAGGGGCCTCATTTTAATAGGTGGCTCTTTCGATAGTTACTGCCAAAGAAAACTAAATTCTCACCTATTCTAGCCCATGGCTGCCCTCTTATCTTTATTGTTAGAGCCAACGGTTGGGTCTTCCGTGCCCATTGGGACTACACACTGCATGGGAATTAGAACTTATTTAAAATTGATGCCAGTGAGTGAAAGGTAAACATACAGTAATCGTTTCACTGTTCAGGCATATGACTTCTTACCATAACTTTGCAGAAATTGTATTATTAGAATTGTTTTACTGTGCTTTCATTTTTCTCCATTACCAGTTCACTCTTACCTTCCTTCTATCCACTGATCCATTCTCTTTTGCCCTCCTTTAAAAACTGCTGTTAATATTACTTCTCTGTATTCTATCCCTAATAACCTTAGAGTTTCTAGACATACACTCTTAAACAAAGGACTACTCCTCAAGGCTGGTGAATCTAGGTAAGGTGGTCTGGTATCAGTCTGTGTAAAGACAGAGCAGTCTTATTTTTCCTATTCCTTTTCTTTATAAGACAGATTGGTCTTATACTGCGTACTTGATCACTTATTAAAATTTACATTTGAGAATTTGTTATATGACATGGTATGCTGCTGCAAAACCTGTCTTTTGATAAAGTCATATAAGATACTTTTACATTTAAGATCTTGGTTTTGCCCTCTCTTCCATCCCATCCTGACAGATACAATATTTCTTGTGTTTGCACTGATGAAAGAGGTGATAGGCATTTTGGCACATGATAGCACAGAAAATAGTAGTTATATTCAGAATGGATATATACACCCCATATGTCACTATCGCATAGGGCCCTGCACCTGGTACAGAATGGAGCGTGGCATTGTTACAGTGTCATTCAATGGCTTTTACCAAGCAAGAGAACATCGGCAGCTGTGATGCATTATGCTGCTGTGACATTAACTACAGACACAGATAGAGTGCCCATAAAAAAAATATACGCCCTTTTTTTGAATAGAGCCCTGGGTAATTACCCTGACTATTGTTCTAAGAGAAAGCCCCATTTACACCCCTTCATCATTTAGACTCTGGACATAAAAAAAAAATCACTGGCATTAAGTAGTTAAGGCAATTTGCTTTCCAAATGAAGAAAGGACAAAAACATCTCCACTCTTGAGTTGCCCATTTTGACAGCCACAGCTCACCCAAATAAAAGATCCTGAGGAGTTTTTCTGGTGGTACGCTTTTCCTACACAGAGCCCAAGGAAAATGTGTTCAAGTTTGTTTCCTACTGTCAGCACTAGGAGGACATAGGGGTCTGTGTGGACAGCCTGCAGGTGAAGAGTGGTGGCCCTGCAGCTCTGACAAGAACTGTCGTAGGTCCAGCAGGCACAGATGCATCTAGCTGCCCTGCCCTGGTGGCCAGGCTTGCTGTTCTGAGGAAAAGCTACAGAAACGTTGCTCACCTTGAGAAGTAAACTCTCAGGGCAGGGTCCGTGTTCCTCCAAGTTGCCACAGAACATGAAATAGGTTATGAAGTTTGCCATTGAATATGGAGTAAAAATGGGAGATTATTGAACTACTTACCCCCAAATGAAAAAATAAAATTAATGAAAAAGAAAAGGCAAAAATCACAACAAAAGAAATGGCCCCCAAAATTTTACTTACATTGAGTGAGAATCCCAGTTAAGGCATTTTTAAAATTCTCCTTGGCTTCCTCCATCTCTTGCTCATGGGTGGCTTTTTCATTCATTAGCCGGCGGACGTGGCTGTTGGCTGACTGCACCATGGAATAGAACTGGTTTGCAGAGCGCCGATTCACTTCCCCTCGTTCAATCCAGGAAAGTAACACTGTGATAGCCTCTGAAAACTTGCTATCATCTGGAAATGGAAAACCACCGAGTACAAATAATGCCAAGATGAGAAAATATACTTTATTCTTGTTCTTCTCAAAAGACAGGGCATAGTCTAACCTAGTGGATATAGTTTCAGAACTGAACAAATTGGTTTTCCTGAGACTGACTGCCGTATAATCACTAAATTCTCTTTTCTCATCTAACTCTAAGGTACCACAGAACCACTCAAGAGGTTCACACTCTCCTCGACCAACTTCATAAGCTCAGGGGTAGGAGGTTTCTTCTGGACATTCTTAGGCATAAGGTAAGCCTCATTCTTCCACCAAATCTTGATTTCTCTTTCTTAAGATAGACTTGAAAAACTATTATTAACCTACTGGGTCTCAATTTCTTTTTTCCTTTATCAAAAATATTAAACAGTGTTACCAGTTTTCTGATTTATGGAATCAGCTGAGTTAGTGTTAAAATGTGGAAGGAAGAACGGATTACTTTAAAACTGGTTGTAATGTATGCTATTGTTCCCAAGGCAAGTACTAGAAATAAGTCAATTCTTATTCTACTATAGTTCAAAATTGATTTCATTTTAGGGCTAATACCACATATTTAATTAGGCTGAAAAATAGAATGTTTCCTAGTTTTCCACAAAAGAAGGCTTGTTTCCTGAGGTGTTCAGTGTTTGCTTTAGATGGCTATGGAAAGCCCATTTGAAGCTGGTTTGAGATATATGTGTGTGGGGATAGGAAGTGGGAAATGAAAATAAGTGAGAAAGTCTATTTCAAAGAAAACAGACTTGCCTATTTGGGAATGGTTACCGGAACAAACCTGTATTGTATGGCTTGGAGGTGGAGAAAAAGGAAGTTTGTGGGTGATTAAGTTAATTAGAACTGGAAGTTGTATGTCAGTTGCTACAACATTAATCAATCTGACTACTGCTGAAGGCTCACTGCCTATTTTCCAGGCAAACCTGAGGGAAGAAGTCTTTCATTTATATTCTGCAATTCCTAGAAAATGTACTTTAGGGAAAAATATCCTACTTTTTTTTTTTTGAGATGAAGTCTTACTCTTGTTGCCCAGGCTGTAGTACAATGATGCAATCTCAGCTCACAGCAACCTCCGCCTCCCAGGTTCAAGCGATTCTCCTGCCTCAGCCTCCTGAGTAGCTGGGATTATAGGCATGTGTCACCATGCCCTGCTAATTTTTTTTGTATTTTTAGTAGAGACAGGGTTTCTCCATGTTGGTCAGGCTGGTCTTGAACTCCTGACCTCAGGTGATCCACCCACCTTGGCCTCCCAAAGTGCTGGATTACAGGCCTGAGCCACCGTGCCTGGCCTAATATCCAACATTTTTACAAGTAACATAGGTAGACTCTGAATTCTAAAAATCAGGAACAAAATTAGATTGAAAGATTCAGATTCTTACCCATTCGTTTAAAAAATACTGAGTGCCTACTGTGTGCCAGGCACTGCCCCTCCACTAGAGGGGCATCAGAGACATCTTTATGTATTGTTTACATATAAACATACATACACTCCACATGAATAGGCAGCTGGAGATTCATGCTTGAGAAAATGATTTTATTTTACTCACCAGATTTTTAAAATCAACCATTGAGTTGTTATTAGTATTTTACACATCATATGAAACTTTCCCACCATTGAGTGCTTTGTAAATTGATAGTGCGCTTTACAAACATTCATCAGTATCTTTTCTCATGAAGACCTCCTCCCAGACCAGGGTACAGCTTCGTTAGTGCGGCTGATGTTTGCCCAGGAGGTGCACGTCCTGAATGGAGGTGGAGCTGAGCCTAATTCAAGGTCCTGCAGCTAAGCTCTGCCTTCCTCAGGGAAAAAAGCAGCTTTTAGGGATGTGCCCTAAGAATGCTGCTCAGCCACCATTCTGAGCCCTCTCCTGCTGCACACCGGCAATCTAGACTTGGGGATCAAAGCTTTTTTATGAGCAAACCTGCTCCTCTGCCCTCATACTTTAACCAGAGGAGATAACTGGCCTGGGAACGCCCACAAAACATCCTGTGAGTGATAGACTCAAGTTTCCTTAAAAATCTCAACCCACAGGCACAGAACACACTTACTGAGTATTGTAGCCAGCTTACATCATTTTGTTAACTTTGGAATTTCAGTCTAAGTTCAACCTTCAGTGAACTCCAGCTGCAATGGTATCTTATCTCATTTCATGGACCGAAGCGGCTTGTACAAGATAAAATCCATCACACAACTTAATATTATGTTCAGCCCATGGAGAGGCCCATAATTTAGCATTATGTTTGTGAGAGGCCCACTGCGACCGTTACAGGCAGAATAAATTTTGCCTCCATCCTCACTCTCTACCTCTCTCCCCACCAATATATGTTAGGAGAATGGACCTCAGAACAGACAGTAGAAATAAACCTAATGCTGAGAAGAAATCTTTTTTTTTTTTTTTCTTTTTTTTTTAGAAAAAAAAGATAACAACAGAAAAAGAGACACTGACTTCATGTACTATTTTTTCCCCTTTGCTGTGACTTTCGTGTCTACGTAACACAGAGAAAGAAAAATCCTAATGCTTTTGTCATGAGCTTTACAGGGAGGGAGCATAATGCCGTTCGTCTCTTTCTCTCATATACAGGTGGTATTTCCTTCTCTTGCTTGTGGTGCTCAGTTCACAAATAGACTAACTTTACTATCAGGAAAAACACACTTAAATTGTAAAAACGTATGTTTACTCAAATGGTCTGAAAGCTGCATTTTATTGCTCTTCACACCTAGATCCAGAGCACAGTAAGTTCACCAGCAGACTATCATTTCAGAAAGAGGAAACAATATTCTTAGGATTAAGCCACTGAAAATACACGATTTCAAAACTAAGTATCCAAGAGATTTTCTAACATGTTCACAAGTACCAGGAGGCAGAATTCCATTAGCCTAAAAGAGGAATATAGTTTTGAAAACTCCCAATTTCATCTTCATTTCTGAACTTTCTGAAACTGACAGGGAGGGCGACATATGATTGATGTACTGACATTCAAATTAAATTAAAAAAAACATTAGTTAAGGCATGCTTGATAACTCCAGTCAATATTTGTTGCCATGTAAGAAGTAGCTTTAATTTATATTAATTAAGACTAAGCCAGTAACTCCCTCTGGATGGCTACAGGAGGATATTGGGAGCGGTCATTTTCAATGCTCAACTGTAAATTCAATTTTGTATTCAGTGGAAAGATCACTGAGAAAGCAGAAAACAATATAAACTAATTTAAACAGGATTTAGATTGCAGCATTATTAAAGCTATTCATGTGGAAAGAAATTAACACTGCTCATAAAAATCACATCAAAGACGCACTTATAAAAATTCCAAAGACTTTCTGTGAGCATGCTCAGGCATAACTCTGAATGTGGATGCACTTTAGAAGCCAGAAGGTGCAGATGTGCTTTTTCCACAGTAAGAATTGGGAAAAACTGGTATATTATAGAGTGAATATAAATCATTTGCTCATTAAAAATAGCCCACCATTTCTAATCAGGGCATACAGTGTTAATGCACCTGAGTTAATGCACAGGTTCATTCACCGGTCTTGCCTTTTTCCCCCTCTTCCATCTATCCCCCCCACTTCTTTTGTTAAACACCATGGCATGCCTCCCTGCATTTGCTCATGCTATGTGCTTATTCTTGGGTCTCTCGCATTCCTGGGTCCCCCTGGTCTGTTGTTATTCTTCCCTCGAGATTCAGCCTAAGTGCCCTTTTGTAAAGAAACCTCTTCTGCAACTCTAGGATGAATCAGGTGTCTCTTTGCTATGTTTCCACAATTCCCACATATCCTGCTATTAAAGCATTAGTCACCCTGTATAGCAATTGTCGGTTTACAGATCTGTCTCCAGTTTTGAGGGGCTAATAGGAGAATAAAATTTCCAAAGCATATTTCAATCTTCTGGTTACTCCGAGTTTTTCCCTTTGTATTTTATATTTTATTATACTCTACAATAGTTCCTCCTTATCCACAGTTTCACCTTCTGGGGTTTCAGTTACCCCAGGTCTCAGTTAACTGTGATCAACTGCAGGCCAAAAATAATAAATGGAAAATTGCAGAAATAAGCAATTCATACATTTGAAATTGCACACTGTTCTGAACAGCATGATGAAATGTCACGCTGTCTCACTCTGACCTGACCAGGATATGAATCCTCCCTTTGTCCAGGGTACCCACATTGTCTATACTACCTCCCTGTGAATCACTTAGTAGCCACCTGGGTTATCAAATCCACTGTAGTGGTATAGATGTGTCTGAGTTCAAGTAACCCTTATTTGGCATAATAACGGCCCCAAAATGCAAGAGTAGTGACGCTGGCAGTTTGGAAATGCCAAAGAAAAGCCACAAAGGGCTTCCTTTAAGTGAAAAGGTGAAAGTTCTTCACAATAAAGAAAGAAAAAAAATTGTATGCTTAGCTTGCTAAAATCTAGGGTAAGAACAATATTTTAACTATGAAATTGTGAAGAAGGAAGAAGAAGCTTGCGCATAGTATATATATAGTGTTCACTACTATCTGTGATTTCAGGCATCCACTGGGGATCTTGGAATGTATCCCTCAAGGATAAGGGGAGACCAGTGTATTCCTAATAGATTTGTAGCAATTAATACTGGAAAGATACAAATATAATTATTAAAAGTCAGGAAACACCACAGTTGATAATAAACATTTAAATTTCATGTCAAAGAGTATTTTTACATATGCCATTGTCTACCAGAGATAGATGTTCTCGTGGCAATTAAGCTGGATGATCCTGAAGTCATTATCACTGGCAATGAAAGTTAAAGTGATGTCAGATAATCCCACAGAAGCAAGGCCCTCTGTAGTGAGACCCTACACAGTTTATCAAGTAACTCAAAAATGTTTTTGAAAGCATTTTTAATTATTGGAAGGTAATTGCTCTTTAGCTTTGTGAGGAGTAAATAATATTATAATGATACTATTAGATGTCACCACTGGAATCCACACCCATCTCATTTCATATCTGGTTATTTCAGACTTTGTTAACCTCCTTCCTGATCCTTCTCTTCCACGTTTGAATACTTGGCCCATAGTAGGCTTATAAAACTGCGTAAGGGAGAACTCTTTGCTCTTCAAAGACCAGATGCAGGAGCAGCCTTTGGGAGCTTGTTAAAAATGCAGACTCAGCCTTTCTCACACCTCCAGTATTGGAATCTGCATTTTATTCCAGGTGATTTGTCTGCACATGGAGGTCTGAGAAGCACTGAAGAAAGGACTCAGTGAAGGCCAGGTAAACTGGTTAGGAACTGACCAAAGTTAAGAGATAATGAAAACCTGAAGTGGAAAGTAGCGGCTGAGATGGCAGAGACTTTCAGAAGGAATAGATGTGATTCTTCAGAGCTTTGAGTCTCTGTCCCTGTCCCCATGCCCTATTACAGAATAGCTGTGACTTCTATCCAGGAAAAAAAAAAAAAGTGTTCAAGACTTGGAAATAGGCATAGAGATGACTACAGACCCTCGCTATGGAATGCTGGGCATGAATTACCTAATTCTACAGGGCTGGGAACCTTTAATTCTTTGGCTAATCTCTGACTAGGCTATTTTACAACTCTGTAGGAGTAGAACATAAATTGTGGCAAACTGATAACAATACAAATAATTCCTCTCTGTAACAACACAAATGACTTTTTATTCAGTAGAAAATGTAAATCTTTATAAAGCAAATTCTCCTTTGAAACAGTTTTAACCTTTTATTGGTCTCCTCATTAATTAGTGAGTTAAATAAAATCATTGGCACATGTTCATTTTATATCTGTAAGACAGTTATGATTTCACTGCCACAGTATCCTTTGAAAGTCCAGGACATGGCACAAAGCGGGGGGTACCTGGTGAATTTTAATTAAACTGATATATAAATAATGATGGGGAAAAGGAACGCAAATTGGTTAAGTGTTTTTTTCCTCCTGCTTTGTGTGCACAGGGAGAAGCAGCCCTGAATTTCAGAACAATAGATGGGATAAGAGCCAAGCCAGAAGCACTGAATATGAAACTTAGGTGGGCTGCAGTATCCTTATTTACAGCTGGATCTATAAAGGAACAACGAGGAGACAGGGATTTTATGTCTGAACAGAATAAGGGAAAACAAGGAAGACAGTCTAAAACACTTTTGTTTCCAAAGAAATGGAGGGACACACACATGTGTATGCACATACACACACAAGGTGTGTCTATAGTTATCGCTGATTTCTAGCTCCAAAGATGGCTGGAAATTGCTCATAGTGTATAGTCACATAGTCGTCTAAGCAAATTTGGAATTTCAGTATGGTCACGACATTGCTGCTATCACAATTCCCAAATTTCTGTACATGTCCCTAAACAAGTCTCTTTTTCCTGGCTGCTCAATTAACCCTGCATCAAATGACGAGATCACAGACAGCATAAAGGTTAAATAAATAGTTAGTGTTCCCCTCTAGCTACTAAACACACATGCAATCTCTTAACTATTTGGTAGCTATAAAAATGGGAAAATTAAGAGGGCAATATGAAAATGCTCTTATTATTCCTGCTTGAGGGTCAAGCAAAATGTTTCTAATAAAACAGCCTATCTTGCCTCTGTGAAGGTCAATAACATGTAAGGAAATTATTTGCAAACGGGCTCCTATGTTTCATATTTCCCTTACCCTATGAAGGAAGCCTGGCTTCTAGCTAATGGGACATCCACTTGGCTCATAACATTTTTGATTTTTACTTTCGTGGAACCATAAATATTGACACCCATCTCAGCAAAATGCTGGTATCACATCTGTCCCATACTCCCTCTGGCAGACTGACATGGGCCATTCTACATGCAAATCAGAGTCCAGTTCTTTGGAAATTACGAATGCTGATCCCAGGAGGACGGTATTCTTGTTGACACACCAGGGAATCTCAAAGGCACTGCTTGCAAGGTTTTGTCAGGACTTCACCTGATTCGGAGAGGAACTCTTCACTTCATCACAAAATGAAAGATTATGTGAAGCTTTCTAAGGGGGTAAAAAGTACACAAAAACTTTTAAATGCTCTTGCCAAGAGAGATCCCAGTGAATTAGAATATAATCCTTCCTCACTGTCTAATCAATCTCTTCCTTCCACAGTCCAACACACAGGGCTCCCCCAGCGTGGATGGTCCGTGTTAGACACACCGAAATTCATTATCTTATCTGTCTGGTGCCACTGTTTCCAATAAAGTGTAATTATGGTGTTATTGAGCTCTTTCTCACTTTATCAAAGCCATGCTATAAACTTTGGGTTTGTGAGCAGTTACTGCTGTCGGTCTTCATTAAGTTGAATTGTCTCAGAACAATGTCTACTTAACCAGCAAGGTGCCTACTAATTTTCTTTTTTAGAATTTGTATTAATTTAACAGGCACTGGGTGACTCCATGTCTCAGACACTACACAAACACAACATAGCGTTTCCTCTGGTTTCAGATGGTCAAGTAGCCGGTGAATGGGATAACCTGGTCCAGAAGATCCTCCCTCTCTCACTCCGGCACCGCCCATCTGGGCTGGCTATCTCCCCTGTGGCAGCACTCTGCACTTCCCAAATATAACAAGAGGATTATTATATTTATTTTAATAGTGCACTGTTATAAGTGGCAAATGTAAGGTGATTCGTTATCGCCTCTGTCACTGAAGACACCTAAATTCTTTGAGGCGGGGGCTTGTTCACTGTTGTCCTTTCCACCAGTGGCTTGGACAGTGCCAGGCATGTGGTAAAATGCTAATTAATGAATACTTATTGAGGGATTGGAAGGATGGCTGAGCATACATCACATCATTTCCATGTACTTCTCATCATGCCCAGTAGAACCACTGGCCAGAAATTCAACATGCTCATAGATCCAAATAGCAGAAGAAGAGAGAAAAGAATTATTTTACTGAGCACCTACTATGTGCACAGTTCCAGCACTGCACAGGGCATGGAGAGGGCCTTTCGGGTCATAACAAAGACCTCATTTTTACAGATTTTGCTGAATAAAGCTGATTTCCAAAGAGAAAAATTGTAAGAATAAACAAGTATGATATAAAATAGAGGAAAAGTATCTGTAATAAATCCAAGATAGTAAGATTTCTCAGGGGAGGAAAAAAATCAAATCCAATTAGGTATTTTCAGATTGCATTTTCATTTCCTTTCTGACACAGCTTTCTTTACCTTAGGTCTTGACTATATTTTATGTCCCACAACAATGAAATCATCTTCAGGGAAACAGTGTCCTCAGCTCCTCCTGTCTGGCTTTGCAACATTATAAGGAGCATGGAGTGGATTTCCTCTCTCAGGCAGCCAATTTCCTAAGCAATTAAATGCTGTTTATATTCCAAACTCTATGCTTGGGTTGAAATTGTCAAGCTTCATATTACCTGACTCTTGCCTAAGATGTATCCCCAGCTAGTTCATTCTACTGTAAGAGCCATCTATTAAAATTTCCAATCTGTTCTTTCCTCAAGGGATCTCACAGTACTTGGCAAAGATACAGCTTCTGAATTCCGCAAATTATACTCATCTATATAAATATATATTTTTGAAATGGCAAGGCTTGCAAATTACTTTACCAAATTGACATCCCAATCTGTTATTCTCTAAAAGGAGAGGCAAATGCCATGTACTTCATGCGTGTGGAGACACTTCTGTACTGGATTCTTAAAAACAACATAACCAGATGATACACTTTAATGAAATTCCTTCATGAGGTCATAGATCACGGTGCTAGTTTTTGTCACTTCTAGGTGTGGACGAACTGAATCCAGTTTAGTCTGTATAGATCATAATCTGATACCACACAATATATTGGATATTAAAGAAAAATTATTGTTCCAGTGAATATTCCTTGTTGAGAACCTTGATGTGTCTCATTTTGGCCACTCCTATGGTTTCCAGGCTGGATGGAAAAGTGAAATGATGTCTGTATCAGCACTGCATATGCTTTTTATTAAAGGGACAGCCACGGCCTATGTATTTACATCAGGAAGACATGACTTCTCAAAGCAGCAGAACACACCACAAGAGCATCAGCAGGAAGCATTCTTTGGTTATGGTGTGGGCATTTCAGTGGCAACTGCAGTTGATTAAGGGTTCTCAAAGCCCTGGATGGGGGATGAAGATTGGAAGCACAGTGCCCCTAGCCCCACCTTTTTTTTTTTTTTTTTTTTTTTAGCATAGAATGTCAACTTCCTATCTTCCTAAAATAGGTGTTAGGCAGCTTTTCATACATTTTTTTTTTAAGTGAAAACATCCAATCTACTTTATACACTGGCAGCAATACACCAGCTATGTTCTAAAACACTTGAAGGATCAATCACATCTCCCCTCTCGTCAGAAATCTGTTATGGCTTCTCCACTGCTTATGAAATAAAACCCAAATCCAGCAATAGCCTTCAGGGGTCTGCCATCTGGCCCAGATTGCCATTCCAGCTTTACCTCGCTCTAGAAAGGCAGCTTCTATGCTGAATTCCCTCTGCTTCTGTGGGTTTTTATTCCCAAGTCTCCAGCCTCTAACTAGAATGCTCTTATGACTTTTTTTTTCTCATGGGGGGATGATTTTTATTTATTCTGCAAATTTCAAATTATGCCTCCTCTATGAAGACTTTCTTGAGCCTTCCATCAACATTATTTGCACCGGCCCCTGAGTTCCCAAAGCATGTTGCATATAACTTGGTTGACAGTCATGCCACTGGCATGGTATTACAGTTAATTGTTTATCTGTAGACACCTACATGTGGCCAGCAACTCTGACTTATGTTCTCTCATCAAAACCTGACAGTGCTCAATGACCTGAGGAGGGTCTGACCATCATTTGCCTATAAAATGCCCATATGTTGCTCAGCTCACACAACTTTGGTCCATAATAGAACTGAATTCACATGTCATCCTAACTTCAAAACCTGGCATCACTGTAGTTTGCAGGGGCAGGTACTAAAGCCTTCCTATGTCTTTATTTCCCTCAGCATAAAACACCATGGAGGGCCTCAGAAAACATTAAAGGAAATAAAACATACTCTCTTGTAATCATCCTGTAAGAGCTCCACGGGTCCCTTCAACGGCATCTCTGAAGAACGGAATCCCATTCTATGTTTCTTTTCTGTCCTCCGTGGACCCTAGCACCATGTCTGCTGTTTTGCCTTAAGAAGGCTTTAAGAGTCTGGTAAACATGCACATTCTTTATAGAGCTGGAAGAACACTTAGACCGCCCCACCAATGGCACAACATTGGGTCAGAAGATAATAGCCTGCTTTGGGGGCCTTCCTGTCCCCTCATTCAGTGAGATCTGTTGAGTGACTGTACATACACTTTCATGGAGAACACGGGTGAGCATGCTGGAAAGGGGCAGGGCTCTGTCCCAGGCAGGAAGATGGAGCCCAGGTGTCTGCAGCTTCCAGGGGACTCCCAGCTAACCCCACCCAGCTCTGTAAAGAGTCTACGCTTACACCAGCCTCTTAAAACCTTTTGAAGGCATAGCAGACATTGTACTGAAGGGTCAATGGTGAAGAGGCAGGAAAAACGCTCAGTGCATGTCTGGGGATCCCTGCGGAGGAAAAAGAGCCAGCGTAGGTGGCCCATACCTTTCAGCTTTTCGGCCAGCAGAGCGGCTTCGTGCTCCGAGTAGTGCATTATGGCGGGCGGGGACGGGGGCCGGAGCCGGTCCTCCTCCAGCTTGCGCCGGTGCCGCTCCTCCCGGGCACGCATCCTCTGCTTGCATTCCCACTCATAGAAGTCATCTCTGGCCTGGGCAAAGTCCACATGAAGGCGGCCTGAATCCTTTTTGTCGGTGCTAGACCCTAATCGCATCCTGTAACCTGAAACCAATGGAAAATCTGGTCACACCATAATGTCACAGTGGCCACATGTTTTTCGTCCAGACCTCCAAGGCACGCTTAGGCAAATGCTCACTTATTTCTTTGACGTCACTACGGATACATTTCCCATAGGAGATGGGAAACAACTATGCTTTTCCCCAGCAATCCTGAAGCTCTGCAAAGTTAGGGCTATTACAGGTTTGGGGATAAACATCCCTTGGAGAGTTGTCTCAGAGGGATGCTTACCCATCTCCAAACCACTATCCCCAAGAGAAGATGATCCTAAGAACTAGGGGCTTATCATGGTCATTCCTTCTTCTCCCTGGCTTCTAGGAAGCTCAGAAACAAATTTGTCATGAAGCATTTTTTTCTCTACCTTTTTATGGCTTTGATTTTATTATATTTTCAGTTTACTATAATTCTATTGTTTAGGTGAAATATGAGTAAATACAGAGTATCTATGATATTTAAAAAGATCTAAAGTGAACTCCGGAACACCTCACTCACGGGCCATTGCTACCTTCCCCTAGAAAATGCTGCTGCTCAATTCTCTCTCAGCAGCTGCAAAAGCCACAATTACCAAGGCAATTTTGCAATGCTGTTTTATTTCCACTTATCCTCTGAGGCATGCAGGAGAATATTTTACCTTCAATCAAGAGGCCTCACCACTGCCTTCCTCACAGCCCTGCAGCACCTCATCTGGTATGCAGTACCACACAAATTGTTCATGTAATCTTTTAAGGCCACAGGAGCCTGTGCAAAAGCCTAGAGCTAGACAAAGAAAAAAATGGGCCTGGAAATCTTTGGGGGATTCACTGTGAGCTACCCAACTTATGTAAAGATTATGAGCAGAAACTTGATCTGAGAAATCAGCACTAACTGAAGCCAGCCAGCCGGCCTAACTTCAAATGAAGAAGAGTTGACTTTGAGGTTGCTCTTCAATTTGGGGTACTCAGATTTTCAGAACATAAATCCAGGTCCCAGCAGGAACACAGCTGCTGGAGGCTGCCAGAGGAGAGAGCAACATAAGCACTTTTCCAGGACAGGGGCTTTGCAAATGCGATACAACTGTAACATGCTAGACTGCACTGTGCTGATGTTCAATATCTCATGGTAGATATCTCATGGTAGATTTCAATGGATTATTTTAGCATTTTTGGGATAAAACTCAGCTGAAAATCTCTGTAGAGGCTGGCTTCTCCCCAGGAGGCCACTTCACACCTTTGAAAAGTTACAAATAAGGCATAAACCTCACATCTGATTTCTGTGATGCCATGGGACCCTTCTCACTGCTAGATTTTCAAGCATTATCTAAAAATTGGAAGACATAACAATACCAATCAAAAACAAAAACATCCGATCACAGATGCACAGAATTAATGCGAAAGCAAAGTGAATCTTGGTTATGGGCCAGGGAAACTTCGTAAGTCAGCAGGCCACAGTGAGACTTGCATAACAGCTGAGCAAGCAGGACTGTTTACACTGGCCAGTTATCCCAACTGGACAAGTACCCTTCCCCTGCTAAGGTCCAGAAAATCAGTTTTCAAACATTTCTGGCTCCAGAAACACCCTAACTTTCACAGAAATGTCATCATTAAGGACTTAAAAGAGACCCTGATGAGGCTGAGTCTAAAATTAGCTAGGCCTTGAAATGTGAATGTGGTCCTAAAATTAGACAGGCCTTCCAGCTGGGCTTGGACTTGCTGGAGCCTACACACAGGAGGGGCCGCCTGACTTCCTTCCTGCCTTTCTAGTTAATTGGCCTTGCAGATCTTCCTGGGACTGATTCTGCAGCCTCTCAAGGGCAGGGAGGCAGAGTTAGGAGGCTCCTCTGTACCCAGGCGGGGAGGCTGGAGGCCTAGCTGTCTTCTTCTTCCACAGTAATGGGGCAGACCAAGCAGCAATCTGGGGTTTGCTGAAAGAAGTGGGACCAGCGCCCAGGCTAGAAAATCATACGATCAAGGTATAATCAAAGAGTACTTTTCATATGCATAAATTTAGGACTGTGCATCTTTGTCAGTGTCTTATGAGGCTTCTGATTGGGTCTGAACATTGTGTTGTATTAGTGTTGAAAACAACCTTTGATTTACTCTAACCTTCTCATTTAATCAAGTGGGGTAAAGAATACAGTTGACCTATGAACAACATGGGCTTAATCTGTGCAGGTCCACTTGTAGGAGGACTTTTTTTCCAACCAAACATGCATCTAAAATACAGTATTTGAGGGACGTGAAACCCACATACATGGAGGGCTGACTTTTCATATACATGAGGGTCCTGCAGGATATACATGGGATGGGGGTGGGGGTCCTGGAACCAATCCCCTGAGTGTACTGAGGGAAGACCACAGTTTTATTGGTGCAGTGGTGATTAGAACCCAGGTCCCCGAGACAGGGTTCTTGAGATAGAAAAATCAATCCTTCTTTATCATGATCAGGATATTAGTGTTAAAAACAACCATTTCCTAAATGATTTCTATGTTGCAGGTGCCCTGCGAAGCACTTAATATCCATTATTTGATTTATTTCTCCTCACAATCCTACAAGGTCATACTGTTACTATCTTTATTTTGCAGATGAGAAAACGAAAGCTCTAGGCCATGAAACCCAGCACCACAAAATCACCAGAACCCCCGCTGTCTAACAGCGGATTATGTGTTGTAAAATGTCTTCATTCTATGCTTTGTCTTCCTTCTCCATTTTGAAATGCTTTTAGTTTTTATTTTCTACTTTGAAAGGTTTTACTGAAATAAGGAGTTTTCAAGTTCTCCATATCACTGTCTATCTCAGGAAAGTCTCTGCAGTACTATACCCTCAAGGCTTCTGGGGTTTGCACAGAATTTTGTTGCAATAGAGGCAGACTGCAGAAATTAAGGAAAACCTGGCAGGAATGTTCAGATAGGTTCCCCGCTATTGTTTTCCCACCTTCGCCCATTAGTTTTGCCTCAGGAATAGGGAGGTGAAATGCAGAGGGACAGACTGAAATATGGGGGTAGGGAGTGTGAGGGAAGGGCAGTTAGTTCAGTCTAAGAATATGTCCTTCCAAAGCCACCCTCTAATTCTTAGATTTGGAAAGGCCTTGTGGACAGACTCCATTCACTTGGCCCAGCACCCACAGATGGGGAAGGCAGCACTAGGCTTAATTTCATTATCTGCAAAAATCACCTATAAAAATTGGCACCAAAGGACAAGGCTTAATGAACCACCAAAGAGGCAATGACACCGGGCCTTCCCTGAGGGCCCCCGAGCTACTTTCCTGCAAGGAACTGACCTTGCTTTGGTAACCTGGTGTCTAGAAAGTGAATCCATTTCCAAAAACCTGAAATTATTCTGAGAGAGTACTTTACTCCCCCAGAGGATTACATCCAACAATAATAATGATCCTTAGTACTCATAATATTGCTTTTCATCTAATAAGCACTTGAGAAGATTAATTAGAAACTCGATGGAATTCCTAAAGACTGGTTGGTGGGAAATTACTCTTGCACTGAGGTACCTTCACAGATTTAGCACAGCGCTTCTGGCAGCCAAGAAGACAGGATTCTTCCTTTTCTAGCCCCAGACTATGAGGACTTTATTTTGCATTAAGGCCAAAGGGAATAAGCTCATATTAACATCACAAAACATAACAAAATGCCTAGAAAACTCCTTATGTAATGCAAAGTACCGGAAAGGTAAATGGCTTTATCAACCATGAATTCCTCTGCAAAGCGAATGTGACAAAAATTCTTCTTGCTTTTCCGAATTGCTGTAATATCACCGCACTGTTCAAAGACTTCTTGAATAATTTCTTCAGTAGCATTTTCTGGTAATCCTCCGACAAATACAGTCTTACACCCAGGAGGTCGTTCTCTTGTGGAAGGAGGTGGAAGATCTAATAATCACAACAAAACAGAGTTTTGTCTTTCATTCATTTGCTCTCTCTTTCTGGTTCTCCCGGCAAAACGAAAGCCTGCAGAGTAACTTCCTCCAGACTGACTGACGGTAAATTTCTATACCAATTTACATTTATCCCGGGCTGTCTTGTTTCTGTCCCTCTCCCCTCCTGCTCCCAACCTCTACTTTCTGTGTTCATTGCTACACAGAGTGGCTATATGCTTGTCCGTAAACAAAGATAAAGCAAATGTCTGCATAATTTCATTTCTCCTTTATACTACAGAAGCCCAGAAAAGGGAGGGAAAAAACTTCCCAAAGTACAAAACATGATGAAATGACAACATGATGAAAAACCTCAGCGTGTTATCTGCTTTGTCTCATTTCCAGATAAAGGAGCAGCAAAGCAGAATACAGCAAGCATAACCTAAAAAAGCACGCACAATACCTACTCGGCTGTGAAACACCGGGCCTGAAAAAAACACTTTGTTATTATTCACATTTAAATGAGCAAACTATTAAATTTTGGGGAGCCTGTATAAAAAGATAAAATGTACACTCTTACAACATTTTACCTAGTTTATATGTAGATTACTAAAGCAATCTCCTGAAAAGTCCACTTCAAAAAGGCAACACTGATTAACGTGAAAAAAAAAAAAAAAAAGTCCTAGCTTTTTAAGCGCATAAGCTTAGTATCTGAGGCAAAATTAAAAAATAAAATTCTGGCCCATTTACTTCATCAAATGTATGTTTCCTTCAAGCAAATGCAATTTGGTCCAGAAACTCTGAGATGCAGGCTTCCCTCTCTCCAGCCCCTAAATTGCTAACTGTCAAATTAATTCAATTTTCCATCTAGCAAAACACATTTCAGAGGTTTTCTCCCACATTTGTGAAGATGGATGGAAGTGTTCACATGTTTCACACTGTGTTCTCTAGCAAACACTAGACTTCACTGCATGCAAAAAGTCTTAACACCGGATACACATCCCCAGATCCCACGTACTGGCTTTATAGTGTGGATTCAGCTTCTGGACAGATACGTGGCCACATCCCTGTATATGTATTCTAATCGAGAGACAAAGGCCTTCTGTGGAATGGATCCCCATTCTGTGCATTTACATGTGAGGAGCATCTGAAAATGACTGCAATGCCATTCTTAAATTTAAAAGGAAAAAAATTTTAAATGATGAGCAAATATTTCTCATAGGTGTTACTTACTTGGATTTTGAGGAAAAAGAGTACAGCTTTTGCAGTGGATTATTTCTTTGACAACAGCCACTTCTGTTGGTGGTGGGGGAGGTACCAGTCCAAGGCCTGGTATCATTGGGTTAATGGGGGTGATTCCAGTCATCATGTTGAGGCTTGGATCAAAGCCTGGGACACAGATTGAGTCTGTAAAGTATACAAGATAACATTTTGACTAGAGATTAAATCCATTTCTGCTGTTGTTTTTGACATTTTCCTGTGAGGACGATTTGATTATATGCTTTCTATTTTTCAGGAATTTCTCCTGGCTAAGATGCAGTATTATAGAAAGCTATACCAGAAGGGTAAAGAGAAAAAAAGGAAAAGATGAACCTTAAGCCACATGAAAAGGAAATTATATTACTTAAAATATTAACATGGCAGAAAGAGCACAGCATATTAAGGTGTAAAAACTATGCACCATGAAGCTTCGCTATTACTGCAAATGCAATTTTCTCTTTCTTAACGTTGGTGTATTGTTTATACTGCCTTGTGACCCAGAATATGGGAAGAATATCATTTAACATTGAAGTGCCCTGGGAATCTAATTGTCAACGTGGTTTCATCAAACGAGCCTTCTTACCCAAGCGACCTAGATTTAGAAAAGTTCAATTTATATGTGCATACTTTATAATGATGTATTCAGGTCCCACCTAACCTATTTCCCCCGGAATTAAAAAAAAAAAAAAAAAAAAAAAAGCAAAACAAAGTGATTACAATTATTATGGCTGGGTTAGCTACATGCAGGTATAAAATTAGCTATATTCATTTCTGGATTCTATTGGATAATTGCACTTTCTTCCTATAATTTAGTCAACAAATAATTGACCTACCCTTTTGAAATCGTTATGCCCTGTATTAAAACACACACACACACACACACACACACACGAAAATAGAAAGTGTGCAAAATGAATGAGTTTTCCAGCATAAACATTGACTTTTTAAAAATCTGATAATGAAACAAGTGATTTCAAAGGTGACATAGAAACTAATAAGTGAGATCTTTCTAACAGCAGGGACTATGAAAGTACTGTTCTGAGTAGCTACAAGGGGATCCCGCTTATGAGGGTTTTCCCATTGGCAAAAAACAGTCTCACGGGTGGCGTGCAAATGTTTCCAGGTAGACAGGCCAGGAGAGATCATGGTGCTCTCCTCTTCCCTGCAAGAATGAAACTTCCTTCTTGTCTCATCCTCTCCTATATTTTTCTCCCTCATCTTACGTCACTTCCATTCTTCCTTCCTGCCGGCTGAGCCTCCCGCAGGCCCCTTTTGGTTCTCCTGTAAGCTTGTGGCTCAGGCCTCTGCATGGCCTCACTCTTTGCTTAACTGTGCTGAAAGGCTGAAGGAGCCCAGAAGCAGATGAAAGGATAACCACACCCTTTGTTTACTAAGAAGCGCCATAGGATACAGAAGGTCTAGAAAAAGGTTTCTTTTCTGGAAAAAGGTTTACAGAACCTGACAGCTACTTTGGACATTTCCACTCCTCCTCTGGGCTGAAAAGAATAAACAGTGTGATTCTGATCTATAACCCCCAGAGGACTGCTGTCCCATTTATTAAAAACTGCATTGAAGTTGACAGTGTACTAGCCTGACTTCAGTAAAAGGAGGGTGTTTTGGTTGTTTTTTTAAAAAGAACCCTAACTATAAATGTCAAATAAGCATTTTCTTTCAAAGTAGTCACCCTGGCATTCTAGGTACTTCCTCTACAGCTATGGCTCTCAGTTTCTTCATCTGCATTATGGGACTATTTGACTGGATTATCTCTTAGAGTGCTAGTATTCCAAGACTCCAGGATTCCATGCTGATGGTGCTCGGAACAAACTGACATACAAAACACATAAAGGTTTACAAGTGGCAGGGATGACTCTGCTTATTCTCTCAATTGTCAGAAAGTTTCACAAGTATTATTTCCATTTTACAGAAAAGAAAGTAGGGCCTAAAGCACTTAAGTAAAACTTCTAACATTCCAAATCAAACAAATGACAGAGTCATAATGAGGGCCCAGGTCTTTGTCTCGGTATTTAAACACATATTAAATGTGACATTTCAAAGTTTCCATCTAGAAGGACCCAACCTGATTATTCACCTAATACTAGCCACTACTTCTTAAAATTTACTTTACCCTTAAAAAAATCAAGATGGGTCCTGATCCAGAAGCTAATTCTAAAGGAAAAGTTCCAGAACAGAATGGTTTTCAACATCATCATCATTAAAATAACATATTGGCCTCCAAGGTGACCACATTAGAAAAAGAAATATTGGCAATGGGAATATTGGCATGCTTGTGCTTTTATTTAATCTCATTCCGTACATAGGCTTCATCTGTTTCTTTCCTGGCCTGGCCCTCGCTATTATTTGCCAACACGGGATGATTTAAGGCTGAAACCACTCAGGACTGCAAACCCTGAAATGAGAGCCCTGTGAATTATAATCAGCAGATGTTTCCCACAAATGAGAAGAGAAACCAGTGGTTGCATTCTCTTTAGTTGTAACAGACTTCTGTGTTCTTTCTGAAGGCTAAATAAATAAATGTCCAGAAATGGTGACAGAAGATACCACTCTTGTAGGAAATATTTTAATATACAGCAAGAGTTCCTTTGCTTTTTCTGAGACATCAGTGTGAGGAGACTATGAGGTTTAATGAAGTCTGCACGGCAAGTGCAGTTGCTTGAAAAGAGCTTAGAAAGGAATTAACACAAAAATTATGTTGGACCTCAAAGGATTGGAGATTCAGTATTTGAGAGGAGAAGGGAAGGAAGCATTAGAGTTTAAGAAAAAAAAAGAACCCATTACTTTTTGACAATATATGTAAAGATGTAAATTGTTTTCTCAAACAGCAAAGGAGAATAGGATGTACTCACTCATTAAAGCAAACGCACAAACTGAAAATCCAGGAAGACACAAACACAGGAAGACAAAGGTGAGAAGGCAGCGCAGCCCTAAGAGTCAGCTCCAGGCCCTGTTAGGAAAAGCTGTCCTACAAGCTTCAGAGATAATGAGGTATAATTTTACTCAGCGAATAAGAGAACTGCTTAAATCACAGCAAGAAAGAATCCAATTAAGTGTACAGTAGAACTTTATTATCAAAACTGTACTCAAACGAGAAGAATGAAGGGTTATTCATCTCAGACCGTGGTCCTGTCTGGCTTCTCTCTGTGTTGCCTGCTCCAAGCAGAGTGTCCACAGCCAAGGCTCAGCAAAGGTTTCTTTTTGGTTCTCTGTTCCCAATTGGATGAGACAAAAACCAAAACAAAAATCCTGTTTACTGATTCACAGGCCAGTGTTTTGTCAATTGGATGAGCATTTTTCAGAAGGCAGGTTGGGGCTTTATGTTTAGGATTTTAGAGGCATGGCAGTTGAATTAATTAAAGCACTCATTCAGCTGAATTAAAGCGTTCATTCAGTATTTCCTGGGCACATATGACTGCCAGGATCCGGAGTTACAGAGGTGACAGTAGTAAGTTCCCCACTTGAGTTTGAGGAGAGGATAAAGGATGGGAACCAAACTCCGCAAAACAGTTAGGACACACGAGCTGAGGCTCAGAGGACACAGAGAGAGCCTGGTAGTCCTGGGGAATTCCAAACAACTTTTCATGGCTGTCTCATGGTGTACATTTGGCAGTGTGGCCACAGTGTCTGGAGATACTGCAGGAATCAGATCAGATCAGAGGGACCCTGCTATTCAAGCTGGTGAGTTTCAACTTTGCTCTTCCCGGAACTTCTCCCCTCAAAGTCAGAGATGCACCCTGCCAGGCCAGGGCCTGGGTGCCTAGGCCACCCTTCCTCACTCCTTCTCTTTGTCTGCTGCCCCCTAGCCATGGCTTGCTCCTTTTCTGCCCTTTCTAGTCAATGCCTCAGTTTAGAGTCTCATATATGAGATGAGAACTAGATTTCATTTGAAAGAAAGGTGGTTGAGGCCTTTTGCCAGGCAAGGCTAGGCATACTAACTAGGTTAGGTGTGGGCAGGGAAAACAGACAGAGAGAAGTTCTCAGTACCAGGAATAAGTCTGGCCTGGAAGAAAAAACGAGGCGGTAATCAGGCTAAATGGCTGCATTACAGGTGTAGTCCTGGGCTGAGGGTATCCTGATAAAGTGGTTGAACACAGAGATTATTAGCAGCAGATAAAACACATGTCCAGCAAGGCGGCTGCCCAGAGGACTCTGTCTATGTGTCACAGGGCATGCACCCCCTGGTCCAGGGTTCAGATCCAGCCCAGGGGAACTAGAGTTTGCATCAACTCATGAAGTCATAGTTGTGAAATACTAGGCCAACTGGCAGGTTACTTAAGCCAGGATTCAGGTAGGAGAAGCAAGACGGGATCCAGACACCAGAATAGAAGCCTGGGGTTTGGGGAAAGAGATAGACCCCTCAGTTATCAGACATAGAACACAGGTCACAGCCTGACCAGCATAAAGCCTGCTTGGATGCTGAGTCTTAGAATGCAGGGCTCCATAGCCCCCTTCCTCCTGCCTGATGCCAGACGGACCCTCAAGTGCAGGGAGAGGCTGAGTGTGTGGCGCCAGGTCCCAGGACTTATGCAGGACAGAGAGACAGACTGGAGGGCTCTAATAAACATGCAGTCACTCTGCTTCTTCTTCCAAAATTACCGGCGTAAAATTATTGACCTATCATCACTCTGCTGCAGAGAAGCCACGTGATACATGAGGGCATTCTGCTTAGCAAGAGTTTCCAATGGAAAGACTTTTTCAGAATAGCCTGCTATTGCAATGGACAAGTCTTGCTGTTCTATAATATCATTAAATTTGTGAACTATTAAGGTAATGCTTTTTTTCATTCCATGCTTTCCTTTTTTCAAACATTCTTAAACTGTTCTGTGCACAACAGAGGAAAAGTGAACATTTTTAAAAAGGTGATCTGAAAGTCACGGGATCTGGCACAGCTGGAAGACCTAAGGCTGACTGGCTTTTTAATCTTTCTAAGCCTCATTTATAATATCTGTAAAATAAAGTGAATAATACTTACTTTTTAATGTTCTTGTAAGGATTAAATGGGATTAATAAAACAAAACCAAAGTGTTTAGCATAATGTACAGCACATGGTAAATATTCAATAAATGGTAGCAGTTACACACAGCATTGATAAACATATTAATGTATAGAATATTTACATAACCTTATATAAATATGTTATTAACATAGAATACACACAATTATAACGATGATGAAAAAGTCTTTCGTCTGACAAACATTTGAGTGCCTACTAGGTGTCGAATGTTTTGCTAGGTACTCTGCATTCAAGGACATTGCAATGTCCTTCCTTCACAGATGTGGAAAGCTAGTGACTGAAACAACTTAGCAGGAAACACCAATACAGTAATGACACCGATTTTGGGACATTTAAATAAAGGGTGCTACGAAAACACTGAAAAGGGGACATCTAAACCAGTCTGGGATGGGGGAATAAGGGTTGACTTGTGTCCCCCCAAAAGGTATGTTAAAGTCCTAATCCCCCATACCTGTGAATGCGACCTTATTTAGAAATAGGGTGTTTACAGATGTAATCAAGATACGATGAGGTCATACTGGATTAGGATAGGCACAATCTAATATGACTGGTGTCCTTATAAGACGAGGCAAAAAGACACAGACACAGTGAGAATGCCATGTGATAACTGAAGAGATGCATCTGCAAGTCAAGGATCACTCAAGATAGCCGGCAAACACCAGAAGCGATGAGAAAGACATGAAATAGATCTTCCTGAATCCTTCAGCCAGAACGAGGCTCTGCCAACACCTTAATTTCAGACTTTTGGCCTCCAGAACTGCAACATGATATATTTCTATTGTTTTAAGTCACCCAGTTGTGGTACTTTGATACAACAGCCCTACCTAGAAAACAAATGGGGTTAGAGGTTGGGGGGAGGTGCTGGGGGAGTGGCAGGGAAGGAATCCTGGAGGGGTGACAGTGACCGGGTTCTTGAAAAGGATAACTTCTGTATATGCAATGGGCATGTAAAAAGGTATCCTCCAAATATACCTATTGGGATCATAAATACGAAGATATGTCTAAATATTCTCCTGGGAGAAATGTTCAAAACCAGTCCTCTGTAAGCAGAATAGCTCTTAGGTTTTTCCTTTGTTAAATAAACAAACTCTGAAGATGGCTACATATTTGTTAAGAAAAAATTAACCACATAGACGATATTAACATAATAGAATACTTTATGAGTAATGCCTACAAGCTGGATCTTTAAAAAAGTGAAATTGAAAATGCTTTTATAATCTTGCCAAGGAGTTTCAAAGGCAGTGAGGTATGTTTTCCATTTAAACTCAAGATGTATATCCAGAGTAAGCTCCTGGTGCCCTGCTGTGCACACTTTATAAACAAAGACCTCATTGCATCAATAAAACCCTCTGTCTCCTTTGACCAGGATGCAATGCTGGCAGAACTGAGGAATGTAGCCATCAACAGCTATTCTAAGTATTGTTGACTTGGGTTAGGAGATTTGTGTCCACGTTTGAAAATATAACATGACATGAAGCAAAGAGAATTTCAAAACTCCTGACCAAAGCTGGCATGGAGAAAAACTGACTGCTCAAAGAACTGCATTAGATCTTTCCAGCAACCTGTGCATGGAGCATGCACTTGAAAAGCAAGTGTGTTTTGAGTGAGCAGGAGGTAAGAGCTCATCAAAGGTTCTGCAAAATTCACTCACACTGCGGGCCAGGAATTCAATGGCAGCATGGTTTCTACACAGAAGCCTGGGCTGACACACTCAGAGCCAGCTGCTCTAACTTTCTTAGACCTGCTGAAACACACTCTTGAGATACAGTGGGCCTCACAGCTGAGGCGTGAAAACCATGCTGGCATATGACAACCAGGTGTGGAGGGGTTCATTTTGACAAGGAGGCAGCAGACACTGGACCTAACCAAAGATTAGGAAATTTCAAAGCTGAAAGCAACCTGGGCATTACTTATCCTACCGTCTTGATTTAGAGGTAAGAAAATAGATGCTCAGAGAGGTGAAGGGACTTGCCCAAAGTTACATAGCTAGTTAAACAGAGAGCTGGAATCAGAATCAAGAGGCCTGCTGCTCCTTCACTGTGCACCTGAGCTCCTGTTTCTCCAGTCTGCCTGCCTTTGGATGTCTCTAGTGACATGACACTCACTAGCTCCTGACATGGCCATTCTATTTTTTAACAATTTTCACAGTGAAAAATTTATCCCTCATATGTTGACTTAGGACTTGATAACCTGTAGTAAAATCCATTGTCCTTATTCAGTACTCCTGGGTTCACACAAATACCTGACTCTTCCTCCCATTCAGCCTCTTCCCTCAGTCTTTCCATGGACTAAAAGATACCTTTTCTGAGGTCTAAAAATTCTAAAAATCCACCTTTTTCTGAGATCCAGGGTTATCCACAGAAAGAGGCCAGAAAGAAGCTGACCAACCAATTAACTGTGGCCTTAGTTCTGAACTTGTATGTATATAATTTACTAAGTTGGTTTTTTACGATTAAAAAGCAATGGTCATGTTTACTCCTCACTTTGTAATAGGCCTGTGTTGAAAGCTTCATGTCATCTCATCACGTCATCTTTTTGGCAGTCCCATCACAAAGTTGACAAATGCTAAGTGACCTCATTCAGCTAAAACACACACGTCTTGTCTCTCTGCGGAAGGATGCTCTCATGCAACTTTGCAGTTGACATTTAGAAACTAAATGAAGGTTTTACATTTTCCATTTAATTTGCCAAAATCTGTCTTCTTAGTTCTCCTCCTGTCTTGAATTTCCCCTCCCTTGCCCTCAATAGCTATAAATGGCTAGGCAACCCTCTCTTAAAGTTCCCGTCTTTTCTAATTCACCAGCAAATTTCTTCTTGCAGGATAGATTCAATCACAGAGGGCCAGAAGATCCTTCTGTTGCCGCATTTTGGAGGTGAACCATTAGCTACCTTCCTGGCAGATTCTCACTGGGGGCCTGGAACTTGGAGCTGGTACATGGAGCATGTCCTCCTCCATTTCCTCCCTCTGTCCAGGCGGTTGGTGCTTTGTTCTCACCATGGCATTGTTTCTGTTCTTTCCCCTCTCTACCTTCACCCCAGGTGTACACCAGGCTTCCTGCACCCTCAGGTTTGTGAACTCTAGCATGTGCTTATAGAAATATCTACTTAAGAAAATCTGCTTAGACTCCTTCCCCTAACACTGATTTCTTCTGAATCCTCTGTTGTTAATTTCCAGTATTAAGGGCCATTGCCAGGTCTAAGGGATACACATGGGATCCCCATTAATTCCTTAGGTTGGAAGCTCATGTGTACTCAGTTATTTTCCCTGCTCCCTCCTCTCACTCTTTTCTCCATCTTGTCTGAATGTACTCCATAGAAGACTGCTTTCAGGATCCTGGGCATCTGTGCTACTCCACCCCTCTTAGACACTTTGGGTTAAATAACTTTAGGGCTTGGTTGTTTCTTTTAATGCCACCAACTCCTCTCATTCCTGGTTTAAAACCTCTATAGGTAATCACATCTAGTCACTTGCCAAATCCTTTCAGATGCAGCCACCTTAGAAAGGATTTCTATATCATTTTCTTTTCTTGTTCCCATTGCTAATTTAGGTTCTCATTAACTCTCATCTGGAATACTACGAAAGCCTCTTTTTGTTCCCACAAACTGTAGCTTCTCTATACCCCCCTGTCCTCACTCCCTCCTGTCCTTCCTCCCTCCACCTCCTCCCTACATGCCCTTCTCACACCCCTGGACATGGGATCAGCAAGCGATGCACACGGGAGAACCATGAGAACAGGCCCTAATTGGGGCCTCTAAATTACTTCTTGCAGACTTCTTTTCACATCCCTATCTCATTAGCTGATGATTAATTTTCTCTCTGTACAATGTTATGTGACTTTGTACAGCAGGACTGTTATATAATGATAGGGAGGGAGAAAAGGACTGAATTGGCCCTGGGTGTTCTCTGCTTTGTCCTAACTGACAAGCTCATGGTGCAGGAGGAGACAGTAGAGGCAAAAAAAAAATCATTAAATGTTGAGAAAAATTTTTGAATATTCAGTCATGCCCCTAATTATCTTCCTGAGGAGTGGGAACATTCCAAATATATGTTGAAAGACTAAATAATAAATAAAGACCAAATATATGTTGAAAGACTAAATAATAAATAGGTTGAAAGACTAATAGTTTGAAGTCAGGGTAATAGCCTTGTGACACCATATAGACATAAAGCCCACTATAGTCAGTAGTTATAACAGCAGAGATGGTATTTCACAGCATGTAAATGTCTTTATAGGAATCTTCCCTTTGAAACCTGCATCTTTCTGAGGGAATATGCAGGTGTTAACCTTTTGATTTTGCTTATCAAGTTTCGTTTCTGTTTACAAAGGCATGTGAGAGATAGGTAACATCTCATAAATTTAAAAAGAACAAAGAAAAAAACATTCAATATTTAGCTTCAGAGAAAACATTCACATCATATTATTTTAAAGAATTTATGTAGGTTTCGATTTAAACTTACTGCTGGAAGGGACTGAAACAACACAGAACTGGTCTCTTTAAATAATATCAGTATATAACTGTAGACTGGGAGAGAAAATAGAGCCTGTTTTAAAGATAAACACATCATGAATATTCCAAAAGGGAACTGCAAATTGTGTGTGGTTTGTAAATCACGGACTAATCTAATATTAATTTAATTTTTATACTAGACTGTGCAGGCAAGGAGAACTGGGTGATGTTAACTATCACTTCTCTCAGGGTCCAACATTGCCCTTGGCATATAGTATCCTCTTCAACAAATATCAGTTACATGAATGAAACAAATTACAAAATTTATAGAATTTACAGAGTTCATCCTAAAGAGACAAGACAAAGTAGTATTTGGTTGTTGAATCCACAATGTCGCAGCATAAATTCATATATGATTCTAAGCAAATGACAGGTGGTATTCTATTTACCTTATTAACTAAACAGTAAGAACCATGAAGCTTTTTGTTATTCCTTTATAATTGGAAAATTATGATGATGATGACGTACATTTCACAGATAATGAGGCTAAGAGGCACAAGGAGTGAGGGTGTGCTCACAGAATAAATGGACAGAATTGGTCTTTAAATGCTTCTTAACATGGCATCTGGAGGGCAGACCTCACACTTCCCTTTCCTTCTGACTACAAGAACCCCGATCTGAGATGGAAGTAATAACGCAGAGGGGCAGTAAATACAGTCTCACCTAAATCCACACAAGGTCAGCTCATACCATTCAGCTTGGGAGTGCCTGAAAAATTCAGGACAGGAACAGGGACAGGAGAGATCGTAATCCCATGGCTCAGGGGGAATACTACAACCTAGCAGGAGTGTAAGTGAAAGGCAAGCTAACCAAAACAAGTTTACAAAAGAGGCAAAAATAAAACTTCACTCATCTGCTATTAAAATTTTAAATAGGAAGCATAAACCATATGCAATAAACTCAATCTTCACTTCTATATTACAGTAAATTAGTAGGGGAAAAATAGAGAAAATACAGGAACTGTAGATTCTGAGTAGAGATTAGAAATAAAAGGAAGAAGTAAAGGTGAAGATGGAAGGAAAAGAAGTCAGAGGGAGAGGCAGCAGCAGACAGATGGAGGGACGGTTCGAGTTCTAGTTCAAATGTAGACTAAAGAAAGCTGTGCCTTGGTTCTTAATCTGCAAAATAAGAGGACTAAAAGAGTATTTACCCTGACAGCACTGGTCTGAGGATTAGTATACAAACTAACATATGTACAAGGCTTCAAAGACTACCTGCTACAGAGTAAGCACTCAACACGTATTAGCTATCACTTTGATGAAGATCATATGTATTTGTGTGCGCAAGTATATGCATGTGTATATTACAGCATATAGGTGCTACAATACTGCTTTCGTGTCCTTCCCCCCCTTTTTTTTTTTTTTTTAAGCATATCTTACTTCTCGGTGGCTTTTTAAGTTCATGTTTTATTATCTGTCCTAACTTCTTTGGGTGGAAACCAGAAGGCCTTCTAGGAAAACAACTGAGGAGAAAATGCCATATAGTTTCTC
This sequence comes from Sapajus apella, assembly GCF_009761245.1. Lineage (NCBI taxonomy): Eukaryota > Metazoa > Chordata > Mammalia > Primates > Cebidae > Sapajus > Sapajus apella. The sequence goes on along the minus strand of NW_022436972.1, from coordinate 22,527,602 downwards.
TACAAAAGAAACTTCTCCAAGGGAAATTAGAAACCTCCTCTCCCTTCTCCCCCAGGACCTACGATATGTTTCATGCTTGGAAATGAGAGTTGCAGCATTGAGACCTGTTTCCTCTCTGCTCTCCCTGCCAGGAAGATTAGGTGTTGTACCCGACACACCAACTGCGTTCATTCGTATGTTTGGCATACCTGCTTCCCCCTTAAGCTGAGTTTTCCCTTTGTGATTCTATTTTATTCATCCAAATGAATATGTCTATTTCGAGCTTCTTCATATACACACACACACACACACACACACACACACACACACACACACACACACACACACACACAGAGGCATCTTTTTAATAAATTAAAACTGAGCAGCACCAGACTTTAAAAATACCCTGCTACATCTGAGGCCCTGGCCAGATTTACTTATTTACATGTTGTTGTGCATTTTAATTTAGAAAGCACCAATGCCAACCCACACTCCCCCACAGCCTGTCATTTCTGGAAACATCCCGAGTAATTCCAGGGGTGAATTTTTCAGAGAAGTAAGCTAAAGGGGAATAATTTAACTAACAAATTGCCATTTAAACTAATTTAGCCTTTTGGGCTGAGTGCAGTGTGCTTGGAGGAGCATTCCTTAATGACTTGTTTGGATAATGTTTTTCTCCACAGTGTTGATCCCTCAACATTAGAAACTCAGAGATCTCATTTCTCTCATGAAAAACATACCCTAAAAGCAGAGACTATCACCCAGATTTTTCTTTTTCTTCCTCTCTTCTTCTTTTCCTTTTTTAGATAGAGTCTCATTCTGTCATCCAGGCTGGAGTTCAGCAGCTCCATCACAGTTCATTGCAGCCTCAACCTCCTGCGCTGGAGTGATTCTCCTACTTCAGCCTCCCAAGTAGCTGGGACCATAGGTGTGTGCCACCACACCTGGCTAATTTTTATATTTTTTGTAGAGATGGAGTTTCACCATGTTTCCCAGGGTGGTCTGGAACTCCTGGGCTCAAGTGATTCTCCCACTTCAGCCTCTCAAATGTTGGCATTACAGGCATGAGCCACTGTGCCCAGACAGATTTTTCATTTTCAATTAAGTATTTTCTGCCCAGTTATAACTTCAAGGTACATTTTTGTACTTCATTCAGGGGTCTACATTTCATTCTTACTCACAGCAACTTCTAGTTTTGAATTGTTACTATGCTTTCATGCAGTGCTATATTTTCAAAATCCTTTCTCAGTCATTTATAAAGCTGGTCCTCATTATATCGCCACAAGATTTTCCCCCTCCATAGATGAAGACGGAAGCTGAGGTTTGGAAGGCTGAAAACATCTGCTCACAGTGTCACTGGAGTCACAGGGAAACAGGCTGTGGTTCATGCTATCCTGTCTGTGATAAGAGTCTACTTGTCTGTAGTCTCCAGGGTGGCACAGAGCAGAGGGCAAGAAGCAGGATGCACAGAATTCGGGATTTAGTTGAATGTTAAGGTCAGCTTCCTCATCTCAGATGTGAGAATGCAACCTGCATACTTACTTCACATTGTTAGTATGAATGCCAAATTCTATGATTGATGTTTATGGGCCAGCAATTTACAAACAAGGAATCAATATACAAATATAAATTATAGTCAGCATTTTTTCCTATTTTGGTGGCTTCTGAGATTCCACAGTGCTGCTAAGTGCCTACTCCATCCAGAAAGAGAATTCAATATATTATTCAGTATATTACTGTGTTTTAACAAGAATACAGAAGTGTGGCAGGTCAGAAGGAGAAAAAGGAGGAAGGTGGGGGGGGAGAGAGAGAGAGAGAGAGGGAGAGACGAGTTTATGTATGTGTGTATGTCCTCGATCCTTGTAATCCATGGTTCTCAGCAGAACTGTGCCATTCTCCACGTTAGGGTCAGCCAATTTTTATAGTTGGAAAACTGAAAAGCAGAGTGGCATATTGCCCTAGGTCCTTCTAAGATATTTGTTCATGCAACATTTATTAATTACATACAAGTTTGCTAGGCAAGACACTGGGGGCATAGAGGTAAGTCAGGGTCCCTGGCCCTAAAGTGCCTCCAGTCCATGTGCTGCAGACACATGGACACGCAGCTGTGTTAAAGAGTGGCAGCTATTAGTGAGGCACACAAAGTACCTACATCATCATCCTGAAGAGAGCCTGACCATTCTCTGAATTGTAAGTGGCCTTCTACAGTGAAAGTATGTATCTAGCTAAGCCACTGTATCCCCAAAGCCAAGCACAGAGCATTTTGTAAATACACACCCAAGTCAGAGAGTGGCTACACCATGGGTCCCAGCCACACTTTCAATAGCAGTCATTTTTCCTGCATTTATTAAAAGACATTTTGGGGGCAGAGGATTGTTGGGCATTTTATTATTTATCTTTATATTTTTACCTTTCTCCTCTTTTTAACACAGGAACATTCCAGATCAGTAGGCCTCTTGAAAGTTGAGTCTATACCAAAAGTGCACATATTGTGGAAGGCTGAGGTTATAAAGGATAAATCTGTCACAGAGACAGAGTACAAGGGCTGGCTAATCTATATTTGCTTATTGTAACTGAATAGGGAATTTATATTTGCCAGAATAGCAGAAAAGAAATATTAGCTTGGGCATTCATGCCCTTATTCAATTATTATATATGTTTTTAGTATAACAAAAACAGATCTTCACATTTTTTTCAAATACATTTAGTCAGTCAGTCAAAAGAATTTGAAAAACATATCACAAGTATTTAACTTCCTTCCATCAGCAAGTGATGGAACAGAGACATGAGGGAAGTGAATCATTTCATCATAAAGCTTTTGTTAAACAGAGCTAAGCTAAACTGAACTAAAATAGAGCAAGCTGGATGTATGAAGTGTGTATGATGAAAATTTATCCTGGGACCTTTTCTGTTCAATGTCTTTTCTTCATGTCTTGAACAAAGAATGCTATAACACACTCACTAAATACTCACCATCAGCAAGTACTTGTGTTGAAGGCATGTTAGGTGCTAAGAACACAGAAAGGTTGAAGATGAGTGTTTAGGCTTCCTGCTTCAAGAGGGACAGGAAGTTTCAGAGTACATTAAAGTGACAAAAAGAGTAATTTATTGAAAAGCATGCTAAAATTAAAGAACTGAAATTATACCCAGAGTTACATGACTGACACAGTCACAGTAGATTGTAACAGAAAGTCAAACATGTAAGAGGTAAATCCTAATTCCAGAGAATAATGAAAGAGAAATCGGGTCTCACAAAGCATGCCTCACACTGTTTCCCTTGGCCACCATCTGTCAAGAAGTGGTACCAGGCCAGCTCTTGTTATTACCATGAGAAGCAGAGAGATAAGAATTGGGAGGATCCGGGTTAGATGGACTTCTCCTAACCTCTTCCAATTGAAATCTGGGCACTTGTCCCCTGGCCTCACCCCTCCACACCTGGCTTGGCTGGTCTGCCTTGAACTGGCCTCACCTGTGACCATGCACATCCACTACCTCTTAGACAGACTTTATACCAGCCTGACCAGAAGATCTTAGCTATGATGCTTACTGCCCAGTTTTTCCTTCTGTCCCTGCTATAGTTTGAATGTGTCCCCCAACATTTCATGTATTAGAAATCTAGTGTTGCCAAGCATTAAGAGGTGAGGCTTTTCAAAGGTGACTGGGGAGGCTGTGCTCTCATGAAGGGATTAATGCTGTTCTGGTGGGAGTGGATTAGTTATTGTAGGAGTGGGATAGTTATTGTGAGAGTGAGCTCCTGATAAAAAGATAAGTTCAGCCCCCATTCTCTCTCTGTCTCACATGCTTACTTGCTTTTCTGCTTTCCACCATGGAATGATGCAATAAGAAGGCCCTCACCAGATGGCTGAGCAGATGCTGGCACCATGCCCTTGGACTTCCCAATCTCCAGAACCATGAGCCAATTAAATCTCTTTTCTTTATAAATTACCCGATCTGTGGTACTCTGTTATAGCATCATAAATGAACTAAGATACTCCCCACCTCACATTTGTGATTGTATTGGGACTCTTTGCTATAAATAAAATAAAACTCCTGGATATGATGCTCCCCAGCCCTCGCCTTTTTTTTTTTTTTTTTTTTTTTTGAGTGAATTACCCTCTGAGTGAAAATCTAGCTTTGGGAATTCCAAATGGATTGTGGAGGAAGGTATGGCAAGGGGTAGGGTACTCATTTTAACTAAGTATTCTAGGTGCCAGGCAAGGTGCTAGGCATTTTTGCATAACTTACTTAATTTTATCTTCCAGACAACACAGGGGAAGTTAAGATATGGAGAAAACTCAAGTCAAGTGTCAGCTGGAAGCAGAAGAGTCAGAACTCACACTCAGGTCAGTTCTATAGCAAAGCTTTTTCTGTCTCATCAGGGCTGTCAATGATAAGACCCTAAATTGGATGGATTATAGGGTCTGGCCAGGACACAGGACAAGATGGACCTTTCGCTGGTAAACACCAGTATAGGCATATCACAGTTTTAAGCCAGCATCTGTTCTGTTTGGTCAGTGCCCAAGACCTATCAGTTGTTAAATATTTAGGCATCATTGTTGCCCATATCAAAATGAAATGTTTGGCAAATAATAAATGTTTGACTTTTACTCTGGCAAGGAGACAGTAACAGTGACTGGAAATGTTCTCCCACCTGAAACAACTAAAAAGCCAGATAAAGTATATGAAACATGGTTTTCAGATACTGAGCATCAGGTAATCAAAGACAATGATTCATGAAAGAAGTAAAACAAACAAAGTGAGCTGTATGATTGCCACAGCTTACTGCTAGGAGAGTTTCCAGGCTATAGCAAAGGGAAGAGGAACTCTGGAAAAGTCTGACAGTCTCCCTGAGTAAAGAAATAGTTGATAGTTTAGGATGGCAGCCTAGAGTTCACAGGGTGAAGTACCACAGAGAGGAAAATTGCACACATATGTGTGCACACAAACACATCTTTCCTTGGAGGTATAAAGAGGGTCTACCTCAAGTCTTGAGCTGAGAACTGATCAGTGTATTCATGTGATAAAACTTTACTAGGCTGAGAAAAGAACCACTCAAAAGGTTTAGAAAGAATAATCTACAGAGATTACAAAAGACTGCTCTCATCAGTTAGAGTAGAAAAGTCTCATAATTCATGAGGTTATTGGGTAGAATACTCACACCTTTGTAGTAGGACAAAATTAGCCCCAGAAAAAAGGCTGCTCTGATGTCTCGTAACAAAGCTTAAAAGCAAGCCTCAAAAGATTCAACTGCTTCCCAGTAACTTAAATGGGTCCTAAAATAAACCTCAAGGATGTAAGAATACAGAAATAGCCAGCACCTGACAAGGTAAAGTTCACAATGTCTGGCAACCAATGAAAAATAACCAGGTATGACAGGATAATTCCCAAACCTGTTAATATGTTATTTTACATGTCAAAGGAACTAAGGATACAGAAGGCATTAAGACTGTTAATCAGCTAACTCGATGACAGATTATTCTGGATTATTGATGGGGGCACAGTATAACCACAAGAGTCCTAAAAAGGGGAAGAGGGAGGCAGAAGAGAAGGTTGGAGTAATTTAATGTATGAAGAATTCAACCCTCTGTTACCAGTTTTGAAGATAGAAGAGAGCAATGAGCCAAAAAAAAAAAAAAATGCAGGTAACCTCTAGAAGATGGAAAAGGCAAAGTAATAGGTTCTCCTCTGGAGCCTCCAGAAAGAAATGCAGCCTGATGACATTTTGATTTTAGCCCAGTGAGATTTGCATTAGATTTCTAACTTACAGAACCACAAGATAATAAATTTGTGTTGTTTTTGAGCCTCTAAGTTTGTGGCTACTTATTATAACAATAGAAATAAATAAATAAATAAAAATTACACAGAAGGCATACAAAGAAGCAGGAAAATGTGACCAATAATAATGAAAAAAATAAAACAGCAGAACAAAAAATAAATAACACATAGATGACAGAATTAGTAGACAAAAATATTAAATAGTCATAACTGTGTTTCATGTATTGAAGAAGGCAGACTTCTAAAAGAAGATTTAACATATTAAATAGAGACATGAAAGGTTAAAAAAGACTCAATGTACTTGTAGAGATGAGAAGTACAACGTCTGAGATAAAAAGACGTACTGTATGAAATTAACAGCAGATTAGATGATTTATAAAACGGTAAACTCAAAGAACGGCATTAGAAACTATTCAAAATGAAACATGGAGAAAGAATATAACAAAATGAACAGAGCATAAAAGGGCTGTGGGACAACTGCAAGGAGTCTAATATATTTGTAACTAAATTACTTGAAGAGGGTGGGGCAAAAACAAATATTTGAAGTAATAATGGCTGAAGATTATCGAAATTTGATAGAAACTATAAGCTCACAGATCTAAGAAACTCAAGAATAGAAGGCACAAGAAACATGAATAAAAGTATATGAGGGCACATCATAATGAAGTTACTTAAAATCAATGATAAAGACAAACTCTTAAGAGCATCCAGGAAAAAAGACATATTACATACAGAGGAACTAAGATAAAAATAAGAGCATATTTCTTATTGGAAACAATGTAAACCAGAAAACACTAGAATAACACCTTTAAATAATTGAAATGAAAAAAATATTTTCTTTCACTAAGTCCTATATCTAGTGAAAATACCTTTCAAAATGAAAGCAACAGAAAGACTTTTTCAGATATAATAAGCTGAAACAATCCGTCACCAGCAGATCTACATTATAAGAAATATTAAAAAGGAATTCTTCTAGGCAGAGAAAAATGATGAGCTGTAAATCTTGATCTACACAACAAAATAAAGAACATCAGAAAAGTCAAATACATGACTGAATAGAATAAAACAATTTTTTACTTATTTTTGAACTCTTTAAAACATAATTGCCTAAAAAGAACAAAAATACTAACGATGTATTTTGGGTTTATAATATGTAGAAGTAAAATATATGACAGCAAACATGATATAAGAATATAGTTCTTACACTATATATGAAAAGGTCAGCCAACAAAGGAGATAAAATTGAAATCATAAAGATACTCAATCCAAAAGGTGGCAGAAAAATAGAAAACTGAAATAAAAAACAGAAAAATAAAATCAATTATTAAGATTAATTTTAACCCAATCATACTGATAATCATATTAAATATAAACATTCTAAATAAATATCCCAATTAAAAGGCAGAGATCAATCCAATACATCAGATTGATTTAAAAACTCTACGCTACTTATAAGAAACCCACTTTTAATAAGAAGTCATAAAGAAGTTAAAAATAAAAATAAAAAATATATACCATGCTAATATTAATCAAAAGAAAGCTGGAAAGAGGGCATGTTAACATTAGGAAAAGTGAATTTCAGATAAAAAAAATATATATAATTATGGGCCAGGAGTGGTGGCTCACACCTGTAATCCCAACACTTTGGGAAGTCATAGTGGGTGGATCACCTGAGCTCAGGAGTTCAAGACAAGCCTGGCCAACATGGTGAAACCCTGTCTCTACTAAAAATGGAAAAATTCACTGGGCATGGTGGCAGGCGCCTGTAATTCCAGCTACTTGAGAGGCTGAGGCAGGAGAATTGCTTGAACCCACGAAGCAGAGGTTGCAGTGAGCTGAGATTGTACCATTGGACTCTAGCCTGGGGGACAAGAATGAGACTTCATCTCTCTCTCTCTCTCTCTCTCTCTATATATATCTCTATATATATATATATATATATATATATATATATATATATATATATATAAAACTATGGATAAATGAGTCATTTCATAATGGTAAAGAGGTAAATTAAACAAGAAAATATAACAACCAAAACATTTATTCACTGAATAACAGGACTTCAACATATATGAAGTAAAAACTAATAAAATGGAAAGATGAAGTAGATGAATCCAGTCAGTAACAGTCAGAAATTTCAACAACTCTCTTCTGATAATTGCTAGAACAAGTAAACAGAAAGTCAGTAAGGAGATAAAAAATTTAGATAATATCAACCAATTTGACCTAATTGACACTTACGGAGTGCTTCACTCAACAAAAACAGAAAAGACATTCTTCTTAAGATTACATGGGTATATTTATCAAGATAGGCCATATTCTAGGCATAAACCAAACCTTAATAAAATTACAAAAACACAAATCATATAAACTATATTCTAAGACCACAATAAAATTAAAATTATAGATTGGGCACCAAGATGGCCAAGAGGAGGCAACACTGGAATGCAGCTCCCAGCGAATGAGACGCAGAGGGATAGATGACTTCATGATTCCAACGAGGTGCTGGGTTTGTCTCAGTGGGAGTGGTAGGACACTGAAAATTTCCCAGGGAAGGAGCCAAAGCAGGGTGAGAGCCGTCCAGGGAGGGCGAACCGAGACAGGGTGGGGCACGTCCCCACCTGGAACATGCAGCTGGCTTGGAGGGTTGGGGACTTCACCCCCTCAGTGCTCCGATTTGGATCCTATTTACCTTATCCCTTCTGTAACCCATGGTCCATGAGAGCCCTGCCAGACTGAGGGGTGCCATGGGTTGTCAATGCCAATTTGAGCGACAGCTCCCACCCGGTGCCACAAGTTGTCGGCGTGGACCTGGGCAGAATTTGGACTAACACCAGCAGGACAGACCATCCCACAGAAAGAGGCAGAGTTGAAAGCAGGGAAACAGGCCATAAGGACTGGCAGGCCCCACCCCCACAAAACTCAAACTGAAGCCCACATGCTAGAGAGCTTGGCAGTGAATACACCAGTTTGAGCCCAATCGGGAAGATTGCGCTTGGGGAAGGAGAGACACCATTGGGAAGGCGGGGCTAATCACACCTGCAAACAAACTCCAGGGGAAGACCACCCACCCAGAAGCCTGACTGAATCTGAGGCACTCCAGCAGCGCCTCCACAGGCCAAAAAAAGATACAGCTCCAACCTCAACAGAAAGGACATCCACTCAGAGATTCTTCCCCAAATCACCAACTTCAAAGATCAGAGGGAAATAAATTCACGAAGATGGGAAGAAACCAGCACAAACAGGATGAAACCATCAAAGACTGGAACACCTCTTCTCCTCCCAGGGATCACAACTCTTCACCATCAAGGGAACAAAACAAGACAGAGAACGAGTTTGACAAATTGACAGAAGCAGGCTTCCAAAGGTGGGTAATAACAAACTTCTCTGAGTTAAAAGACTATGTTCTAACCCAATGCAAAGAAACTAAGGACCCTGAAAAAAAGTTAGACGAAATGCTAACTAGAATAACCAGCTTAGAGAAGAAAATAAATGACTTGATGAAACTGAAAAACACAGCATGATAACTTCGTGAGGCATACACAAATTTCAACAGCCAAATCAACCAAGCAGAAGAAAGGATATCAGAGATAGAAGATGAAATCAATGAAATAAAACAAGAAGGCAAGATTAGAGAAAAAATAGTGAAAAGAAATGAACAAAGCCTCCAAGAACTATGGGATTATGCGAAAAGACGTAATGTATGCTTGCTTGGTGTACCTGAATGTGAGAGGGAGAATGAATCCAAGTTGGAAAACACTCCTCTTAACACTTGTCAGGAAATTATCCAAGAAAACTTCCCTAACCTAACAAGGCAGGCCAACACTCAAATCCAGGAAATACAGAGAACACCACAAAGGTACTTCTCAAGAAGAGAAACCCTAAGGCACATAATCTTCAGATTCACAAGGGTTGAAATAAAAGAAAAAATCCTAAGGGCAGCCAGAGAGAAAGGCTGAGTCACCCACAAAGGGAAGCCCATCAGACTCACAGCGGATCTCTCGGCAGAAACCCTACAAGCTAGAAGGCAGTGGGGACCAATATTCAACGTCCTTAAAGAAAACTTTTCAACCCAGAATTTCATATCTGGCCAAACTAAGCTTCAAAAGTGAAGGAGAAATAAAATCCTTTATGGACAAGCAATTGCTGAGAGATTTCGTTGCTACAAGACCTGCCTTACGAGAGCTCCTGAAGGAAGTACTAAACATGGAACGGAACAACCAGTACCAATCACTGCAAAAACATACCAAATGGTAAAGAACAATGATGCAATGAAGAAACCACATCAACGAATGGGCAAAACAACCAGCTGGTAACAAAATTGCAGGATCAAATTCAAACATAACAATATTAACATTGAATGTAAAAGGCCTAAATGCCCCAATCAAAAGACACAGACTGGCAAACTGGATAAAAAGTCAAGACTCATCAGTGTGCTATATTCAGGAGACCCATCTCACATGCAAAGACACATATGGACTCAAAATAAAGGGATGGAAGATTTACCAAGCAAATGGAGAGGAAAAAAAAAAAAAAAAGCGGAAGTAGCAATCCTAGTCTCTGATAAAACGGACTTTAAACCAACAAAGATCAAAAGAGACAAAGAAGGGCATTACTTAATGGTAAAATGATCAATGCAACAAAAAGAGCTAACTGTCCTAAATATATATATGCACTCAATGCAGGAGGACCCAGACACATAAAGCAAGTTTCTTAATGACCTACAAAGAGACTTAGACTCCCGCACAATAATAGTGGGAAACTTTAACACTCCACTGACAACATTGGACAGATCAACAAGACAGAAAGTCAATAAGGATATTGAGGACTTGAACTCAGATCTGGACCAAGTGGGCCTAATAGGCAGTTACAGAACACTCCACCACAAATCAACAGAATATACATTCTTCTTAGCACCACATTGCACTTACTCTAAAACTGACCACATAATTGGAAGTAAATCACTCTTCAGCAAATGAAAAACAATGGACATCATAACAAACAGTCTCTCAAACCACAGCGTAATCAAATTAGAACTCAGGATTAAGAAAAGCACTCAAAACCACACAATCACATGGAAACTGAACAACTTGCTCCTGAAAGATGAATGGATAAACAATGAAATGAAGGCAGAAATAAAAATTTTCTTTGAAACCAATGAGAATGAAGACACAATGTACCAGAATCTATGGGACACATTTAAAGCAGTGTCTAGAGGGAAATTTATAGCAATAAATGCCCACATGAGAAACAAGGAAAGATCTAAAATCAACACTCTATCATCAAAATTGAAAGAGCTAGAGAAGCAAGATCAAAAAACTCAAAAGCAAGCAGAAGACAAGAAATAACTAAGATCAGAGCAGAACTGAAGGAGATAGAGACACAAAATCCCTTCAAAAAAATCGATAAATCCAGGACCTGGAAATCTATAAATGTAATTCACCACATAAACAGAACCAAAGACAAAAACCACAGGATCATCTCCACAGATGCAGAGAAGGCCTTTGACAAAATTAAACAGCCCTTTATGCTAAAAACTCTCAATAAACTAGGTATAAATGGAACGTCTCTCAAAAAGTTATTTACAACAAACCCACAGCCAATATCTTACTGAATGGGCAAAAACTGGAAGCATTCCCTTCGAAATCTGGCACAAGACAAGTATGCCCTCACTCACCACTCCTATTCAATATAGTATTGAAAGTTCTAGCCAGAGCAATTAGGCAAGAAAAAGAAATAAAGGGCATTCAATTAGGAAACAAAGAAGTCAAATTGTCCCTATTTGCAGACGACATGATCGGATATTTAGAAGACCCCATTGTCTCAGCCCAAAACCTCCTTAAGCTGATAAGCAACTTCAGCAAAGTCTCAGGATACAAAATCAATGTGCGGAAATCACAATCACTCCTACACACCAACAACAGACAGACAGCCAAATCATGAGCGAACTCCCATTTACAATTGATACAAAGAGAAAAAATACCTAGGAATACAAATAACAAAGGATGTAAAAGATCTCTTCAAGGAGAACTACAAACCACTGCTCAAGGAAATAAGAGAGGACCCAAACAGATGGAAAAATATTCCATGTTCATGGTTAGGCAGAATCAATATTGTGAAAACGGCCATACTGCCCAAAGTAATTTATAGATTCAATGCTATCCCCATCAAGCCACCATTGACGTTCTTCACAGAACTGGAAAAAACCACTTTAAAATTCATATGGAACCAAAAGAGAGCCTACACAGCCAAGACAGTACTAAGCAAAAAGAACAAAGCTGGAAGTATCACACTACCTGACTCCAAACTATACTACAAGACTACAGTAATCAAAACAGCATGGTACTGGTACCAAAACAGTGATATAGACCAATGGAACAGAAAAGAGGCCTCAGAAGCAATGCCACACATCAAGAACCATCTGATCTTTGACAAACCTGACAAAAACAAGCAATGGGGAAAGGATTCCCTATTTAATAAGTGGTGTTGGGAAAACTGGCTAGCCATATGCAGGAAGCTGCAACTGGACCCCTGCCTTACACCTTATACAAAATTAACTCCAGATGGATTAAAGATTTAAACATAAGAAGTAACACCATAAAAACCCGAGAAGAAAACCTAGGCAACACCATTCAGGACATAGGCACAGGCAAGGACTTCATGACTAAAATGCCAAAAATATTGGCAACAAAAGCCAAAACAGACAAATGGGATCTAATTAAATTCCAGAGCTTCTGCACAGCAAAAGAAACAATCATTAGAGTGAACCGGCAGCCAACAGAATGGGAAAAAATTTTTGCAACCTACCCATCTGACAAAGGGCTACTATCCAGAATCTACAAAGAACTAAAACAGATTCACAAGAAAACAAACAAACAAACAAACCCATTCAAAAGTGGGCAAAGGATATGGACAGACACTTCACAAAAGAAGACACATATGAGGCCAAGAAACATGAAAAAATGCTCATTGTCATTAGAGAAATGCAAATTAAAACCACATTGAGATACCATCTCATGCCAGTTAGAATGGTGATCAATAAAAAATCTGGAGACAACAGATGCTGGAGAGGATGTGGAGAAAAAGGAATACTTTTAAACTGTTGGTGGGAGTGTAAATTAGTTCAACCATTACAGAAGACAGTGTGGTGAGTCCTCTAGGATCTAGAAACAGAAATTCCATTTGACTCAGCAATCCCATTACTGGGTATATACCCAAAGGATTATAAATCGTTCTATTATAAAGACACATGCACACATATGTTTGTTGCAGTGCTGTTTACGATAGCAAAGACCTCGAACCAACCCAAATGCCCATCAAAGATAGACTGGACAAAGAAAATGTGGGACATATACACCATGGAATACGATGCAGCCATAAAAAATAACAAATGCGTGTCCTTTGTAGAGACATGGATGACTCTAGAAACCATCATTGTCAGTAAACTGACACAAGAACAGAAAACAAAACACTGCATGTTTTCACTCACAGGTGGTGATGAGCAGTGAGAACACTTGAACACAGGGAAGGGCACAACACTCACAGGGCTAGGTAGGGGGGTGGAGGGGAGTGGAGGGGAAGGACGGTGCGGGGGCGGGGAGGATGGGGAGAGATTACACCAGGAGAAATGCCTGATGTAGGTGAAGAGGTGGCGGGGGCTGGGGATGGAGACAGCACAGCACCATGGCATGTATATCCTATGCAATAATCCTGCAGGATGCAGGATGTGCACATGTACCCCAGAGCCCAGAAAGTATAATAAAAATAAATAAAAATAAAAATCTTTTAAAAATTATAAATTAATGAAAAAATATCTAGAGAATCATGAAATAATTAGAAAACAAATAACACATTTCTGAATAATCTATAGGTCAAATAAGAAACCAAAAGGAAAATTTAGAAATATTGTGAATTACATTAAAATCAAAATTCATGCTATGCAGCTAAAGCAGTACTTTAAAAATGTGTGAGGCACTAAATGCTTATACTAGAAAAGAAGAAAGATCTTATATCACTGACCATGGCTTCCACCTTACAAACACACACACATACACACACAAAAGCAAACTGAGCCTGAAATAAGCAGTAAAAAAAATAAGAAAAGGAATCAGTGAAATAGAAAAACTATAAAGAAAATTAACCAAACCAAATGCTTGTTCTTTGTGAAGATCAATGAAATTGATAAGCCTCCAGCCACCCTTAGGAAGGAAAGCAGAGAAGATACAAACTACTAATATTAAACATAAGGAATGTAACGTAACTACAGTTCCCATACATTAGTATGAAGGTATATTATAAAAATTGTATGTCAATAAATTTGACAACTTAGATGCAATAGATTCCTTGAAAGACACAAATCACCAATGCTCATTGAAAGAAAAATAAATTATCTATATAGCCCTGTATCTATTAAAGAAGTAGACTTTATAATTACAATTATTCCCGCAAGGAAATTTCATGCCTAGATGACTATGCTAGAGAATCCTACTGTAGTAGAAATTAAACATTAAAGAAAAGATAATACTAATTCTACACAAACTCTTCCAGGAAATTAAAGAAAAGGGTATACCTCCCAATTTGCTTTATGATTCCAGCATTACTTTTGATACTTAAACCAGATAAAAACATTAGAAGAAAGAAAACCTATAGACAATATTCAGCATAATATTCAGCATAAACTTTGATGTAAAATTCTAAACATAATTTTAGCAAATTGAATTTAGTATAATGAATAATACATCATGACCAAGTAGAGTTTATCCCAGAAATACGTTAGTTTAACATTTAAAAAGTAATTCATGTAATTTACCAAATTACTACACTAATAAAGAAAAACACATACACACACACGATCATCTCAATAGATGCAGAAAAAGCATCTGATGAAAATCTGACATCCATTCTCTTAGTAAACCAAAAATCAAAGGAAACTTGCTCAGTAAAGGTAATACACTTTAAAACTACAATATGCTCATACTTAAAATGGTATTTCTTTATAAGGTCAGAAACAAGGCAAGGACATCCATTCTATTTCTACTCATCCATCAAGATATATGACAACATGGGTGACTTTCAGAGTAACTATATTGGGTGAAATAAACCAGAAACTGAGTATATTCTATATGGTCTCATTTATATAAAATTATTAAAAATGCAAAATAATTTGTAGAGACAGAAGATCAGTGGTTGAGAATGGGGATGAGTGGGAGAGAGGGTTTGAGTAGGCAGGAAGAAGACATAACAAAGGGAACCGGAAATGTTTTGCTATAGCTGAAATGTCCATTATTTGGATTGTGATGATTTCACAAGCATATACATATGTCAAAACTTATAAAATTGTAGAATTTAAATATGTACAATTTCTTGTATGTCAATTCATTAAAGCTATAAAATATAACAGATACTTTAGGTCATAGGTAAACATGAAAACACTGCTACAGTGAACCAAGCTATATCCAGCCAAGGTCTTGGGTTCAACTAGGGAATGCATGATAGGAGGGCATGATTGTCCTTCCTGGCATCAACTTAAAAGTATCAGATAGGTATATATAAAGCTTTTTAGTTTCCCAACAAGAGATACTTAATAGATCTCAATTTAAAGAAATACAACCAGTTATATGCCAATTCTGTAGTGTTAGAAGTCAACAAGCGCATATTGGGGAATCACGGATGAACTAAACAAAATCTAGCATAAAACATGGTACCAGACCTCAAAGGGATATATGAAGACTGCAGATGAATTAGTAGAGTGAGGTTAATTCTCACTCTCAACACAATCCAAGAGAGGAAATTTCTCCAAAATAACAAAAATTTGCAGGGTTTTAGGTGTCACTGTATATCTGAATTTACTCCACAGAAATTCTTCTCCCAACTTGTTAAATTTCAAGACTTCTCCTTGGAGCCATGAGCAGAATAAGAAAAACACAGATGGCTCAATTTCACGGTAATAATGATTCAAGGCAAGCAAACCTTAAGCTGTTTGTATTTCAGATTAAAACAGAATTGAGGAGAGAAACATCATCCTGGGTGCTAAAATGAATATTAAGATAAAGCTAGTATAAGTATTATTAATATT
The DNA here is from genome assembly GCF_009761245.1 of Sapajus apella. Classification (NCBI taxonomy): domain Eukaryota; kingdom Metazoa; phylum Chordata; class Mammalia; order Primates; family Cebidae; genus Sapajus; species Sapajus apella. The sequence goes on along the minus strand of NW_022436972.1, from coordinate 22,511,770 downwards.
GCACTATTACTATCTTGGGTTTGTGATCCATAGGAAATCCATGTATGCTTCTGTTTGCTTCCCTTAGAACTGGTATTTTAAATAAATTCTGCATGCTCAATAAATAGGGTCTATTTACTGAAAGGCGACAGACCCTATGGTACTCTCCACAAAGACTTCCCTCATGGCTTCCTGCTGCTGTTGTTTATAGGGCTGCAATTACAGAAAGAATTCTCAGCAAAACGAGCAATGACACCATTACCATCAACAGGAAATCTCCTGGCACTGTGGAGATTCTTTAATTGAAAGAAATACAAAGGCAGTGCGTTGCTAGCAGAATGCATGAATTTGTTTGGCAATGGCTTTCTCCTTCTGGACACTGCCCTGCAGGTTAATGACACTCAATTCTGAGCATCCTTCTTCTCTTCTTTCAGCAGGTGTTTTCACACCTTTCAAAGTTAAGTGTCCCAGAATGTAAAGGCTGCCACGACAGGGAGGCCTCAGGACACAATGCGTGAGACTGATCGGCTGTGGAGCCAGACCGCCTGTGTTCACATCCTGGCTGCACCACTCACTAGCAGTGTGACTTCAAACACATTATTTAGCTTCTCTGGGCCCTGGTGTGCTTATTCCTAAAAATGAAGTAATAACAGTGTCCATTTCACTGGGTGAGGATTAGATAATGACTATGAGATGCTTAGAAAAATGCCTGGCACATGTACAATAAATGCAAGCAATTATTATTATTAACACAGATTTGTTGACACAATAGCATTTGTGGAGAATGAATGACAGCAGCTACTCTAAGCTGCCTCCTTATGGCAAGCACAGTAGGAACAAAAAATAGAAATACTTTCTCTAACAATGCAGCAAAATCTTCTGGGAGAGAGAGCCATACAAGACCAGCCTATCAAATAACAATAATTATATTAGTACCGCCAATTACAGAGTACCTTCTACACACTGCAGTGTGTAAAATGCATCTATATATTATCTTATTCATTCCCACAACCCTACAAATTAGATGATTTAACTTCCATTTTCCAGATAAAGAAACTGAGACACAGAGAAATTAAGTAATTTCCCTCAGTTCACGTGGCTAAGACAAATATTTCTGCATAGAACCACCTGGCCCTTAGCCAGGTTTTCCCACTATACCATGTACTTTTTCAACCCAAAAGGTAGTGATGTGTTCTGAGTAAAGGCATTCAGGAGAAAACAAATCTGTTAGGAGGCAGAGTATCCAACAGCACATTGTCTTTGAAACTATTAAAAGGACAATCTTAAGTACTGCTGAGTGAAACAGTTTCCTTGTCACACCTGAACACAGAGATAGCAATCCTCATTGCTGGGTCATCTCTCAGTGGCAGGATAATATACTTGAAAGGATGATCAGTTGTTTCCTGGTTTTTCTTTGGCCCCCACTAGGAATGCTGATTCAAACCAGGCTGTTCATTGGTTATCCCCTCAGAGAAAGATACTGTGCAGAAAGCTCAGAGAAAAAAAGTGTGTGGTATGCTGGCATCATGGCATTATTGTAACTGGAAGGACTGTGGCACTGGGATCTAGTGCAGGATGCTCCGCTTCCTGCATGGGAGGGAAAGGTTCTCTGATGCTTAAATGAGTCCCTTTTTCTGCACATTTGGGATATTTCATAATTAAAAATTAAAAAGTAATTATAAGCAGGAGAAAATTTTATTTTATTATAAGTAACTCTTAGAATATTCTCAAGATTAATTTTGAGAGGAAACTTATAATGATTAACTTTTATATTAAGTAACAATTATATAAAAACACAATAGCCTAAATCAATTCAAATTTTAAAGTAAAAATATTTGCAACACATATGACCTATTGTAAAGGGACAGAATCCACAACAAAGAACCCTAGTAAATCAACAAGAAAAAAAAGAAAATATTTCAAGAGATAATAAGTAAAAAACAAACAGGATATTTAAAAAAATAGTTACGGTAAATTAAGATTTGGAAAAGTTCAAATAAAAGCAAGATATTTTTCACTCATTAGCAAATATTTAAAGAAACAATAGTAGCAGTTTTGGCAAGAATTTGAGGACTGGACCAACAATATGTCTGGCTAGCGTTCAAAAGGTATTTATTGACATGAGAAAATATTACCTTTTTTCCTCCACTGGTAAGAAAAAATGATAATATATTTGGAATGACATCAATTTTTTAGGATTAAACACATTTCTTTATACATTTGTAGAAAAAGAGACTGGAAGGAAATACAAGATACATGTAGTAGTTATTTCTGCATCTTCAAATTACCTTTTTTTCTTATTTATACCTTCATATATTCAAATTTTTATAATAAAATTATATTATTAAAACTTCCCTTTGTGCCAGGCACGGTGGCCCACACCTGTAATCCCGGTACTTTCAGAGGCTGACGTGGGTGGATCACTTGAGGGCAGAAGCTTGAGACAAGCCTGGCCAATATGGTGAAATTCTGTCTCTACTAAAAATACAAAAATTAGCTGGGTGTGGTAACCTGTGCCTGTAATCCCAGCTACTCCAGAGCCTGAGGCAGGAGAATCAATTGAGCCATGGAGGTAGAGGTTGTAGTGAGCTGAGATTGTGCCACTGCACTCCAGCCTGGGGAACAGAGTGAGACAGGGTAAAAAACAAAACAAAGCGAACAACAACAACAAAAAAAACTTTCCTCGGTACATTCTAGGTTCTAAAACAAACAAAAAACAAAAACAAACTTTGAAGGAAAATGGAAGAGACAGGATTCATGTTACACATCCCTCTAAGTCCTTCAGGGCCATGCGCAGATGATGTATGAAATTTCTTTGTAACAATGTTGTCGTTTTCCCAAGAGCATTATTTAAGAAGAATGGATAGGTCTATGGGAAAATTTAATTTTATATAAAATGATTTTTAGGTCTAAAAAGTCTAGTTCAGCCTGGCCATACTCTTCTATGATAAAAGAATGAAAAAAACAAATCACAATATCATATTAAGGTTATTTTCCTAAGCAAATAATGTGTTTGACTACTGCTCCCCATTCAATATATCTGTAAGTAAGGAAAGTCAATTGAAACTAATGTTTACCAAAGACTATTTTTAACCACCCATTGTTGATTGGGATGTAAAATGGTAAGCATTTTGTTTGAAAATGAAACAAAATAAAATTACTTTTTGATATTAGAATCTAAATAGCCCAAGAATATGATTTTCTTGGGGATTCCTTTTGGGAAATTAATTTTGACATTTCACTCACTTTATAAATAGAAATCTCTCCTTGGATGTTTTCTTAAAATGTTTAGAACTGATGTTAACAAGCTTTAGTTTATTCATTGCAGCAACTTTTGACCATAATCTTTCAAATTCTGGAGTTCGAATATCAAAACTTGACCTGATAACATTATAGAAAAATGCTTGTGGAACACCTTTAAAAAATGGAATGTTTAAAAAACTCCAGTGGATTTAGAAATGGGGGAAGAAAACTATACAAAAAGATTTGTAGTCCTCTAAAGCAAATGCTTTATTGAAATATTTTTTCACCAAGTATTAATAAGTACCTTCTATATGCCAGGCATTGTTTCAGGGATTGGAGACACAACTTGGAACAAGACAGCCTTGCTTCCTACTTTCTGGAAGCTTACCTCCTAGTTAGGATAACATAATCAAAAAGTAAAGAAAGAAGTTACTTTCAGATAGTGCTAAGTGCCACTTACAAGAATGTAGGAGAGTTACCGAGTTACCTGGGGTGAGAGAGGAGGGAGGAAGCTGTTTGGTTGGTTAAAGATGGTTTGTCTGGAAAGTAACTTTTGAGTTCAGTTCCTAAAAATGAGGAGCTGGCCTGTGGTGGGAAGATACGGAGAAGGAGATTACAGGCAGAGGGAAGAGATGGAGCAAAGGCCTGAAGGCAAGAGCAAGCCTAGCATATATCAGAACTAAAAGGAGGCGAATGTGAACACAGCCTGATGGGCAAGGGGTGCAGTGACGGACGTGAGATCCAACAGAGGGCTCCCAAGGGCCTCCTCATCCCCACTACTCAACTGGATAACTACTGTCTTTTATGCCTATTGACTTTCTGCTTGAACAGTCATTTAAAAGTGTTGTAACTTGAAAAAGAAAGGTTTAAAAATCTCTAAGTAGTTTGAATTTTATTCTGATTGCTAGAGGAGATACATAAACATACACTTGCACACACATGTGCATACAAACATAAATATATAAATGTGCACATATATAAACATTTATAGATATATATATATGAAAACCTACACAGACATACACATTGTGGTGCTTTTAAACATTTGACAAGAATCCCTACCAGAGAATCAGTGGCACAGAAATCACAGTATAGGAGGTAAAATTGAATATTAATGTTTGGAAGTACTTTAGGCTGCTGAGGCAAAGTTAACCATAGGTGGGTGGAAGCTTTTCCCCAGCTGGAGAAGCTCAGTATGTCAATGAAACCAGAGGTTACTAATAAAAGATACATGAATGACATGAACAGGTATATTCTGAAAATAGCAGGGTTGGAAAATGCTAACATTAGAGTCAATAACAACAATGAAGCCTGCCAGAATTAAGCGGATTGGTGTCACTTAAGAGATGTGATCTAAATAGAAAGAAACTCAACCCATTGGATGAGGATGCTTAAGATATTTTGTTTGAAGAGAAGTTTATCTTGCTCAGTGGAATACACCAGAACACTAAACAGGAAAAGACCATTAGGGAAAGATACCTAACTATAAAGATCATTGCAGCCCTGTGTACAACAGCAAAAACCTGGAACCAACCCAAATGCACATCAATGATAGGCTGGACAAAGAAAATGTGGTACATATACAACACGGAATTCTATGCGGCCATAAAAAATGATGAGTTCGTGTCCTTTGTAGGAACTTGGATGAATCTGGAAACCATCATTCTCAGCAAACTGACACAAGAACAGAAAGCCAAACACGGCATGTTCTCACTCATAGGTGGGTGTTGAACAATGAGAACATGTGGACTCAGGGAGAGGAGCATCACACACTGGGGACAGTTGGGTGGGTAGGGGAGAAACAGTGGGGGTTGGAGAGGGTGGGGAGGGATAACATGGGGAGAAATGCCAAATATAGTATGTACCTAAAGTAAAATAAAAATAAAAAAATTAAATTAAAAAAATACAAATTAGAACAATGTGAAAACAATAATACGTGAAGCCGCTATACTAATAAACTTGGTTTGTCTGTTCAGATTGTAAAAATGACTTGTGAGGGGAGAATACAGTGTTTCTTTGTACTCCATTACTCTTTGGGGTAAAATGTTTGATGAAGAACTCAGTCCAATATGACTGACAGTATTAATTATGCACCTATGTGTGGCTAGCACTGTACTAGGAAGTGTCTCTGCTCATAAAGAGTGAAACCTACTAAAGAGAAGAGGCATGACATTAAGACCACCTGGGATGTGGAGTGTATCCATTTACAAAATCTTATCAGCAGAGCAAACAATGGGAACACATTGACTACAGGCCAGGGTCCAGTCCTATGGTAAGAGCAATAACTGCCTTGGGGTATGTAGGAAAGAGCATCTCTGAAATTAGCCAGAGCACCAAGGAAGGCTATTAGAGAATAAAGAGGGACTTGAGGCTGCCCTTGGAGGAGCTGGTAGGATTTTGATAGGTGGAAAGGCAGGAGAAGGTATCTCTGAATCATTAACAGCTGAATAAGAGCAGTTCAATCTGATCCAACTGTGAGTCTAGAAATACTGCCTAATTATTAACTAGCAGGTGAAAAGAACAGAAAACAAACCACTGGTGCCACTGCCAAGCTTCCATCTGGCTGTGGTATCATTAGGAGGCCCTTAAAGCGATAGTTCTTGGGCAATAAGATGGCAGCATCTTTTACTAAATTGACAAACTTAACTTACTAAATAACAAAAGTAATTTTAATTACACCCAGATTTAGCAGGGATACCAAAAAGCAAACATCCAAGTGTCTCTGCTGATAAGAATACAACCAGAAAACCTCTTTTGGAAGTAATTTTGTGATGTCTCAAGAGTAACTAAATGACCAAGTCATCTGTTGACCTGGCAATTGACCTTAAGGAAATAGTCCGAATGGGAAATAAAAAGTCAAAGATACTAGTTGCAGAGTTATTGATACTATTGAAAAACTGGGAGCAGCTCAAAGATTACCAACAGAGTCATCAAAGTAATGGAAATAGATGTGTGATATCATTCGCCCATGGAATTAGTAAAAGTTAAAATTATTTTAAATATCCCCTATTGGTGTGAGTGTAAAATGGGTTTAAATTTTATACAGGGCAATTTTGGAAATATCAAAATTTTAAATATGCATTCCTCTGAATCAGCTCCAGAAACGCTGAGAAGGGATCAATAGTTAAAATACTTAATCCATGTCGAGGGTTTTACTGAGTCCAAAGCATCTCCTTATTTCCTTTTTTAAAAATTACATCATTCACAATACATATGATCTTTGAAAGAAAGATAGATATATATTATTCATAGTCCCATTTTCTAACGAGGAAACTGAAGGTCAAAGAGGTAAAGGAATTTAACTCTCTCTAGCCCTAAGTTCAAATGCCTGAAAAATCATGACGCAACTGGTTGGAATTTCACAAGGCTAAATACAGTCATCTTGTTTATGTGAAAATATCTCTTTGTTTAGACATACAATCCCATTTCATGGAGCCAAGGCAGTAGGGTCTAAAGAAACAATGGCTCTCCTATTCTTCCCTGGGGATAATAACACTGCTTCTACTACACTGGGCAGAGAGGGAGAAGGGGAGAAAAAAGTAATTTGTTGGTCTTCTGACCTAGCTTGTATGAAAGAACAAATAAAAATAACTTACGTGCAAATATAAGATACAGTGTGAATACTGAAAAGGAAGTAAGGATTATGAGAGGTCATCTACATGTATTGTATATACTTGGAGAGCACATTTGAATGGGGGAGGTGAGGCATTATTTCACAGCAGGAGAAATCATCATTCTCATCATTTCTAAAAGCCATGTAGCCTTCAGTTGGTTTCACAATAATCAATTAATTAGCCAAAGTAAATATTTAGAATGAGTTACAGCACAAAGATATGAAATCATGGCCTATAAATGAGCTTTAGACATGTAAACTTATTCTTCAGGGGGAGAGATTACTCAAAAGGGAGAAGTGGTATTGCACCAGATGGCTGGGTCCAATAATAACTTTCAGTGGACACATATGATACTTGTTTAATTATTTATCAAAGAGAATGCCTGCAAAAATTCAATTAGTTTACAAAATTTTTGGCAAGTACAAGACTGTGTCAGCCAATAACGCATTTTGAGTTTAAAAATGCTCCCTCTTGGTGGCTTATGATAATACCTAATCCTAGACCAAGGATTCTCCACTTTTCTATGTCTCAGTTTCACCATTTATATTAAGAACTGGAAAATCTTTACCCAAATCAAGGAGTTGGGACTCTTTCTTCTCTAGGACTTTATTTTTTATATTAAGCCCTGAATCAAATACTTCTTCCTACTCAAACCATGTCTAAAGGTGTACCGTCATATCCTAATTATCTTCATCCTGTCTCACTGCCGTTTCCCCCTGAAGTTACCTCCCAATCCATCTGCCTGACTTCCAGACAAGTAACTTCAATGAGTTGTCTAAAGAAGGTTTCTAGTTTTTTTTCATTTCTCGTTACTTTCTTTCATTTACTTCTCCCTTTCTTTCCCCTCCCTCCCTTTCTTTTTTTGTTTTTTTCATTTTGAAGAAGGCCCAATTTAAAAACAAAATGAAAACTAGTACATCCATTACTATCTGAAGGCACTGGCTACTATGAATCCCTTTTCTTTGTCCAGCTCTTCTGGCTTTTGGCAAGACCTCTCTAGGTACCATTTCACCCACTCCTTATGATTCTGTTCAACCTTTAGCCTGCCGACCTGCCTTCTATCCTCACAACTCCACCAAGATGGCCCTTGCGAAGGTCACCAATGACCCCAGCCCCCCATGGCAGTCTTTTTACTTTGCCCCTCAGAAGAAATCAATCATGCCGGCTACTACTTGGCTGAATGTGTGACTTGGATCCCATGATGTTGCATACTACTGTTTTTCTTCTAATTTTCTGACTACTTATTTCCTCTCAACCCCCTTTACTGGCTTATCACCTTCTTCCTAAATTATAACTGCTGGAAGTTTTCAAAGCCTACTCCGATTCCCCCTATTCTCTTTATGCCATTTCCCTCATGCCGATGGTGCCAGGCATGCTGATGAACACAGATCCCTCTGGATGTGATTATCTCTGGTCCACCGATCTCTTACTCTAGACGCATATGTCCCTGTCTCTACTCAGTATCACCACTTACATTTCCCACAGGGGCTCCAACCTGGGAGGTACCAATCTGAGTGCATGATTTCTCCCTCTATTTGTTCCTCCTGTGTTTCTCACTTCATAAATTCCATTTATCCAGTTGCCTAAGCTAGAAACTTGGCATTCATCTTGATTCTTTCTCTCTCACTCCCGTGTCATCTAATCCATCACAAAATCCTAAGTCCTCTACCTCAGAACTTATCGGGATTTGTCCTTAACCCTCCAACTTCACTATCACACCTCGAGTCAAAGCCGTACTCATCTGGGACCTGCACAGGTGTGGTCTCTTAACTGATTCTCTTGCTTCCATTCCTACTCCACCTCCCAAATCCATTCTCTTTTAACATTAAATTCAATCATAGAATCCCTCTGTTTCAGGGAATGAATGAATAAATAAATCATCTTCAATCAATTAATTTTATAATTAAGTTCAAACTCTTTCCCAGGACCTGCAGGCCCTTTAACAACCACCTTGAGTTCTTCACATAACCATTTCCATCTAAACCACCAAGCTGGTTGTCCAGGACTTCAAGTGAGTCAAGCTCCTGCCTGTGGGGTCCTCTTCTATGCTCTTCCTTCCCTGCTTTCCAGAGCCGGCTCCTTCTCATACTTCAGAATCTCATCTTAAATTTTGTCTTCAAAAAGACATTGTTCATGGTTACTTGAAGATCCATGGTAAGTTTCCCCTTTATGATCTATTACTGCAGCCTCGTATTATTTCCTTTGCAGTAATCATTATCATTTCTAATGATATGTTCATTAATTGATTTACTTGTTTACTATCTGTCTCCACAATCAGAATATGAGCTCCATGACAGCAGGAATAATTTTAGGTATTCACAATAAAAGGTAGTTAACAAATAAGGGAGTGAAGGAGGGATACTGCTAAACTGACATTAAAACTAGTATGAGGTCGTGCGCAGTGGCTCACGCATGTAATCCCAGCACTTTGGGAGTCTGAGGCGGGTGGATCCCGAGGTCAAAAGTTCAAGACCAGCCTGCCCAACATGGTGAAACCTCATCTCTACTAAAAATACAAAAAGAAAAAAAAGTTAGCCAGGCATGGTGGTGGGTGCTTATTGTCCCAGCTACACAGGAAGCTGTGGCAGGAGAATTGCCTGAACCCAGGACGTGCAGGTTGCAGTGAGCTGAGATCATGCCATTGCAATCTACCCTGGGCAACAAGAGCTAAACTCCCTCTCAAAACAAACAAAAAACTAGTATGAATCCCTAAAATTAGGGGAGGAGGAACGTAATATTAATTCAAAAATCCATTTTTTTCCTTGAAAATAAAATTTTAGTTTCAACATTTTCTACATATTTTTGTTTCATTTATACATACACATTTAAACTATTAATATGTTTTTCTTTAAAAGCTACTGATTTCCTTATGATTTTTTTTCCATTCAAAGCATAAAATGAATGATTCTCCCTAGAAATATTCTGAAGAAATGTCTTTGCTGAAAGATATTGACAGAAGCAGGCTTCAGAAGGTGGGTAATAACTAACTTCTTTGAGCTAAAGGAGCACGTTCTAAGCCAATGCAAGGAAGATAATAACCTTGAAAAAAGGTTAGATGAAATGCTAACTAGAATAACTGTGTAGAGAAGAACATCAACAACTTGATGGAACTAAAAAACATAGCACAAGAGCTTCGTGAAGCATATATATACAAGTTTCAATAGCCGAATCAATCAAGCAGAAGAAAGAATATCAGAGACTGAAGATCAACTCAATGAAATAAAGCAAGAAGGCAAGATTAGAGATAAAAAGAGTGAAAAGAAATCAACAAAGCCTCCAAGAAACACAGGATTACATGAAAAGACCAAATCTACATTTGATCAATGTATCTAAATGTGACAGGGAGAAGGAAACCAAGTTGGAAAACACTCTTCAGGACATTATCCAGGAGAACTTCCCCAACCTAGCGAGGCAGGCAAACGTACAAATTCAAGAAATACAGAGACCACCACAAACATATTTCTCAAGAAGAGCAACACCAAGTAATTGTCAGATTCACCAGGGTTGAAATGAAGGAGAAAATGTTAAGGGCAGCCAGAAAAAAGGTTGGGTTACCCACAAAGGGAAGCCCATCAGACTCACAGCAGATCTCTCGGCAGAAACCCTACAAATCAGAAGAGAGTGGGGGGCCAATATTCAACATCCTTAAAAAAAAGAACTTTCAACCCAGAATTTCATATCCAGCCAAACTAAGCTTCATAAGCGAAGAAGAAATAAAATTCTTTACAGACAAGCAACTGCTGAGAGATTTTGTCACCACCAGGACTGCCTTACAAGAGCTCCTGAAGAAAGCACTAAACATGGAAAGGAACAACCAGTACCAGCCACTGCAAAAACATACCAAACTGTAAAGACCATCAACACTATGAAGAAACTACATTAACTAATGGGCAAAACGACCAGCTAGCATCAACATGGCAGGATCAAATTCATGCATAACAATATTATCCTTAAATGTAATAACAATATTAACTAATTAGAAGACACAGACTAGCAAACTGGATAAAGAATCAATATCCATTGCTGTGCTGTATTCAGGAGACCCGTCTCACATGCAAAGACACACACAGTCTCAAAATGAAGGGATGGAGGAAGATTTACCAAGCAAATGGAGAGCAAAAAAAAGCAGGGGTTTCAATCTTTAAAGTCTCTGATAAAACAGACTTTAAACCAACAAAGACCAGAAGAGACAAACAAGGGCATTATATAATGGTAAAGGGATCAATGCAACAAGAAGAGATAACCATCCTAAATATATATGCACCCAGATACATAAAGCAAGTGCTTAATGACCTACAAAGAGACTTAGACTCCCACACAATAATGGTGGGAGACTTTAACACCCCATTGTCAATATTAGACAGATCAATGAGACAGAAAATTAACAAGGATATCCAGGACTTGAACTCAGATCTGGACCAAGCAGACATAATAGACATCTACAGAACTCTACACCCCAAATCCACAGAATATACATTCTTCTCAGCATCACATCACACTTATTCTAAAATTGACCACATAATTGTAAGTAAAACACTCCTCAGCAAATGCAAAGAACGGAAATCACAACAAACAGTCTCTCAGACCACAGTGCAATCAAATTAGAACTCAGGATTAAGAAACCCATTCAAAACCGCACAACTACATGGAAACTGAACAACCTGCTCCTGAATGATACCTGGATAAATAATGAAATGAAGGCAGAAATAAAGATGTTCTTCAAAACCAATGAGAATGAAGACACAATGTACCAGAATCTCTGGGACACATTTAAAGCAGTGTGTAGAGGGAATTTTATAGTACTAAATGTCCACAAGAGAAATGAGGAAAGATCTAAAATTGACCTCCTAACGTCACAATTAAAAGAACTAGAGGAACAAGATCAAACAAATTCAAAAGCCAGAAGAAGACAAGAAATAACTAAGATCAGAGCAAAACTGAAAGAGATGCAAAAACGCCCTTAAAAAAAAAAAAAAAAATCAGTGAATCCAGGAGCTGGTATTTTGAAAAGATCAACAAAATAGATCACTAGCCAAGCTAATAAAGAAAAGAGAGAAGAATAAAATAGATGCAATAAAAAATGATAAAGGGGATATCACCACTGATCCCACAGAAATACAAACTACCATCAGAGAATACTATGAGCACCTCTATGCAAACAGACCAGTAAATCCAGAAGAAATGGATAAATTCTTGGACACTTACACCCTCCCAAGACTAAGCTGGGAAGAAATTGAATCCCTAAATAGACCAATAACAATGTCTGAAATGGAGGCAGCAATTAATAGTCTACCAACCAAAAAAACAGTCCAGGATAAGACGGGTTCACAGCCGAATTCCACCAGAGATACAAAGAGGAGCTGGTACCATTCCTTCTGAAACTATTCCAAACAATAAAAAAGAGGGAATTCTAACTCATTTTATGAGACCAACATCATCCTGATACCAAAACCTGGCAGAGACACAACAAAAAAGAAAATTTCAGGCCAATATTCATGATGAACATCAATGCAAAAATCCTCAATAAAATACTGGCAAACCAAATCCAACAGCACATCAAGAAGCTTATCCATAACGACCCAGTCGGCTTTGTCCCTGGGAGGCAAGGCTGGTTCAACATAGGCAAATCTATAAATGTAATCCATCACATAAACAGAAGCAAAGACAAAAATCATATGATTATCTCAGTAGATGCAGAGAAGGCCTTCAACAAAATTCAACAGCCCTTTATGCTAAAAACTCTCAATAAACTAGGTATCAATAAAACAAATCTAAAAATAATAAAAGCTATTTATGACAAACCCACAGCCAATATCGCAAAAGCTGGAAGCATTCCCTTTGAAAACTGGCACAAGACAAGGATGCCCTCTCTCACCACTCCTACTCAACATTGTATTGGAAGTTCTGGCCAGGGCAATCAGGCAAGAAAAAGAAATAAAGGATATTCAATTAGGAAAAGAGGAAGTCAAATTGTCTCTATTTGTAGACAACATGATTGTATATTTAGGAGACCCCATCACCTCAGCCCAGAATCTCCTGAAACTGATAAGCAACTTCGGCAAATCTCAGGATACAAAAATCAATGTGCAAAACTCACAAACATTCCTATACACCAGTAATAGAGTCAAATCATGAGTGATCTTCCATTCACAATTGCTACAAAGAGAAGAAAATGCCTAGGAATAAAACTAACAAGGGATGTGAAGGACCTCTTTAAGAAGAACTACAAACCACTGCTCAAGAAAATAAGAGAGGACACAAACAGATGGAAAAACATTCCATGCTCACGGTTAGGAAGAATCAGTGTCATGAAAATGGCCACTGCCCAAAGTAATTTATAGATTCAATGTTATCCCCATCAAGCTACCATTGACTTTCTTCATAGAATTGGAAAAAAAACCACCTTAAACTTCATATGGAAAAAAAAAAAAAAAAAAGCCTGCATAGCCAAGGCAATCCTAAGCAAAAAAACAAAGCTGAAGGTATAATGCTACCTGGCTTCAAACTATTACTACATGGCTACAGTAATCAAAACAGCATGGTACTGATACCAAAACAGAGATATAGACCAATGGAATAGAACAGAGGCCTCAGAAATAATGCCACGCATCTACGGCCATATGATCTTTGACAAACCTTTGACAAACTTGACAAAAACAAGCAAAGGGGAAAGGATTCCCTATTCAACAAATAGTGTTGGGAAAACTGGCTAGCCATATGCAGAAAGCTGAAACTGGATACCTTCCTTACACCTTATAAAAAAATTAACTCCAGATGGATTAAAGATTTAAACATAAGGCCTAACACCATAAAAACCCTAGAAGAAAACCTTGGTAATATCATCCAGGACATAGGCATGGGCAAGGGTTTCATGACTAAAACACCAAAAGCAATGGCAACGAAAGTCAAAATAGACAAATGGGGTCTAATTAAAGAGCTTCTGCACAGCACAAGAAACTGTCAATAGAGTGCAGCAGAAACCAACAGAATGGGCAAAAAATTTGCAATCTACCCATCTGACAAAGGGCTAATATCCAGAATCTACAGAGAACTTAAACAAATTTACAAGAAAAGAAAAACCCCAACAAGAAGTGGGCAAAGGATATGAACAGACACTTCTCAATAGAAGACATTTATGCAGCCAACAAGCATATGAGAAAAGCTCATATTCATTGGTTGTTAGAGAAATGCAAATCAAAACCACATTGAGATACCATCTCATGCCAGTTAGAATGGCCATCATCAAAAAATCAGGAGACAACAGATGCTGGAGAGGATGTTGAGAAATAGGAACACTTTTGCACTGTTGGTGGGAGTGTAAATTAGTTCAGCCATTGTGGAAGACAGTGTGGAGATTACTTAAGGATCTGGAACTAGAAATACCATTTGGCCCAGGAATACCATTATTGGGTATATATCCAAAGGATTATAAATCATTCTATTGTAAAGACACATGCACATGTTATTTATTGTGGCACTGTTTACAATAGCAAAGACTTAGAACCAACCCAAATGCCCATCAGTGATAGGCTGGATAAAGAAAATGTAGCACATATACACCATGGAATACTACGTAGCCATAAAAAAAGATGAGTTCATGTCCTTTGCAGGGACATGGATAATGCTGGGAAACCATTATTCTGAGCAAACTGACACAAGAGCAGAAAACCAAACACCCCATGTTTTCACACATAAGCGGGAGTTGAACAATGAGAACACATGGACACAGGGAGTGGAACATCCCACACCAGGCCTGTCAACAAGTGAGGGGCTTAGGGAGGGATAGCAGGGGATGTGGAGATAGGGAGGGATAGCATTAGGAGAAATACCTAATGTAGATGACGGGTTGATGGATGCAGCAAACCACCATGGCACGTGTATACCTATGTAACAAACCTGCATGTTCTGCACGTTACCCAGAACTTAAAGTATAATAAAATAAATTTTATAAAAAGGAAAAAATAAAAATTCGTATCTCCCTTGGTTTCCACTATAAAAAAGTTATTTGCTGTGTTCTTTTCTCTGTGTTCAGCCACGAGAAACTGGTGTGAGGCTGCTGGAGTGGGATGGGTCCCTATCCTGACAATTATAAGTCAGTATCAAAAAGTCTGAGGCAGAACCAGGCACAGCTCTGTGGGCATTTCTACTATTTTATATTAGTCATTAGAAATAATTCATATAAAAAGGAGGATGATCAATAATAAGAGAAAATAAAGTGAAGCATTGTATTTCTTAATTGCTGTCAGAAGGGAGTTCATTTTCTGCCAAAACACAATAGTACTTCAGTCCTTTGGCTGGAAGTACAAGTGATTCCAAGAAACTTAAGTATTCTCAGAGGTACCTGCTATGGGCATTTAGGCCTAAGACCTGATAAAAGACATTCACAAGCTTTTAAGAAAGGTATTTTTTAATTTCTTCTTTTCAAATTAGAAAGAAAGTGAGCAAATGGTTTGTACTATTCTAATAAAATAGATTGGGTAAAAGGGGCTAGAAATCACAGGCTAAAGATTTTTTTATTCAATACATATTTATTGAATACCAAGGCATAACAAGAATGGCTCTGGGAGGCATAAGAAACACAAAGACGGATAAAATATAGTTCTTTCCATTAAGAGGCTCATCAGTAAGCAGAACACACAGATTAGACAGATGGATGGATGGATGGACTGATGATAGGTGGATGGATGGATAGATGGATGGGCCAATGGATGGGTGGGTGAATGGGCAAATAGATACAGTATAAAGAGAGGACAAATGAATAAGTATGGTCTTCCAGCACAAAGAAAGTTATAAGAATTAAAAATGAAACAAAGAATAACTGAGACTCTATGAATGTAAAGAAGTGACTATGGTTCATTAATTTGATCCATATCTCAGTTGCCTTATTGATATAGTTTGGATGCATGTGCCTTCCAAATCTCATGTTGAAATGTGATCTCCAGTGTTGGAGGTGGGACCTAGTGGGAGGTGTTTGGGTCATGGGAGTTGATCCCTCATGGATGCCTTGGTACCCTTCCCATGGTAATGAGTGAGTTCTCACTGTTATTCGCAGGAGAGTTGGTTCCTTAAAAGATCTTGGTACCACCTCCTCTCTCTCTTGCTCCCTCTCTTGCAATGTGGCACATCTACTGCTTTCCACTATGATTATAAGCTTCCTGAGGCCTCACCACAAGCCTAGCAGATGCAAGGGCTATGCTTGTATATAGCCTGAAGAACTATGAGCCAAATGAACATCTTTTCTTTATAAATTACCTAGTCTTAGGGATGCTTTTACAGCAATACATAATGAACTAATACACTTGTGCAGTATAAACAGGCTTTTCTTTTAATATCTACAAAATTCTTACAGAGAATGAATGAAAAATTAAGTCCCCTCTTGATAAGCCCAAGGTTAGGCTGCTCTTGTATGACTAGCCAATTTCACAGAGTGAAAATTCAATGCCATCCCCAACTTAGCACATTCTTCATCAGGCAAGGAAAGGAATAGGCAAGAGTGCCTGGAGTATTTCTCTCAAATCTATCAAAAGTAGAGAAACCGGTCAAGACACATTGTTCTGTAGAACTAAACAAGACAATCTCCAGACCTCTGTCTCCTTGTCCATAACATGAAAGTGCTCTGGCAGTCACTGATGAGCAGCAGCCATGGCTCTGCATTAATCCAGGGACCTGGGCCTCAAACAAGGGCCACAAGGTGACTAAGAACACAAGCAAGCCGAGGCACAGCCACTGGCATGGACATCCCACCAAATACACCAAGTTCATGGGAGACATGATCTGAGAGGTGTGTGGCTTTGCCCCATGCAACCTGCCATGGAACTGCCACAGGTCTCCAAAAACAAACAGGCCATCTAATTCATCAAGAAAAGGGTAAGGAGGAGGAAGAGAGAGGAGCTGAGCAACATTCTGGTCATGGCCTCCATGAGGAAAGTGGCTGCTAAGAAGCACTAATCCCTCCCATCCCCACATAATAAAACCTTTACGAGAAAAAAAAAAAATGCAAGGGCTGGATCAGATCAGTGTTAGCAGAAAGATTAGCAGATAGATTTCTTCACGTATGAACTGGTATTGGCTACTTGGAGTGCTATGGTGTGATGTGAGCACACATCCTACCTCGGCAGCAAGAAGGCCCTCTGATGCCATGAGCATGGGAATAGCATGACACTTTCGCTACTGTGGGGCAGATCACTAAGGTTTAAATGAAATATTGTCTCCAGGGCTGGGCACAGAGGCTCACACCTATAATCCTGAACTTTGGGAGGCCTAGGCAGGTAGATCACTTGAGCTCAGGAGTTCAAGACCAGCCTGAGCAACATGGTGAAATCCCATCTTTACTAAAAATATAAAAATTAGTCAAGTGTGATGGTGTGCATTTGTAGTCCCAGCTACTCAGGAGACTGAGGTGGGAGGATCACTTGGATGGCTTGAGCGTGGGAGGTCGAGACTGCAGTGAACAAAGAATATACCACTGCACTCCAGCCTGGGCACCAGAGTGAGACTTTGCCTTCAAACAAAACAAACAAAACAAAACAAAACCAGCATGAGATATTACTATCTGAAGCCCTTTCCAACTCTCAAATCTTATGATTTCCACTAACACTGAGTTGGTGAGATCATCTTCCTGTATAGTGGACACCATATCACAACACATTCTTAATTATCCATGCTTATTTTTGCCCCGATTTTGTTTTCGTTCTCATTAATGTGATCAGAAGAAACATGGCCTTATCTACAAGCATGGAGGTCAGCAGGAAGCTGTTTAAAGCAGAATACTTCGTTTACTTATTCTGAGAAGAAGCCCATCCCACCCAGGTTGCAATGGACTCAGGAACAGCAAGAGGTTTGCCAAGGGGATGCAGGTGAGAAAATATCTATTTCTTGTTCTTTCCTGCTTATATTTTCACAAAGTTTCTTTATAGAACTGTACATTCAGAGATCAGATAGAGCCATGATGAAAACAATTACAAATAAAAACAAACAATGGCCACTTATTTGAGATTTCAGATAGCGTGTACCCTGGTTACCTTTTACTGACAAGAATATCTCTACTTGTGCCGCTCTTTTTCTAAGATTGCTTGAACTGAGACCATCCAATCTCTATCATCTAAATTACTATTAATTTTCACGTCTGTCCTCTGATACCAGTTACTCAGCAGATGCCACTGCTAAATCAAAAGCCCAGAAACTGGCAGGAAAATGTCCTTCCTTCTCTTGCCACTTGTTTCTTCAAAGCCTAGCAAGATTTGAGTTCCTTACAATGATTCTCCAACATCACTCACATGGCTCTGGGTGTGACTGATTCTTCAGGAGTTCTCTGCATCCATTAAAGACCAGATACACAAACAAAAACACCAACTCCACCAAAAAAATTACCTTAATTTTTTTTTTGTTTTTTTTTTGAGACAGAGTTTTGCTCTTGTTGCCCAGACTGGAGTGCAATGGTGCCATCTCGGCTAACTGCAACCTCCGCCTCCCGGGTTCAAGCAATTCTCCTGTCTCAGCCTCCTGAGTAGCTGGGATTACAGGTGTGTGCCACCACGCTCAGCTAATTTTTTGTGTTTTTAGTAGAGATGGGGTTTCACCATGTTGGCCAGGCTGGTCTTGAACTCCTGATCTCATGTGATCCGCCCGCCTCAGACTCCTAAAGTGCTAGGATTACAGGTGTGAGCCACCCTGCTGGGCCAAGACTACCTTAATTATTAGGAGATACTCTTCCTGTAATTCCTGTTAAGAAGTGATCACGTTGCTTGGATGTTAGTCATTTTAACATTGTGTATATTAATGTCTTATGTTCTTGATTTTTAAGATTTTCCCTCTAAGTCTTAGAAAATCAGAGCTTTATTGGAGCCTAAATACCCGCCTTTGACAGCTGGGCACTGCAAGGCCCTTGAAATCTGTGCAAGTTGCCCGCAGCCACTTTGCCACCGTGTGACAGCAGGGTAGGGGTAACACCACCTCTCCGGGGCCCACGGCCCCATGCTTTCCCCTTGCTGTACTGAGTGGCCTTTCCTGCACTTTCATGCCCTTTCCAGTCCTCTTTGTTGGGGGAGGCCTGCTGCACACTGGGCTCCTTCTGATACCCCTGAAGAATCTCTGGCCTGCCCCTCTCCTGGTGAAGCCCCAGTAAAGATGACATAGAAAATTCAGACAAGGATGAAATCATCGTTTTCCTCTATTATTTTTCTAAATTGCCTTTTTCCTACCCATGACTAGGCAGTATTTTCTCACAGCTGGGGATGAACAAATTCAAAAAGATGTTCTCAAATACATGGTTTCCAAGAGGAGGCCACTAAGTCTTGAAAGCATAAAATGAACATTTTTGAGTGATTGCACAGTTCATGAAAACGTCTCTGGTTAGAACCTCATCAGCAGTGATTCACTCTGTGCACAGGGTCCCCATGGAGACTGGAGTCACCTCACATTAGGGTATTGAGGCTTATTTTTCCTGCTGAGATGGAATAAATGGCTAGGATGCATTAACTGACAGAGGTCACAAGGGGCCCATCCAGTGAACTGAGGAATATTTCTTTAAAGACGCCCTTACTGAACCTTAAGACTACCACAGTTTTCCTTCCCCTTTAAGAAAAAGGGTCCTTCCACCCTATAGGCATAAACTTTCAGAAGTAAACCCTCAAGGTCAAAATTATATCTTCTATGATAGCAAGATAATGTCCCTGTTAAGGAGGAAAATATAGTTTTTTACAGTTCAATCTTGTTTGTTTTGATGCCCAAAACATCTTTTTTCAAGATAATAACCAATTAAATGAGATTATATACTGTGCATCTTAGTCTATGGGAGACTGGGTAGCTTATAAACAACAGAGGCTTATGTTTTAGAGGCTAGAAAGTCCAAGACCAAGGCACTTGGAAGATTTGCTGTCTGGTGAGGGCCCACTTTCTGGTTTATAGATGGCCTCTTCTCATTTCATCTTCACATGCTGGAAGCAGTGAGGGAGCTCTCTTGGGTCTCATTTAAAAGGGCACTGATCTCATTCATAAAGTCTCTGCCTTTATGACTTAATTATCACCCAAAGTCCCCATGTTGTAATATCATCACCTTGGGGGTTAGGATTTCAACACACAAATTTGGGGGTATGCAAACATTCGGATCACAGCACAGTGCTTGAGCATAGTAGGTACTCAATACATGAGTTTTAATTTGTATATGCAACTAACTTTTAGGTACTTTACAGCTAAGCTACTTTTATTTTTAAAATTTTTAGTTGTAAAATTACATTGTAAGTAAGACCACAGAAATGTAGCATCAGACAAGCTTCCCTACCCATTCCAAGGCCAAATGAGGTACTGTTTGTTTCTCCACCAGCACTCCACCTGGGGTGCTTCAAGGACTCAAACTTTAGTTGCAGTTTCCAGATAGAAGGTCTAAAATAGGCTCAGAAATCTACTGTCAAGAGAATGCTGAAACAGATGGCTTGTAGAAAATACTCTAATATAATTCACTATTGAACAATATGGGTTTGACTTTGAAGGTCCACTTATCACTGATTTTTTTCAATAAAAGTGATACTTCGTGTGCCTACCTCTCTTGCCTCCCCTTCTACCTCTGGCACCTCTGAGACAGCAAGACCAGCCCTAACTTTTCTGCCTCCTCCTCAGCCTACCCAACATGAAGACAAGGAGCATGGAGACTTTGATGATGATCCACTTCCACTTGATGAATAGTAAATGTATTTCCCCTTCCTTAATTTTTTGAGACAGGGTCTTTGTCACCAGGCTGGAGTACAGTGGCATCATCATGTCTTACTGCAGCCTTGATCTCCCAGGCTCAAGCAATTCAGCTGCTTCAGCCTCCTGTTAGCCGGAACTACAGGTGTGTGCCACCATGCCCCACTAATTTTTTGTATTTTTAAAATAGAGACAGGGTTTTACCACTACGTTGGCCAGGCTGGTCTCAAACTCCAGGGTTCAAGCAATCTGCCTGTCTCAGCCTCCCAAAGTGCTGGGATTGTAGGCGTGAGCCACTGGGCCCAGCCCTTTCTTTATCATTTCTTAACATTTTCTTTTTCTTCTAGCTTACTTTACAGTAAGAATATAGTATATAATACACATAAATATAAAATATGTGTTAATTGTTTACGTTATTATAAGGCTTTTGGTCAACATCAGGCTATTGGTAGTTAAGTCTTGGGGAAGTCAAAACTTATATGTAAGTTTTTTTACTGTGTGGGGGTCAGCAACCCTAACCCTAGCTTTGTCTGAGGGTTAGCTACAGTGTCACAGAGCTATGATTTGTGGGTATGCACTGGGTGTGTGTGGGTGCCTCCACGTGACTTGCAGAGAATGGTTGTCACTTCTCCTCAAATAGGAGACATCAGAGGCCAAGCCTTCTCTTTCCTTTCCCTTAAAACAGTAAGTCATCCAAGGTCACGCTTCTCCCCTTCCCCAGGCCTTCCTAATCTGCTCTCCAATGAGGGTAACTCAAACTAACACATCTGATCCCTATAATATGTACCATACTTTACTGATTCCAGAAATGGCAACAATTCACTGATGGTTATCTCCTTCTTTATAGACAGACAGACTCAGAGAAGTGAACTAACTTGCCCAAGGTTACAAAGCTAAGGGAACAAGCCTGGATTCAAACCTAAGATCTCAGGCTCTAAAACCACCATCTGCCTCTTGCAGAGACAGTTCCGCAATGGGGAAGGAAATATTTTTTCTCCTGAAAAGACCACAGAAAGGATCCCCACCTTCTGCTGTAATGGGCTAATGCCCCTCTGTCCTTGCACATTCTCACCTTTCCAACCCTCTGCTTGTCATCCTCAGCTGTGCCCAACCAGCCACCCCTCCACTTTCTCGCTCCATCAGCCCACCCCTTTTTTCATGGCTCTACACCCACTCTTGTAGGATTGGGTAGTCCAGCTCTGAAATTACTCTCCCGAAAATGCTCATGCCTTCTTCGTGCGCTGTCTTTTCATTCACGCCACCTGTTAAATCCAACCTTGGATAAAGCCCACCTTCCTTTTCTGTGCCTGCCTGCTGGGAAGACACAACAGTGCTGGAGAAAACCATGCAGAGTTCTCAAAACAGTGTTCAGACAGCTTACCATATTTTCCTGGTCAGCTTCCTGTCTCTCCCCCAGCGAAACCTTCGAGAGTTCTCCCTTCTCTTCCAACTTCCCCTTTCTTATCAGCCCACTTATCCTCAGCAGCTGACCTTGCCTGTCCGTTTATAAGAAGTAAAACCCATTAGCCAGGAACTCCCTCCACCTGAGTTACCAAATCAGCAATCCCACCTGCTCTGCATTCTGGACTTCCCATGCAGGATGCACGTAGGTTGACTCAAGTCCATCTCATCTGTGTTAATCATTAAAAACTCCAAGTTTCTTTTTTCCTTGAGAGAGTTTTACTTGCTTTCAGACTGCAGTGTATATATTCTCTCCCATACTGATTATCACTTTTCGGTTATTGTCATAAACCTAAATGCATGACTGCCATGGTGTTATTCATAGAAGTCTACTTTACATTACTAAGTTGTTCCTGGTTGAACTTTAGTATGATATCTAGATCACTGGACCCAGGTTTGAAATGGAAATCTTTAGCATTCAAGCACAACAAAAAGTGATATGCATAAAAATTAAATAATTGAAATTTTTAAAATTTCAATATAATACAAAGAAATCTCTATGATTCCCCCAACCCCAGCCACCAATGATGTATTTCCACCCAAGGTATTTATTTTAAAAAACAAAAGTATAAAGATAGAGTTAATCTAAGGCAAAAAACATAGGAGTTTTTGCTTTAATCATTTGCCCCCAAATCCTCATACAGCGGAAATAGTTTAGGCAGACAGATCTGGTTATCAGTTCCAGCACTGCTTCTTCCAGCTGAGAAACCTTGGTTGTTAATTCACATCACCTAAACTTAGGTCCCTCATATATAAAATGGGCTTAATAATATTTAGCTAGCAGAGGATTCAATGATGCAAGATGTTTACTTGTTAAATCCCTAGGAAATACATACATTAGAGAGAGAGGGAGGAAGAGAGAGAGAGAGAGACAGACAGACAGTGAGACAGCGTGAGAGCTTTGGAGACCTTCAGAAGTCCCCTCAGAGTCTGTGGCTGCATGTTGATCAGGAGAGGATAAGAGGGAAGTGCCTAGGCTGGGGCAGAAGACACAGATGGAACCTTTCTGAAGCTCACAAAGGACAGGGAGTAGCTCAAGTTCCTGAGAGCCAGAGAGAAGAAACCTTGCAATATAAGGGCAAATAGTTCCCAGAAGCTTTTTGCCTCAGAAATGGGACTAAATTATCTTCAGTCTAAAGGCTGGTTAGATCCATTAACCCAAGTATAAAATCAAAGCCTTGAGAGAATCAAACTGTTTCCAAGGAACTTGACTGCATCTCAAAAAAAAAAAAAAAAAAAAAAAAAACTTAAGGAAGACAAGGAAAGGAAAAGAAAAAAATCCAGCACCTGACAACATAAAATTTACAACCAATAATAAATTAGTAGGCATGTAAAGAAACAGAAAAATAAGACCTATCATAAGGAGAAAAATCAATTAAGAAAGAGATTCAGAAATGTCACAGATAATAGAATCAGTAGATAAGTACACTAAAACAGCTATCATAAACATACTCCATCTGTGCAAGAAGGTAGATGAAAGCATAAGCATGATAAGGAAAGACAGGAAAGACACATTTTTAAAAAAGAAGGAATTGAAAATATAATGCTCACTTATGAGAAAAATAAATCATGGATGTCAATAATGGGGCTGGAGGTCATAGTTACTCTTCATCTCTAACTGATTGAAGACATAAAATCTATATTTTAGATAGGCTAAGGACCAAGTATAAAAGTGGCTTTTCCAGGTATTATGCATTTTATGTAATTATTTACATAAAGGAATCAAATTACATATTCATTCAACTATACAGTTACCAAGAACCCAGCTTTAATGATAGAGAAAATACAAAGATGATTAGCTATAGCCCTTTCCCATAGAAGTCCAGCATGTCTATTTAGACAGATGATAGAATAATTATATAAGCACATAAATGACATGTGCTTACAATTCAAGAACGCAGTATGTAACACATAGTAAACTATAAGGCAGGCTGCAGAATAATAAAAGGAAATAAAAGCAAACAATGGATATGGAAAAGAAGTCACCTATGCAATTAATTCATAGTTACAAATAAAAGACTTTGACATTAACCCAAAGCAAAAATCCAATATACAATAATTTACATGCATGCAAACACACACACACACACACACACACACATATATATATATACACACACACACTTATATCAGGATAGGAACACTCAAACTAATTTTAATATGGGAATTTAATTTTCTGGCTTTTCTTCCTATTCTC
Source organism: Sapajus apella (assembly GCF_009761245.1). Lineage (NCBI taxonomy): Eukaryota > Metazoa > Chordata > Mammalia > Primates > Cebidae > Sapajus > Sapajus apella. The sequence continues at coordinate 22,487,593 of NW_022436972.1, read as the reverse complement.
TGCTGAATTAGAATGTCCACTCTGAGCAGAGGATACAGTTTCCTAGTGTGGAATGCAAATATTTTCCCTCAGCTCATGGTACTGTTAAAGATACTGAAGCTTCTCTACTCCAGAGGAAATCAAGAAAATTAGGGAATGTATGTGTTTGTGATGTATACACACATAATAATTATATAGTATATATTTAATACATGTACATATGTAAATATACATGCAATTATTTAAAAATATTGGCCAGGTGTGGTAACTTACGCCTATAATCCCAGCACTTTGGGAGGTCAGGAGTTCAAGACCAGCCTGGCCAACAGGGTAAAACCCCCGCTTCTACTAAAAATACAAAACTTAGCTGCACGTGGCAGCAGGTGCCTGTAATCCCAGCTACTTGGGAGACTGAAGCAGAAGAATTGCTTGAACCTGGGAGGGGAAAGTTGCAGTGAGCCGAGAGCATGCCAAGGCACTCCAGCCTGGACGACAGAGTGAGACTCTGTCCCCAGCCCCCCCAAAAAATTTTTTTCTCTAGTTATAGTCTAGTGAGTAAGAATGTGGCCCGTATACTTCAAAAGGCTAATGAGTAGTACATATACCAGAGTACAACAGGGCAAATAAAGATTAAGCTAATCGAGAGGTACAAACTAGAATAAAATTTACATATATATGTATTTGTTGTAGTATACACAGAATGAAAAGATTTTTCCATTAATAATTCAGAAGAGGTTGATCTAGTACTAAGCAAGTAAATTTATCTTATTCATTATATGGAATAGAAAAATGACTATATTTCAAATGACTACATTATATTAAGCTTTTAACAAGACATTTGTAACCTCTCTAGCCAACAAGGATATAAGCTTTTGTCGTTTGTGGAGAGTTATTTGAGAACAATCCTTGATTTGCTTTAAGTAATGTTAATTACCTTATATAGTACATGGGATAGGCCCAAGCAAATCTTTTGGAAACAGATTTTACACATTCTCTTATCTCTAGAAATATTGTAGACAAGCTGGGTGCAGTGGCTCACACCTGTAATCCCACCACTTTGGGAGGCCGAGTCGGGCAGATTGCTTGATGAAGCCCAGGAGTTGGAGCCCAGTCTAGGCAACACGGTGTGAATTCCCATCTTACTAAAAATATAAACAATTAGGTGGCACACACCTGTGGTTCCAGCTACTCAAGAAGCTGAGGTAGAGAATCTCCTGAGCCTGAGGAGTTGAAGCTGTAGTGAGCTGTGATCATGCCATTGCACTCTGGCCTGGCTGACAGAGTGAAATCATGTCTCAAAAAAAAAAAAAGAAGAAGAAGAAGAAAGAAACAAAAGAAACACTAAAGACACACGCATCAGCTCAGCACTAGAATGTAAGTTCCAGGAGAGCATGTGTATCCTAGCACCTATGGCAGTGCCTGCACATGGTAGATGCTCCATATTCCAGTCCCAATGGATATATCTGGGCCATCTACCTCTGCCACCCCTTTTTGGACAGCAGCCTTCTAGATAAACCCAGCCTCCCCTCTTGCCATTCTTCAATGTAGTCTCTGTAAAACATGTCAGATACTTTTTTGTTAAGAGAAATAAAGAAACAAAAAACACGAGTCAGAGGTCACTTCTGTGCTTAAAACTTTTCAGCAGTTTGCGCTTCAGATAAAAATCTCTATTCCAAGCTTTGGAAGGCACGGTCTGGCCCCAGACTATCCCTCCAGATTTGTGGTAAGCATCAACCTGCCAATCCCACTCCGTCCCGATCACCACCTCTGGTCCACATACACCCACTTTTCTCTTATTTGAAGGGGCTAAGCTCCTTTCATCTCAGGTCTTTGAAAAGGACATTTTATGCTTTTAGAACTTTCTCATCTTTTCAAATTCCCCACTTTGTCCTGCTCTTCTGTCTTGCTACCTGGATAAGTCTAATTTATCCTTCAGGTTTTAGTCTGAATATTACTTCTTTAGAGAAACCTTTTCTGAAGCTCCTCTAATACCTGCAAGCAAAGTTACACTCCCAATTTCTCTTTATAACACCCCACAGTTATAATTAGGCATTTGTACAATTATTTGATAACATCTCCTTTAGAGATACATGTTCTCCATAAGAGCATCACCAGTCGGTCATGCCAGCTGCTGTTCCTCTAATGCCTTGTAAAAAATGCTGTAATATCGTGGTGAGTAAATAAATATGTACTGTCCTAATGTCTGGGGGATTAAGGGTAAGTAACTACACAGAATGTAACAGAATTGTCACAAGTACATGAACTCAGGTACATAAATTGTGAAGCATAAGTCAAGGGCCTGTTTGTTTTCTGACACTTGATAGTGAGAAATCTTTCAACAAGATGGAAAACAAAGACAAAACAGAACTCTGAGCATTGTCCTTTAGAAAGCCCCACTGCTACCCACCAGGCTATCTGCATCACTTCACCATGCCTGTGTCAGAGAATGTTACCCTTAATATCTGAAGGGACTAAAGAAAGAAACTTTGCTGGTATGAGTATTATTTTCATTTTAAAATTGAGCATGTGGGATGGTTTATCAACAGACAGTTCTGAGTGTATTCATAAGCTGAAGAGACAGTTTCAGGCAGATTTCGAGATTCTATTTTTTATCTCCAACCACTTCTCTCATTTCAAGTCTTCGAGGCTTGCAACAGTGGGAATGTAGTGGAACACAAGAGAGGAATCTGGAGACCTGGCTGCAGGTTAGGCTGACACCTGACAGAGGATCTGAGCGCCTCTTCCTAATTTCACAGCAGAAATGTGTCTGGGTGTTACAGTCCCCAGGGCATCAACAACCATCCCTATGCTATGGCCACCAAAGCCACATCTCCATCCGGCCTGCCTTCCTGCATGCCAGGCCCATAAATCTCCCTGCTCATCACAGGCTTTCTTTCAACAGGTTCCTCAAACTCAACATATCCAAAAGGAAACTAGCCGTCTTGCCCACCCTTCTCTTTCAGCCTTTCCCACCTTCTCTTTAAAGCAAACAGCTCTATGGTTAACCCAGTTAGCCAGTCTAGAAGCCTATGAGTCACTGTTGATTCTTCACTCTCCTTACCTTCCATGTGGTCTTAGTCACCCATTCCTGTGGTTTCTACAATTAAATGTCTCATGAGTCCCTTCAGATCACTCCATCTCTACTGCCAGGATAATCACTGGCATTACTGCCATCACTATCTCTTATCTGGGTATCTCCTATCTGGTTGCCAACCTTTCCACACCCCCATCAGTCCTTTATAGGGCTTACAAACATGCTCTGATCTTGCTACTCCCCTGCTTAACTCTCTTCAGTGACATTCTATAGCACCCTTTATCTATGAGTAGCATAACCACTTATCGTGTTGATTTGTATTTGTGTATTTACTCTTTTCTGATTCTCCCACCACTCTAAAGCATGACAGTAAGGTCTGTGTTCTGTATTTCCAGTATTTAGCAGAACATCTGGCTCAGTAAATCTCAGTTAAAAGAGTGATGCTTGAGGAGATGAAAGGATTTAACAAATCCCTCTTCATATCTGGGCATATTAAAGAGGATAAAGGTGTTCCTGTGAGGATTAAACAACCCAAGAAGGAAATTAGAAAAAAGTACTCTGAGGAAGCAGAGAAGAATGAAAATGAGTGGAAACAGTAGTGAATGGGAGAGGGTAGTGAAGGGGACAGAGAAGGAATTGTAACCTATCTTAGCCTTCCATTAGATAGAAAGCTAAGTTCTTCTCAGAATGGCAGGAAACAGAAGTAGTGATTGTGAACCCAGAGCTTCCAAAAAAGGAACAGCAAGGTATGAGCCATGGAACAATTAAGGGTGCTGATAGAACCTTCAAGTGTAAAGAAGTCTTTTGTTGGCTCCAAATTAGTCACTGATAAAGGATGTGGCTCTATGTAGTTAACTGGGAAGTGTGATGTCCTTTTGGAACATGTGTTTAAAATACCACAAATGGCATGCTAAGACACTTAGAGTAAAAGATGTACATCACCCCAGAGGTAATAATGGCTAAAGGAAGATCACTGACATTAGGAAAGGAGATTTCAAAAAATTTAGAGAAAAGCAAGGTGTTAGTTATATCATGGCCAGAGAATATCCAGAAAGCACTACTAGTTCCTAAGCAGGCCTGGGCAAAAAATTTAAAACCTGGGTACTCAGCTCCTGCTTTTCAGCTCTGCTTCCAGTTGATAATTATAACTTTGGAAAAGAAATTAGGGTATACAGGAAGAGAGCAGCTGGTCACACAAGAGGTGCCAGCTTGGGATCTGATATTCTAGATTTCAGCTTGTGACACCAGAGGTGGGGCCTCCTGGAAAGGGACAACATGTGCCACAGAAAACTGAGAAGAAGGTTTCAGGTAACACCTGACCAGAAGAGAGTTGTTTTGAAATTTGAGATTAGGGAGTGACACTGTTCAGCACAAACATAAACAAACAAAATTGTACACTAGATCATGCAGAGGTTATCATATGAGGCATAGAAGGATGGATGGTAGTGGAGAAGGATCTCCACAGTGAATATTCTAGCATCTCATGAGAGGCTTACAGGTTTTTTAATTAATTTATTTTTAAATTTTACTTTAGGTTTCGGGATACATGTGCAGAATGAGCAGGTTTGTTACATAGGTATACATGCGCCATGGTGGTTTGCTGTACCTATCAACCTGTCATCTGGGTTTTAAGCCCCACATGCATTAGGTATTTGTCCTAATGCAAGTGTTTTTTAAAGGCTAAATTAAGTTCGGGAATTCTACATAGTAGGTCCCAGTCTTTCAGAACTACTTACTGTACATTATTAGCACAGTAAAGGCTTTGGAAAAACCCCAAAGAAAGCAATTTACCTGTGTTTAACCCAGAGTTTGCCACCATTGTTAGGCCACCTAGGTATATATATTTATGTGCCACCCAACCTACCTAACAACAACAGCGGAACACAAATGTTCCAAGAGACCAGTTTTAAAAACCTAGATCTACACCAATGCACAAAGTACGGACAACAAAAACAAATCAACGGCAACAAAAAAACTTCACAAAACAAAAACAAAGTATGGGGAATAAAACAAACAGGAAACAATAATGGAGGCAAATATCATCTCACAGAGCAGCCAGGACTTTGGAGTACGGGATTTAGGATTGGGGTATAAGAGTATAATGGTATATTTTGAATATAAGGAACAAATTCAATGTAATGATCTTGAGCTGCACTTCCTATGAAGAAGGTAAACAGCGAAGTTCATAAAGGTGGGAGCAGAATCATGATGATGATGAAAGGGGAGGGAAATGGAAGAGGCGTCACTGTGGAAGTATACCACAGCACAGCATGTCTGAAAGGTATGCTATGACAGTAATGAGAGATTTGATTTCCTAGGAAATTCTTTTGATAAAATCAGAGGATATAAAAATTTTACGCCTTCCTTTGCTGATAATTTTAATCTCTCAATAAATTGAAAAAGCAGTGAGGAAAGGGATTTAGTGTCAGTTTAATTTTAACAAATATGGGAAGAGTGGTTGGCCATTTAGAAATATCAGAAACTTTGGGAGAAAGCCAAGTACTCATAAAATCCAGCCTCTCCATAATCCTGTCAGAAATGTTTTAAAGAGGATTCCTTAGAAGGAAGGTTACACTAAATAATCTTTAAGTCCCTTCTGAAACATTAAATGCTACCTCTAACATTCTGCATTCACAGGGAAGAACTCCAGAGGTGGTCAGCATGGCAACTGAGCAAGCAGTGGCATCCCAGGCTCTGTTGCTACGTGGAAAAGAAACAATAGTGCTGCACACCAGGTACAGTAAAAAGGGCATTTACGTTATGTAAACATACCATAGAACTATAAGAACTGAAACAATGTGGTCTTGGAATAAAACTACTGATAAATCAGTAGTACAGAATAGATACTTCAGAAACAGGCAAATATGCTTAAGAACTTAATTTCCAAAAAAAGGCAGAATTAAGTCAATGGGGGCATGGTAAATAGGGAATACAACAACTTCCAGAGTGGGCTAACCTTTTGTATTTAGAAATGGAATAAAAAACTCATAAATGAAAAATTAAATATAAAAACCATAAAAAAGAACCAACATTAGGAGTCAAAACATGGACAAGATATTTTTAGGAAATATGAAGTCTGAGTATTAAAATGTTTAACAAATGCCCAAATATAAACCCCCCCAAAAATTATCAAGAACCCTATCTGATAAATGGATACAGTGTGAGAATTACTTATAAAAGATAACATATGAATAGAAAATAAAGGGTAAAAAAATAAACAAGGGTAGTTATAAAATAATTTTAAATAAAATAATAGGATGCCATTTTTGCATATCAAATTAGTAAATGTGAAATCCATATGTATATTTTGGGAATTAATTGACCAGTACTTAACAAGAAACTTGAAAATGCTCATTTCTTTTGGCCTACTAGTTCCACATGTACGAGTCTATCCAGTGGAAATAATTCTAACAGCTAAAAGTCCCATGCATAAAAATGTTCATTGAAATGTTTTAAAGCAAAAATGTATTCTTTGCTTTAAAAAAGGAAAAAGGAGGAAGGAAGGAATAAGAACAAAGGAGTAAGAAGAATTTTTAATGTATGCTTACCATATGGCGGTTATATAAATTATCCCATTTAAATCTTACAACAGTTCCATGAAATAGATATGATCCCCATTTTATAGAAAAGGCAAAATGTTTTTGCATGCTCAGAGAGGCTAAGTTCTTTAAAGAAACTTGGCTAGTACCAGTGAAAAAATGAATACAGGCTAAATGTAAATAGAATTGTTAGGTAATCTGGGAAGACTTCTTTGATGGATTGTTTTTAAATTTTTAATATAAAAGAATACAATGGAAAAATAGTTTAGGATAAGAAGTTAAAAACGCATAATAGAAAATGTTATATTCAATATGATTGAAATACACAGAAAAAAGACTGGAATAAAATACATAAACACTAATCAAACACAACAGAAACTGACTCTGAGATTGGGTCAAGAAATGTAGTTGGCTGGCAGCCCTGAGAACAAAGCAAAGTGCAGTTAAATTATCAGGCTGTGTAAATGATGAAGGCAAGCCCTGAAAGACCCTGAAAGGCTCAAAAACAGTTCAAGCAATTGGCTAATACAGGAGATAGAAAAAACAATTTGGAGCAGATACGGCAAATCTTGTGTAACAAGTAGGGCTGTAATTCTTTTCATGGCAAGTTGCTGGGAAAATCATAAATTGGTCACAGTTAAAATGTCAGAGGTCTCAAAAATCACAAGAAAAAATAATGAATTATTAAGGTTTTGGCTTACTCTAGAATTGCACATTTTCTGAGAAGCAGGAGGTGAGGCGAGTAAGGTAACTTTTGCTCTCTGGATATTTTAGTTAGGCAGCTGGGGAAACTTGGTGAAATAACAGAAATCTTTACTCTCCAGTTAGAAGAAAGTATCTGTCTAGGTAAGCTTTAGGGAAAAGGGGCCTGGATAAACACATGTTCCAACCATAGAAAATGTCATTTATGTACACCCTCCTCCCTGAAGCAGACTAATCTTCAATTGTATGAATTTGATAGCATTTTGAAGAATCTGATATTCTAAATACAATGTTTTAAAACTCAGCCTTTGTATTTCCTTTGTCTCCCACTTTCCCTGGTCTCTAATCCATTTTCTAATCCATGATCTTCTAATAAAAGAAACCATATATATTATATATGTGTGTGTATGTGTATATCTGTACACACATATACAGATATACACATACACACACATATATTATTTACTAAAATTAATTTGGAATTTTCATCTATGGCCACTAATTGACCAAAAAGAAAAACAAAAAAAAACAAATGCTTGGTCAACACAGCAGAAAGTGCACAGGTATGTGGGAGTAGAAATTAGTAACATTCCAAAAGTGATTGGTTTCTACTTAATGGGCACCAACTACCCTCACCTACGTTGATGGCCAAAGGTGAATTTTTCTTGTGCCATTATAACAATGACTACTGCATAATACCTGATTGTCACCTCTCCACTATAAATTCTCAGAGGACAGACCATGCTTGTCTTGTTTACTGCTGGAGCCCTTGCACCAGGACAGTGGCTCAATGAATATTTGTTGAATGAATGAATGAGTGAGTGAATATATAAATGCTCCTCATCTCTACAGATTTCGCTCAAGCCCTGCCTTCCTGATAACATTGTTCCTCAGAGCCCCAGTGACTGATCTCATTATCACATTACCAGTCTGCACGCCACTTAACACACCTGATTCTATGCATCATTTTTATTATTGTTTTTCAGTTGTTGGTGTTTTATTTTGTTTCAATTTAGAGAGAAAGACTCTTCAAAGACACTTATATACATGTGATACTTATTCTATTTCTCAAAGCACTTTTTACAGGGCATATGTAAAACCCTCAGCAAACACCTGTTAAATTCAATGATTAAATCTTTTAGGTAACTTCTGACTTCGTGATATTTCTAAACATTTTCTCTACCGAATGCATGTATTGTATTACGATTCCACCATGTGGTGGACAGAAAATGGAATTTAGTGTCACCTGAGCTGAGTTTACTGAAAAGTCACCTAAACTCTGCTCTTCTGTTTCTCTATTTGTAAAATGGAAACATTAACAAGAGCAAGAACAAAAATAAATATCTACCTATCATAAAGGGAAGACAGGCAATCAAATGGGATAATGTAGGTGAATGAGTTTTGCAAATTGGAAAGCAAATATTAGCCATTCCATTTACCAATTTAAAAAATGCAATCGATGTTACAAGACCGTGTATAGCAACAACAGTTAGCGTGGCTTTTTCTGAGAACAGCTATTAAGCAGAAAAGAAAGGTGATGAGGAAAAGAATCTCAAGCACAACTTGCCAAACATGCCCTAGTCATAAATCAAAGAGCATGTTCAACACTCGCGGTGTGGAGAGATTACCAGACACCTGTCCCCTACACCCTTTGGCACTGCTGCAAGTATCTCTGACACCAGGAGAACGCTTACCAGACACGAGCTGCTGTCCAGGCAACCCCACGGGAACCATGCCCAGGTTATTCATGGCTGTAGCCCAGGCTGTCGGATCTGTCACGGACATGTTGAGCTGGGTCGTGTCTATCGCTATACTCCCCAAACCATCAGCTGCTGTGGGAAGAAACAAACCATGATTTAGAGCCCATAGGCAAGGGCGTTTGTTTGAAAGAAAATCACATTTCTAGAGATGTGAGGCTTCATTTAGCACATTCCCAATCTACAAAAAAATAAAGAACTATAATCTACAGCAATTTTTTCTCCAGACTTAAAACATAAAGCGTTTCCAAATAGTTTCTGGGAGAAAACTTAATGACATGTAGTTTATATTATACACAGTATGCTATTAAGGAGGTACCCCTGGAAAAAATTAAAGAATTGTTTCCTTCTCCCAGTGAAACAACATTAGTTAAGTCATAAGGCTGAGCTGCAAAACAGTAAACTCTCTTGGTAAAACATGTTAACTTGCTTACTGTTTCCAGGTGTAATTCTTGAGCAGAAAGGCCTTCTAATAAGAAAATAAGCAGTGAAACTGGTCCTGACTGAATTTATTGTTACCTCATAACATATTCCTTCATTTATAAACCTTTACATTATTACATTAAGAAAATGCAAGTGTCTACCTAAAGTGACTTTTCCGAAGTATTTCTAAATAAATAAATAAAATTTAAAAAACAAGTAGCATAAAGCTTAAAGAACCCAAAACAAAACAGAGAATGTGTCAAATTTGACTCTTTCATTTTCACTAGTTCTACAGCCTGATTTCTTTAAGGGTCCAGGCTCCTGGTTCAATGCAAGTTTTTCAAGGCAGGGCAAGCTTTTCCACGAAGAACTCAAGAAAGCCTTGTTTGCTTCCTTTGCTGGCCACTGGCATTTACCTGCAGCCATCATCTGAGGAAGCTCCTGGGGAAGATGGGTGATGTTCTCAACTCCACCTGCATCTACCATTGAATTATGAGCATCCAGGTGGGCAGGAGCACTTTGATGGCTGAGTGCAGGGTCCCCTCGGAGGTCATCGGGTTCTGCAAAAAGGGACAGAAGTGTAGTGAGAAATCCTAATAGTTAACTGAGAGAAAACGTCAAGGAACAAACTGTTATCTATTCAAAATAAAAAACAAGGACCGATTTCCAGTCTCGGGCACAGAAGAACAGCTGCTTCCCATCCCTCAGCGGCTGTCTTGTGGCTCAGTTTTAGAGCCCTGTGAGATGCGTGGGTCAACTCATCAACTCACCTGAAACTGGGGCTGGCTGAATAAATAGCATTTGTGAGTGCCTCAAAGGCCTTGCTTCCTACTGAAGCACCTTCACAAATGGGTGCTTATCAGTCCCTGCACAGCCTCTTCCACACACACTACACGTCAATGGAGAGGGCAGACTCAGGGCTAAAGATTTTTTTTTTTAGTTAAAAAATTAATTGATGCCGTTATTTTGGAAGATGGTCGTCTGTGAAATGTATTCAGAGAGGAAAAAAAGTTGGGAGGAGGAAGAAAAGAGCAAGAATCCATTTACCATGCAGCTGGAAAAGGAGGGTACCTAAACTACAATAGGAAAGGCAAAAGAGAAGAATGGCATGCTGTCCATAAAAGATCTGGAGGGTTTTAGGGCAGCAAAGGAAGAGCATTTGTTTTTTCAGCTCACTGGAAAGATTAACTGGCCACAACTTTTTTAGTTTGAATTTTCCTTAGAAGTGCACAATATGCTGTGCGACATATATATGTAGCTTTAAAAGCACTCATAAGTAACAAACATTAAATAAAGTTACAAAGGTCTTCTCAATATCACACTATTTATAAAATGCTATGGCTTCTCTCCACCCTTAGAAATGCAAAATCAAAGAGCTTTCACATATATTTTAAGTGCACTTTCACCAGTTTAAAACTTAGATGAGTGACATAACAACTTTGATCTTATGTAGAGATTAGATATAACTAAGTCTAAATATTTACTTTTATTTTAGTAAAAATTTAGAAGTTTTTCTAAACCATGTTCCTGTTAATGATCATTTTAGAATTAGATGTTATGGTTTGACAGTGTATCTAATGTGAAGTTTGAAACTCTTACAGCATGTCTTTTTGTTTCTTTCATTCTTAGATATAAGAATCAGTAATTCCTTGAGCACTGTACTGTCAAAAATTCTTATCAGTTGAACAGAAGTTAAATTTAAGCTCAAGGTTCAATTCTCAAGGACAGGTGAATAATGAGCAAGCAGTTTCTATAGTTTCAACAAATCCCTAGTCCTCAACTAGAGGGGTAAGTAAGATAGTATGGAAATTTCTTACAATTGTCTATCAGGAAGATAAATCATCATCATCATCATCCAGCAGTGAATGATTTTTGGGGCAAATCATTTTTGGATCTTTGGGAGCAAATTGTACTGAGAAGGTACATTTTATTCCCACTATACCCTACTGTCCAAATGAATCAGAACCTGCGTAGGTATTGTGCATCAATTATCTTAGGCAATGGGTGCCAACAGACAAAGAGATTCTCGCCATAGAAAAATAAATTCGATAGCATAAGAAATGCGTACCTAACCTAAATGTTTGGTCCGTAGGCTGTCCATTCACCAATGATCTTTCTATGATGAAATCTCCAAGCACTTTTCTCTCTCCACTGCAACCATTTCAGAGTAGCAAGGCAGAGTCAGGCTAGAATGTGTTCACTCTTTTGTTCAAATGGCCCTGTAGCAGAGCTGTTTCAGATCTTTGCAAGGTCACGATTTGTCTTACTTATCTCCCCAAATGAAGTTTAGTTGGCTGGCTTCCTTCTGCCTCAGATTCTTCCCAAATGGGCATTAATCACACATTTTTTTCTCTCTCTAATGAGTCTGCAGTTCTGAAACACTATATCACAGAACATCCCTCTACTTTGTAGGCTTATGACTTGTGCCTGACCCATCACATTTCACCTTGACTTTTTGCTGCAGTGTTTTAGGGATGGCTTTAGTTTTTCTTGGCTCTATGACAGTCTGTTCCAATGGCAGTTTCACCTTAGTGATTACAGTCCTATAAAGGGGCATCAAGTGTCCTGGAGGCCCACAGTTTCTACCTAACACTTTCATGGCCATCTTAACAGACTGCAAGTGTTTCACTGGAAACAGTAACAAACTGCTACTGTTCCATGGAAAAAAAGCATCGTTCTGTTGGTAAGATGTGGCGTGTAAACCTAGATTTATCCCCCAATCGAACTCTTGTGACATTCAATTTATTACGTCTCTTCAGTCTCCCAATCCAATGGTTTTAATGACATACAACTTCGTGTGACTACCACGTGCCTGGGATGGTGATTCTAAAGTAAGTTCCGTCACTCTTAGGAATTTCCAATAGTCTCAATGCTGCCATTGTGACATTGTTTACAAAATTTAAATTAATTCGATCACTCATTTTGGAAGAAAGGTAATACATTTAATTAATTACCAACTAGTAATTTAAGAATAGTTCCAAGAATGATTTTTGTACTTCGTTAGCATCTATTGTTCCTATTGAATACCTGCCTCTTTAAATGATTCAAGCCATAATGCCTAATTTATCATTCACATCAATTTCTCTGCCTTAGTTTTATTATTTCTAAACTATTGAAAAGTTTAATATTCTTAGTGATGTTTATTTACACACAGAGAGGTGGGGAGTTAAAAATTATAGCTAATAAAGCACTCTGAATACCGTAGGTGATAATTATTATTATTTTATTTGGAAATGTAGTGTTTCCATTAACGTACCCTGGGATCTTTGTGTTCTGGTAGATAATTATGTAATTAATTCTAAAACAGTGAATAACACTTGATATTTCTAAAAGTAAGTGTTGCCCTAGTTTTCTGTGCCACACCTCAGTTGTAGCACAATATTTCATTTTCCACCATTCCTTTATAAAATAATATGACGGGGGCCAGGTGCAGTGGCTCACACCTATAATCCCAGCACTTTGGGAGGCTGAGGCACGTGTATCACCTGAGGTCAGGAATTCGAGACCATCCTGACCAAAATGATGAAACCCCGTCTCTAGCAAAAATAGTAAAATTAGCTGGCTGTGGTGGCACGCACCTGTAGTCCCAGCTACCCAGAAGGTAGAGACAGGAGAATTGCTTGAACCCAAGAGGCAGAGGTTGCAGTGGGCCGAGATCATGCCACTGCACTCCAGCCTAAGTGACAAAGTGAGACTCTGTCTCAAAAAAATAAAAATAAAATAAATAAGATGATGTAACTTAAAAGATATATAATTTTTTTCTCTCTAGGCCTTTTCTGCCTATGCAGCTACAAAAACTTTCAAGAGATTCATGACCAATTATGAAATTGGCAGTTTGTACTTACAGCTTTTAATGAAGCACCACAAAACAACCTGATATACAAAATGCCAAGGATAAAAGTACAGCTTTGTTTGGGCTTAACAGATATCTAACATGTTTCCTGTTAAGATATATTCAAGTACAAAATCTCACACCAATTTCATAACTGTTCAACAAAATATATTTATGCTCAGCATTTCATTGGGCTATATAACAGAGCAAATAGTTTTTGAAACTTACCAAGTCTATGGAATTACTATTTGGTTTAAAAAATTGCACATGATACTCCCACTAATAATAACAGAACTTCTTCTAACCCTCTTCAATTTCAACAGGTTCCAGGGATACACATATCATGAATATAAGACCTACCTGTAACTGTCCACAAAACAGATTCCTATTAAAGGAGGATAGAGATCAGCTAGGTATTGAAAATCCTTCTTATTGAAAAAAAGAAATGGCTAGGTGTGGTGACTCATATACATAATCCCACATATGAGCTCCTGTCTGTAATCCACTTTGGGAAACTAAGGTGGAGAGATTGCTTGAACCCAGGAGTTTGAGACCAGGCTGGACAACATTGAGCGATTTTGTCTCTACAATAACCTTAAAAAATTAGACAAGCATGGTAGTGCCCTCCTGTAGTCCTAGCTGTTCAGGAGGCTGGGGTGGGAGAACTGCTTGAGCTAGGGAGCGGGGGGTGCCGAGGTTGCAGTGAGCCGAGATTGCGACACTGCACTCTAGCCTGGGCGACAGAGTGAGACCCTGTCTTAAAAAAGACAAAACAAAACAAAAAAGCATGATTTTGTTTGATCTAGGTCTTCAGGTTTATATCTACTTCAGTAACAAAATAATTACAGTGAAAGAATCAGATTTGTTAATGTCTTGTAAAGAGTTGATACCAGGCCAGGCACAGTGGCTCATGCCTGTAATCCCAGCACTTTGGAAGGCTGAGGCGGGTGGATCACTTGAAGCCAGGATTTGAGACCAACCTGGCAAACCTGGTAAAACCTGTCTCTACTAAAAATACAAAAATTAGCCAGGCGTGGTGATGTGCACCTGTAGTCCCAGATACTTGGACGGCTGAGGCAGGAGAATGGCTTCAACCTGGGAAGTGAAGGTTGAAGTGAGCTGAGATCGAGCCACTGCACTATAGCCTAGGCAATAAAGTGTGACTCCATCTCAAAAAGAAAACAAAAAACAAAAAACAGAAAGAGTTGATACCAAAGGAAGCTTATTTCATATGGTATCTGCAACTTTCTTATTTATAAGAAGTCTTCATTAGCATTATTATGGTATATTTTTGTAGTAAAAAGAAAGATACATTTTCAACCAAAATTCACTCTCCTATTCCATCACTAAGGAAACACCCAACCTCGATCTTCACATAGTCAGTACCATACTCTCTTGAGGTTACAGAACTGTTCCACAGTTTAAAACAATATAGAAAATTGTGAAATAGGTATGCTTCTGTATTAACTCTTAGATTTTTCAAGTAACTGTCTATGAATAGTAAGGGAGATACTTCTGCTTCCTATAATGGTAAACTATGTAACTGCAGATCAATCTTCCCACTGAGGAACAACTAAAAATCTTAGTATCTTCCATCAGTTTTGTAAAATTCTCACTATCATCTCTTCAAATACAAAAGGAGTCCAAAGGACATTCTCTGATTATTGTAGTCGGTTACTAATCTGGCTTCTAAATAGAATGGGTCCTATTAGCTACTGGGTGTTTCATTTTATTGTTAAGGGGGGTGAGTGGAATCTGCAAGTTTAGGGGCAGAGTAGGAATTGCTCTGCAAAGTGTGGCAAAAGAAAATACAAAAGCTGAATGTTTTAAGGGGAAAGAAATAAGGAATCTTTGGTACTCGCCTATGAAAAAAAGATGACTACAGAGAAGATCAATGACTTATGCAGAGCTTCAGGTGGTTTCACTAGGAAGCATACAGTGTAAATCTCTCCTCACCTCCTCAGAAATGTCAGCTAAGTCTATGTTGCTCCTTAATTCTTAGATAGGAGTAAGTTTGGGGAGATTGGGAGAACTTGGAGAGCTTCAAGAAAAGAATAAAAAGGTGGCTAATAATGGGGAATTATATAATGTACTACATGATAATGCACAATAAAATCTGTTAAATATAGAGGATAGTGATTATTTATTAATGATCAATGTCAGCTGATTGATGAGAAATAATAGGATTAAGGTTTTGGGGAAGAGATTTAGATTAGGCATATCATGGAGAATTTCTGATGAGATGACTGTAAAGTAGGAATATTATGTCAAATAACACTAAAAAGCTCTTTATCAGACATGGTGAGAAAAGCCATTTTCTGGAAACAGTATGGGCAGAAGATGGAGTTGGGCAAAGATCAGTTCAGATAGGGGTGATGCTCATATACAGATGCTCCTCAATTTATGATAAGGTTATGTTCTGATAAACCTGTTAAGTTGAAAAAATAGTAGATGAAAATGTATTTAATGCTGGCAACAGAACAGACAGTCCTCAAATGACGATGGTTTGACTTACAAATTTTCAACTTTATGATGGTGAGAAAGCGCTATACATTCAGTAGAAACCATAAGTCCATCACAGGCTGTAAGGAGCGTCTTGACTTGGAGTTACATCCCAATGGAGTTCTGTCCCAAAAGCATAGGTTGAACCATCCTAAATCAAGGACCATTTGTGTTTAGAAAATCACTGAACTTTTTCCTGAAGTGTCACAGTTTTATATACATCATACTACCTTGCACCTAAAAATAGATGCCATTCCTACTCTTTTTCCAGTTTTCTGTTAAGGCAGAAAGATAAAGGAGATATATACTTTCTCCTCCATGCGCTCATAACACTCTGTACCTTGCTGTAGCCTCGCACTTTCACTCATATTGTAATTAGTTTATTTCTAGCTCCCTAATAAACTATAAGCTTAGGATGATTAAGAAAATTAGCCATCTGTGCATACCCTGCGGCTAGCAAAGTACCTGAAATGTGGTAGGTGTTAAATATATTGTGATATATTAAATATATTGTGATTTTATATATATGTTACAAATTTATAAAATATATTTTAAATTTTATATAAAATATAAACATTTTACATGTAATTTCAAATGAATTCATGCATGGAGAAATTGAGAGATGAAAGTACAAATGAAGAAAAAAGGTAAAAGGAAATAATAAAGGAATAAAGGAAAAAAAAATCTCAGTTCCACAGTCCCAAAGCTTGGAAGTTTAAAGCTAAAGAACATAATGGGGGTGGAGGAATCCTGTAAACTAGAACACAGATGAATTTAAAGTGTTAAAGAATGACAATTAAAAAAAATCTGTCAGATCTTTCAAGATAAGCTTCTGATACACTTAACAAGATACCCTCTAAGCTTTAAGATTCCACACCTCCCTGGCAACCAATGTAGGGTCATGAGCAGGTTACAGTGATGTTCTCCTTTTGTGAGACTTCTTGCAGCTGCTCTTTGAATGAGCTGAAATCTATAAATAACTGCATCTCCAGACCCATTAAGCAGTACATTAGTGTAACAAAGGCATATATGTACAGTACTAAAGAAGTGAAATTGTTGGAAGAAAGGAAAATTTCCATTTGGCATGCACTGCAGAGGATGGAAAGCAGACCTGACCATTTCTCAAACATGAAATTCCATTAGTGGTTTGTGATTACATCCTCCTTTTTTCTACTTTGTATGGCAGCCATTTTTTTTTTTTTTTTTTGAGATGAAGTCTCGCTCTGTCGCCCAGGCTGGAGTGCAGTGGCGTGATCTTGGCTCACTGCAACCTTTGCCTCCTGGGTTCAAGTCATTCTTTTGCCTCAGGCTCCCGATTCGCTGGGACTACAGGTGCATGCCACAACATCCTGCTAATTTTTTGTAATTTTAGTAGAGATGGGGTTTCACCATGTTGGCCAGGATGGTCTCCATCTCCTGACCTTGTGATCCGCCTGCCTCAGCCTCCCAATGTGCTGAGATTACAGGCATGAGCCACTGCACCTGGCCCAGCAGCTAATTTTAAACTACAAGTCGTCACCTTTCCATCTTAGAGAGTAAATGGTTACTACATGGATAAGGTTTTACCCATGACATGTCTATGTTTGAAGAACTCTATATTCAGAGAGAGAGAGAGAAAGAAGGAGACATGACCTGAAGGCCCCCTGTAAAATCATGCAATCAAACAAAATGACCAAATTTGCCAAAGAGACAACTAGCATGGGCAGGACAGTAGATAAAAATAATTTTTGACACAAAGAAAAATATTATTTGGCATTACAAATACAATTGTAGAGAAATGACAGGTAAGATTACTTTTCTCAGGAAAACTTTGCTTTTGAAAAAAGTATGCTTTATATTTCTAAATTGAACAAATAACAAAAAAAAATCTTGAGACCTTAAGAATAAAGAACCTCTCTTTCTATTAAAAACAGAAAAGAAAAGAAAACAGGCTTTGATGCTACTATGGTAATCTGTAGAGACAGGGATTGGTACCATCGGAGGTTTCTGGAATCAACTGGAGGTTATGCAACTTATCCCCTGTGCAGAAGGGAGACCACTGCATGTCATTTTAAAGTCTTTATATAGGCAGGTTTTAAAATATAGGCCCTTTCACATTTAGACTTTTAGAGATTTTCTGAAAAGGGCAACATTATACTTGAAGACAGTTTATTAAATATGTAATGGCTCAACTCATTCCCCTCATTCATGGATATCAATCAACCACGTACACGATCTGCTGTCATATATTGTTGTTCTCTACTTTCCAAAATACACCGACCATAAAAAAAAAAAGTGATCACTGCTAGACTTTGATGGTGAGTGAATGATTAAAGAAAGAAATATCATCAGTAAACATAAGCCTGGATCCATTAATGCTAGAAGAGTCCCACTTTAGGCAAAGGTTTTCTAAACCCCTGGGATTCAGCACAAACACATACAGGTTCATAGAGCAAGTCATCAAGGTTTGAAGAATCAGGTAAAACCTAAGTTTATCAATCCTTACTTCTCCCAGATAAACATGTCTCTAAAATGTGTCTGACAGGCAACTGTCCAGCCTCAGCTAGTGACGGTGTGGCAGCTCACTGTGCCAAGCAGTCCTAAGAGTTCACTGTTCTTCCTCCTGAGCACTTACCTAAAGAACAGGAGATGTAAATCTAAATTCTGTCCTCAAATCCTACTTCTGCAGTGATATGTGGCCTTGGAAAATTGACTCTTCTATCCCTGGAATAGGGATATAAGGCTTAACTACCATGTTACCTAGCCACAAATTTATGAAAGTAACTAAGGACATAGCAGGTAATTCTTGCCTCCCCTCATCATGTTTTTTCTGCGTTTGCACTGCCTTGTTCTCTTCACATTCACATTCTAAAAGTTCGAAAGAGTAGACAATGTAAACAGAATGTAGTGACTAAATAAAAGCCTCAAGTAAAATGGCAAAGCTATGGGCTGTTGAGACAGAGCAAGAGAGACAGGAAAGAGCTGTCTTGAGGAAGGGATAACGCCTCTGGGACAAGACTTCGGGTGGATCTCAGGCTTTAAAGAGGTGAATTCTATACACCATACACATGGCCACAAATCGAAGAATAATTTTGCATGCATGCACAGTACAGAAAGGCAATATTGGTCACATCCTCGCCTCTTCAGCTGCACTGATACACAGAAAGCAATTTCTGTAAGCATTACTATCTTCTTATATAAAGGAAATCAGACAATATATAATTCTATAATTTGTGCTGTTTTGTGCTCAGTTTTTTCATTATGTACTCATTTTATACCTTGACCCAACTGTGGAAAACATTAAGCTACAAAGTGGAACATTTTAATTGTAGTGGATAAATAACTGACCCTTAAATGGTGGCAAACTGGCAAATTAGTTATCTATTTTCCAAAAAGCCCTGGTTACAGCCCTTTAATTTATGGAAATCTACCTGCAATAAAACCCAGATCAGACCAAGACCAGCCTGAGCCAGTTGCTCATCTTGTTTAACATTTCTCCTAGTAGGGTCACAAAGAACATGTTAGTTACTCTTTAAACAAATGTGCTCTTAATGATGCCACTGCAGCATGATGAATAAAGCATTAGCCCTGCAGTCATGATCCCCCTGGGACAGGGAGCTTTAGCAGAACACACCCACTTTGCATGGATTGCCCTGGGCCAGAAACCTTGCTTTATCTTTCTCTAAATGACTACCCACAGCCCTTGCTCATGCTCTATAACCAGTGAGCAAGAACAGTGGAGCCTTGGGTCCCCTGCGATGGTCCTTTTTACTTCTCAGGGCCTCATAAACGGTATGGCTATATGATCAGGGGAAATCCAGAAGCCTGGTGGGGTAGTTAGGGGAGGGCTATGGGGGCACAGGAGCCTGATGCAAATGCCTGCACGGCAGGACATCCAGTTGGAATGTTCTAGGTCAGCAGTGAGCGTTCTGAGGAAATGGGTCAAACCTTTAGTGCTGCTTATTGTATCCTGCAAGATTTAAATGAGGGTGCTCAGAAGAGAAAAAGGCCTAAGTGTCCAAATGGTAATTAGGCTCCTGAGGCTAAAGGCAGGTTAGGGGGCACAGAAAGGTGGTTCCAACCTCCAGGGACATACATGATTCAGAAGCTGAATCCTGGTTATTTCTTGGTAAAAGGTCTTTATGTTCTAGCTGCTTTTGGAGGACAGGCATCATCAGACACAGAAATTGGCTACACCTAGTGATCTCAGCAGTTCCTCAACACCCAGAAAAACTCCACAGAGGCTCCTACCCCCATCAAAAAAGAACAAATGCTGATGGAAAGGCTCCAGCACTGAAGGCAAAGTTGAAGGGCACTACAAAACACTGCTGCTACAGACCCAAGCTCTCTACCCTCTGTCTTAGTCACAGATTTGCATAAAAAGTTGCCAATGCCTTGTCCTCCACCCTCACCGTCCCGCATTAACACATTCTCCTTGTCAATAGGAGGAGATACTTGCCTCTTGAGAATGCCATATAAAAATTCTTTCTTACAAGGGGATGGCATTTGGAGGACTAAGCTCCTCAAATAGTCTCTTTTTCTGCTATAGTCTTCCAGACCAAAGGATCCATCTGCCTCTGAGGAACTAGTCTATTTATTTAACTAGGGCTGTGTTCTCCACTAGGCACTAGAGGCATATGGTCTACAAAATACTGGAGACCTGAAAATATTTTGTGTCAACATGCAATGAAAAGCATGCTATCTAAAACACATACTTAACTAAATGTCTATACATTGCATATTATGACAATTCTAATTATCAAATTTGGTATTGACATAAAAGTCATTATAGTTGAAAACCATTTGCAACTGGGCTATCTCACTTTGCAGAAATTACTGAGTCTGCACAATTGTGGAGAAATCAGAGCTGGTTTTAAATGAAAGAACTTTTTGTAAGCAAATAATTTCAAAAGCAAAATGATTAAAAAAAATCCTTTCCAAAATTTCTATAGACAAACTTAAACATCACATGTGAATGCACTTGTTATGTTTGATCTGATATGGAGTAAATACATCTGCTGCTGCCTATAAAGGTTTTAAATGACTGACTGTGTTCTAAGGCACTGTCTCCTTCCTGCCTACTGTGTGTAAGATAAACAAAGCTATATTTCCTCTCAAATTTGCCAAACTCAGTTTAGGTCAAATGCCATTCCATTATTTATTCACGGATTATGTAAATAATTGTGGAAAAGAAGGAGGAGGCATGAACAAAAATTGACCTTAAAGAATACAGATATGAGAGAGAAACATCTGGCTCATGGTACTAAATGCAATTTCATGTTAGCTTAGAGTCATCATATGCATATATGGTTTTATTATTTATAAAAAAAAGAAATCATGCTGAATGTACTTTGTGGGAATTGCAGTATATTGCTATTGCTACCATGGTTTATTATTTTCATAGCTATGTGGCTTAAACCCAACCTAAACAAATATTTTACAAGAATTCCCACCAGTATTATTAATTTTTTTCTTTCTAGTGTTAATGAAAAAGATCTTCTGCTTTTCAAGTCCTCTGATTTCTTTACTCTCGAGCAATTCTCAATTTTATGGCTTATAAGATAATGTTTGAAAAATGACAACTTAAGAAAATAACCAGCAACTAGTGGTGGTTACACAGTGCAGTGTGGGAAGTGCGGGCATTTGAGAACCACATTGTCTATCAACTCCAAACATTGACCAGCCCTTGACTATTAATGGCAATTAGGATGATGATTTTATTACTTGCACACTGAAGTAGACATGTTTTTGTATACTCATCCAAGTTGTCAACTTGACACAATGTCTACCACAGAGTTTTGCTAATAAGGTAAAAATAAGGTAGACGTAACAGTGAGACACATAATTAACATAAAACGAAATGCACCATCATGTCCAGACTTCTCACTGTATGATCTCCTAACAACATACCCTTATTTTAATAGGGGTCAGCACCTTAATTCAAACACACTCCCCAAACTCTTACTACTATTCTTAACTACTGGCTAATTCATCATCCTTTTATCTAAGGGTAAAATTTGCACAGAAATGCAATGACACAGTTCTCTTCATTCTGAGAATAAATATCAATACACACTAGAGAGCTGGGAATTTTTTTTATTTTAAAAGTATTATTGCTAATACATGTAATGAGTTCAAACAAAGCTAAAGTCTATAAAGTAAAAGGGGAATCCCATTCCCTTACTCCTTATCTGCCAGTCAACCACACTCCCCAGAAGCTACCGCTGAGAAAATAGCTCACTATATAGCAGCCACTGTGGCAAGTAGCTCACATCCTCCAACTCATGAGAAAGACTCACAACAACCTATGAGACAGATGTTATTCCAACGTTTTACAAAATAAATAAACTAAGGTCCAGAAGGCACTCCTTTGGATTTTTATTTAAGGTCAGAAAGCCAATGAATGGCAGAGCCCAGAACTCAATGTGTCCTAGCCTGGACCTTTGTTATAGATTTGGGGAACTCCAACTTTTTCCAGCAAAGAGTCAGACTAGAAGGTCCCTCTGGGTTTAACTGGCTCTAATGAAAGAAAGAAGTCTAAGGTAAAAGTTCCATTTCTGGGGGAAGATGCATTTATGCAACAGATTTTTATTAGATGTTGACTGTATGTAGCACGGTGCTTGATACTAAGAACATAATAGTAAGCAAGACATAGACCCTGTCTTCAAAACGATTGCAATAATACAATCAGGTAACTAAAAAAACTGAAAAGCACTGTCAGACATGAACTTTTCCATAGCATGGCAAATTAGATATTCTTAGGAGAACGCCTCTTATAAGAAAACAACAACTAGATTCTGGATAAAACCACTTATTTGTGTATTACTTTCTACTAGGCTTGGTAAAGGAAACTCTGTTAGACACCTGCTTCTAAAAAAGAAAAGATAACAAAAAAGTTGGCTGAAACCAGAAGGATGAGCCAGGAGTATTAAGTTGCTTGGAGGGAAAGGGCCAACATCAGCAATGCACCAGGCATTGACCTGCCACGGCACGGTCAAACCCTGGTCTGAGGTTCTCATGGCAATCAGGACCTGAAGCTTTGTTACGCCTTTACATGGCCCTTACCTTCTCAAACCCTCAACTTCAGTTCTAGAAGTAGGTAAGTGAAAGAATCTAGGCAAATGAGCAGAAATCACTGCTGAAAGACAACTCAAGACCTGTGCTTTATTAAGAGGCACATTTTTCTTAAATAAGTCAGAATAATAATTGCGTATTTAGAGAAAGAGAGAGAGAACAAACATATAAAGTGTCTACTTAGGGTTGATCTGTAATCCAAATTGGGCTTAACTCTGTCCAAATATGTATATTGGGGGTAAATTGGTAATTTGAGCTGAGAGCTTGGTATAAAAAAGGTATAAACATCATCACTATCAAGGACTGTTCAGGTCCATTCTCCCTGTGTCAACAGCTTCTATTTGCAATCTCTAAATCACCCCCACCCTCACCACAACCGCACTGCCTGATGGAATGCAGTAGTGAGTGAGGTGGATGGCAAGGTAGAAAGGCTGATCCCAGCTTTATGTATTGAAAGGCTGGGAGGTGGAGTAGGGTTACTATTACTTTTTCTTACGTCATCCCCTTTCTGCCAGAACCTTTTTCTGTTCTACTTCTCTTAATTGTACCAAATACATTATCTCTAACACAAGCTATCTCATCATGTTGGCAGCTAACTACAAGGAAGAGGCCTGGAATGCAGTTCTGCTTCCTACTTGTCACTGGGAACAGGAGCTACAGAAACTAGAGTGGGAGGTACTGTAGAGCTGGGTAAAGCCACAAGCTGAATAAACCAGAAAACCCAACTTCTGACTCCTATCCCAAGGAATCGCTGATATTCTGAAGGTGCTGGGAGAGTGAGGATCTATGTCAGTTATCATGTGGGACACTCAAATCAAAGTCCTCCTAGGTGCTGATTAGAATCATCACCCATTGTGGCAGCTAATTTTTCATACCCAGTAGAGACAAACTGAAACCCTGAGAGCTGATCTGGGCAAGTTGCTTTCTCTGACTCTCCATAAGAAACGTGCAAAGCAGTTTGGCAGCACAATTTGCATTCCAGAGAAGAGCTCCTGTCACAAGGACCCTGTGGGCCAGTTTCCTGAGCTTTTCCACTTGATGCTTTCAATCCTCATCTCACGAGTCATTGGAGAGGCTAACGTATAATGCCTTTTGGAGGAGCTGAAAGGAATGAAACATTACTAGCAAAACTGTCATATTTTGAGAGTTAAAATGCAGATCCCTTTAGATAGGACCTCTGAAAGAGATGCTTTTGACTGCAGCAGCAGCAGCAGCAAAAACTCTGCTAAGGACAGCTTCATGAGCACAACTTCCCAGCCACTATTCCCACCTGCAAAGTACATAATCTGGTCTGCATTTTTTTTCTACCGGTATTTTGCTTTGATTCATTGTTGATACACATGAGAGCAGAATAATAAAGTAGGTAGTTTGAGCCTGTGTGTGATAGGGGTTCAGTACCTGCATCACGGTTTGGTTTGTATATTCCTCTGGTACAGTACATCAAATGGGGAATGACTTGTGTAATGTGAAACTCAGAGCAATGGCCAGCAATAGCAGGGATCTTCTGGATATGTAATCTGCTGCTAGAGTACATGCTTGGGAACCAAAGAGATGAGCAGGCCATGTTAGGAAGGGCAGCAAGAAGAGAAAACATGAGTTAATATTAAAAATGTGATGTAAAATAAAATGGAGGTTATAGTCATATCCTTCCAATTGTATTGCGCTGAAATTGTTTCTAGATTTGGAAGCTCCCTTGCTAAGCTAAACTGCAAAAATAGGATTAGATGAGGAGAAAAGGTAATTTCTGAAAGATATTAAACACAATACAATTACCGTGCAATTATATATGAAATCCAGAAAAGCATATTTCCTTCATGCCATGTGAACAGTTTTGTTATAGTTGTATGTTCTTATTTTATGCTATCTACTGGTTTTCTTGTCTTTGCATATTCTTGATGCAAACCAGTGAACGCATATAAAGTGTAAACAATAGGACCTCAACATGGAGC
This sequence comes from Sapajus apella, assembly GCF_009761245.1. Lineage (NCBI taxonomy): Eukaryota > Metazoa > Chordata > Mammalia > Primates > Cebidae > Sapajus > Sapajus apella. The sequence continues at coordinate 22,462,823 of NW_022436972.1, read as the reverse complement.
CTACCCAAACGATTTAACTGTGTAGCATTGCTTGTCTTGTCCATTGTGCAAGCAACATGCATAAAATATACATTTTATATGTTACTGAGGTCTGGCTGATGTGGAGGAAGAAGTGTGAGAACTAGGATGGAGAAGAAGCTAACTCCAACAGTCTACTCTTTAGTATCCTCCCTTTACCTAAAACAAAACAAACAAACAACTGATCAGCTACTAGTGAATAACACACTTAAATTTACTGAGAGGAAGTAGTTGAATAGCAAAACCAAGATGTAGAGGTTAAGGGAAGGTTGTTTTGCTCCTGTCCATGGACCTACCTACACTGAAGCAAAATTGGGAAACTACAGCATATTTGGTCACAAGGTCTTTCTATTTACATTCAGAATTTCTCTTCTTTCTTCCCTTTTTTTTTTTTTTTTTTTTTTTGTTGTTCTTCAGAGAACACCTTTCCTGATATGGGTGTTTTAAAATTCTGATCAGAACTGGCAGTGGGAAAAGAGCTGAGGAAATAATGGAGACTCGTACTTATGTGACACATTTACAAACCCTATGAATTTTTAATGAAGGCACAATGTCCACAATTAGATTAGAAATGAGGTTTTCTTTGTAGGCGCTCTTATAGTAAGTGGTGTGCAAGTGAATTTTATTTTATATTCAGTAAACGATACCAACTGCAAAAAACAATACAATTTAATAGAAAATAAAAACAAATTGTTGATTGTCCATAGCTCCTTTTTCATCTCTTAGATTTACAAAAGTATTGCAGTTAAAAAAATTGCATTTCGTTTTATTTAAATACCACATGGATGCCAAAGCAACTCAATGGTACAGAAAGTAATTTGCAGTCATGACCTAAAGCTGTCCTTTTGCATTGTGTGGAGAAGTTTTTGTTTGATTTGTTTTAAACTGTTAAAATAACTTCTAAATGTAGAACTTTGGGGAGAAAGATATTAAGCTTCCCTATTTGCAAACTCAGCCATTTCAAATGAACATTAAAAAAAAAAAATCTAATCGTGTAGAAAATAAAGAAATAGAATGGGCTGATGGATACTTCATTTGCATTTTGATTCTAAAGCTTAACTCTTGTCTTCATAGGGCTTAGGTTTCCAGCTTCTCAGAAATAACAGTTTTCCGTCCTTCTTAGATGGTGTCCAAAGTCCTCCAGATTCTGGCTCCTGGTCACTTCAGCACATCATTTCCTAAAGCTTCGGCTTCTCTTGGAGCTGCCACACACAGGTCTTTTTACTCTTCCTTGAGCCTAGCAAATGTGATCTTCTCTTAGTGACTTTGCCCTTGCGGTTCCTCCAGATACCTGCACAACCACTCTGTTCCCTCACCTGGGTCCTTCTCTCACGAAATGTCATCCCTGACCTCTACCTAAAATAGCAACTGTAGTTACCTTCTGTCCGTCTACTAGTCTTATTTTCTTTCTCTCTAGGATTTCTTGGCATCTGAGACTATATTACATAGTTATTTCTTTGATAAGTTACCCATCCATGAGAGCAGGCTTATATTTAACCTTTTAAAAATGTTTTTCTTGGTAAATTGCCATCAGCCAAAACAGTGCCTAGTGCTTAGTAGACACATACCCTTCCCTCCCACATACGCAAATTCATTGATTAAATATTATGAGTGAGTGGGTGTATATACACACACTGTATTAATCATTACCATTTGAATTTCTGTCTTCCCGATGCTTTGACATCTGGGTTCTTGCTAACATTGGAGGGATCACCCTTCCCAGGGCTAGCCAATCCAAGAGAGCAAACACCTCACCTGGGAGCACACACTTCAAAGGCAAACCAACCAATCCAAAGCCCAGACCCTCAACTACCTCCTTTACTGGCTCTCAGGTGTTAAACCACTATTCCTCTGGCCTAATCACCCCAGAGCCAAGTATTCTGTACCTGACAGAGCCCTTATACCCTAGAGCTTAAATTATTCAAACTCACCCATCCTATGCCTGTTTATCCCACCTTACCTTGCCTCCTCTTTGGCAGAAATCACAATAAAGGTGCTCTCACTTCCTCTCCCTTCTGACTGACCCTGGTGCCTCCCTATGTGGTTCCTTGTGACATGGGATGGTATGCTCCCTTCTCTTGGGAACTGTGAGTAACAAACTATCTTTTCTATGACAGTCATCTCCTGGTCTGCTGGCCTTATCTCATCCAATAATAATAAAATGCAAACACAAAAAGTAATAATAAAATGTGTTTGCATTTGAAAACAAAATTTTCAAATGTAAACACATAAACCCTCAAATAAAATTCACTGTATTTTCAAGGACAATGAAATACACTAATCACCAGAAGTTATGGTTTTCCTAGAGTCATAAGAAATAAAATCAGCCAGGCTACAGTGGCTCACACCTGTAATCCCAGCGCCTTGGGAGGCTGAGGCAGGTGGATCAACTTGAGGCCAGGAGATTGAGACCAGTTTGGGCAACATGGTGAAACCCCATCTCTATTAAAAATATATTTTTAGAAAATTAGCTGGGTGTGGTGCCACACATTTGTAATTCCAGCTACTTGGAAGTTGAGGCACAAGAATTACTTGAGCCTGGGAGGCAGAGGTTGCAGTGAGCTGAGATCATGTCACTGCACTCCAGCCTGGGCAACAGAGTGAGACTCTTTCTCAATAAAACCCAAAAAACAATAAATAAATCAATAAAAATAGAAAGAAAATGACTTTGACACTTTAAAGATCTGTGTACAGTTTAAACTCTGTCTCAGCCCTGAGGTTCGTTTATGGATTGCTTTTGTGGTTATTAATGTTGCTTTCTACTTTCACCCTTTAAGTTTGTTTGTTTGTTTTTTAGGGGGATTCAGACACTGTTACCTCAAGGGAGCAGCCTGCCTTATTCTTTTTGCCAGGCACAAATAGTTAACCCTATTCACTAAACAGCAATTAATTGTCAATTAAACACATATACACTGTGAACTCTGGTGTCAATGTAGACTTATCAATTGTAACAACTCTGAGGAGGTTATTGATATGAGGGAGACAATACGTGTCTGAGGTCTGGGGCTCTGTCTTAGTCTGTTTAGTATTGCTATAAAAGAATACTTGAGGCTGAGTAATTTATAAAGATTTAGCTCATGGTTCTGCAGGCTGTACAAAAGGCATGGTGCCAACATCTGCTTGGCTTCTGGTGAGGGTGTTTCATGCTGTATTATAACATGGCAGAGAAGATCAAGGGGGAAGTGAACACGTATGAACAGGCAAAACCTCAGGGGCATCCTATTTATAACAACCCACTCTCATGAGAACATTTCTCGGAGAACTAATCCAGTCTTACTTGAGAGAGAGCTCACTCACTACTTCAAGAACAACAACAAGCCATTCATGAGGGATCTGACCCCATGACCCAAACACCGCCTATAAGGCCCACCTCCCACACTGCCATACTGAGGATCAAGTTTCCACATGAGTGCTGGTAGGGACAAACTCACACCATAGCATATATATGCAAAATTTCTGTACCTTCTGCTCAATATTGCTGTGAACCTAAAAGTGTTCTAAAAGACTTAAGTCTTAAAAAATGCATACACATGTTTATTCTCTTTCAATATAAGAAAATAATAAATCCTATCCATAATTTCCTAAATTATGGTTAGCTCTAAATGTAATAGGGTACATTTCTATGACTTGATGCACTCTGAGTTTTTTCAACACATTTGTTCCTTTTTTATTCCAAAAACTATTGTTCATGTGTTCCATGGCCAATTTGCCAGATGCCTCAACATTCCCTGCTGGAACACCTCAGGCAGGGCTAAGCCAGGGCCTGCCAGAGGCATGGCAACCACAGAAACTGATCCTGGGAAACTGAATTTCAATATATTTTCATAGTAAGCTCAGAGGAATGTGCTGGGTGGTTACCCATTACTTGCACCTGGTAAGGACACAGGCCTGAAGCTGGAGTCTCTGCACAATAGAGAGGGGCCAGCAAGATATAAAGATGTCCACAGGAGTGGCCAACAGAGCCTCTAGAATGCACTGGATGGAGCCTCAATCCAGTCAGTTGCTCATGTTGGTAGTAGGACCTTCTGTGGGATTTGATAGCCTATGCAGCTGTCTTCATGCAGTCAGATTCAGGCCTCCTTTACTTACCTTACAGGGCTCTTGTCAAAGTGGTCACCCTGGTGACAACCATGTGCTTTCTAACAGAAGTACCTGACCCTGCTCAAGGTATAAGAAACAATAAGAGAATAATTTTTAGGAAACTTGAGAGAGGTCTTAAAACTGTGCTCATATGCTTTTTTGAAAACATGGTTTTCAAATAAATGCAAGGTTGAGACATCAAAGGAGCTAGCCACTCTCCCTCTAGTCCTTCAGTCTTCCTTTCTGCCTGGTGTTGCACGCTGCCTCCTACACGCCAGTGCTCACAGCTGCTCCACTGTGGGTATGGCTTCTCCTTCTCTTCTCTATGCTTCTTTTTAGGCTCACATAAAGGCCCACCTCCTCCAAGACCCCGTGTAAGATTGATTCTCTACAACCACTCACTCCTCTCAACTCCAGAGTTCCCCAAGGGTGGTATGTCAGAGGATTTAATGTGACCCAAAACCATTATTTTAATTTTTAATAGCTATATTTGCTTTCGAGTCATGTGAAATTGATGTTTCTGTGGATTTTTAAAATGGTCAAATATTGGCAGTTTCATATAGTTCAACCTAATATGTGTCAGGGAAAAATATATTAAAAGAAAACCAGACATCATTGTTTAGGATGAGGCTAAAATGAGTACTTTATTGAACTGTGTAAAAATGAGTAAGTATATAAATGTTTTCATGGTGGAGATACAGCAAAAATTATTAAGCTTGTATACACCATCGAAACACTGGACAAAACGTATTTTGACAAACACTGTTCTATGTATCCTTTTAACGTGTCTCATTACTGTGTATTTTTTTTTGTATATCTATGTATTCATGTTTTCTCTTCCATTAATTTCCCAGATATTTGTATGCAAGAGGCAAGTGGAGATTACAGACCTCTTAGCATAATACCCTGCACGCAGCAGGCAGAGTTGTTATAGGGATTTGTCTGGTCACTTGTGATGAGATCTTACCAGGAAACACCATTTGTTTTCCTTGTGGTCATCCTAAAACTGGAAACTGATGGGCCATGCAATGGAGTATGCCATTGCAGCCAGGAAACCTACAACCTGGAGTAACTGAAAACACAGGACTCCTATGGAGCACCGCATGCTGGAGCTCACCTCACCACTGGGAAGTGTTGGGGGCAGTGTGGTCTGTTGGCTAGAACATGGTTGACCATCTGGATTCATTCTATTCAGCAGCATGATTGTACGTTATGTCCTCCACTTCTCTACTCCAACTGACAATGCCACCAAGAGGTGAGAAAGCAGAGGCCGTGGGAAGCTGGTACCTACCAGGGTATCGTATTGGCACCTGTCCTCTCTGCCCAGTTGCTGATCACTGCACCAAGCTTTAGATGCTGCTTAATACTGTCCTTTACACAATGATGCCTGGGTCTTTTGAAATGGATAGGGATAATTATGATTCATATACTTCAAAAAAAAAAAAAAAACATGGTACTCACGCAATCTACATATTTCATTTCTATTTTAAAAACACAAAATACTTACATGGTATTTTGAAAGCTTTTGTCATTTATGCTTTTTTAAATATAATGGTTCAGAAACAAAATTCTGCCTTCGAATCAAGTCTTTATTTCCATTCATAAAAAAATATGTCTCGATAATGCCAACTAGATGTTGAAACAAATAATATTAAAGAAAAACATTTATTGTAGAATTGTGTGGTTGAGGCAGAAGAAAGGTGTTATTTTCATCTGTGGTATCAGGAAAGCACCATGAATGGAGAGAGGAATATGGACTGAGTCTCAAAGGATTAAAAAAAAAACACAAAAACCTAAGTGGGAAGAGAGAGAAAGAAAGTGCGCAGGCAGCTCAGGCAGGAAATGGTAAACTCAAATGTGTGAAATCGGGAGCCTTGGAGGCTGCTGAAAGGACATCGCTGCCTCTTTACTAGTTTACATTTAAGTCAAGTTATTCAGATTATACTGGTCTCTGTATTTATATAATGACAACAGTAGTTTTATTCTCTAAAAAGTTGCTTTGAGAAAAATGTCAAGGGATTTAAATTCATGCTTTTAAAGTACAATGTTTTCCTACATAAAGATGCTGGTTTATCAACTAGAAAACTAAAGTGAGCTTCTTTATAAAAGATAGACTGAAAAGATTAGGAAAGTCTTGACAATATAAACACACATTTACTCACCAACTCATGAAATACTAAAACTAGGTTTTACTACTCAAAGAAAGCATAAAAGAGATCATTTCAGTAGAAGGAAAATAGAGCACAGTTTTTACAACACAGAAAGTAATCTCAGAATTCACTAACCAAGAGACCAAAAGCAATACATAAAATATTATATATTTTAAGAGAACCTTAAATAAAGTCATGGAGAGCAGATTTACAATGCTTTAATTAAACCAGGATAGGAATGGCAGGAGTCTATTCACCTTTCATGGCAGAGAAGAGCTATATAACAGCCTTGATATTGACCAGCTGCAAAAAAAAGTCAATAACAACATGAAGATGACAGGACTCTTGGAAGAAAGTTACTATACAGCTTGGAGTTCATAATGGTGAGGATAGAGAACATTAATTCTAATCAGATCCACACCATTGACTTACAGAAAACATTTTTTTAAGGTTCAGAGAAAATATAAGTATGATATGAACACACAGGTAATAGGGCTAATAAGTATAAAAGAGATTTAGAAAAATAAAATTTTGATTCCATACCTGAAATCCTAATGAAAGAAAAGGAGGTGCCACTGTAGAAATCACTACGTCTTACAAGAACTTCTCTGATGAATTCTGATTCTAAAATGACAGGTAATAAATGGAACCAAGGATAAAAGAATCAAGACAAACACTAGTATGTAGGAATAATTCCTAGAAGAATGCCAAAGAGGACTAAGTACAAGACTGGGATTGAACATGTCGAAAAACATCCTAAAGCGATGTTTATAGAACATATTTTAAAATATTTTAAAAAGAAGAACAAGGAAAAAATAGCAATATTGTGGGGGAAGGCCGTTAACAATAAACAGCAAAGATGACAGAACTGTTCAACCACCATTCTGTGAGTCTTCCCTTGCAAGCAAAATTATCCGTACATTTGGAAGGGCAGTATAAACAAAATAAGCATGGAATTTCAGCTTTAGGTAGTGATGGGGGGATTTACTCAGCAACACAGAACTAGCATCAGACATTCACAGAACAAGCCGGTAAGACCCAATCCTGAAACCAACATAGTATGACACTAGGTTAAATGCTTCCACTTTACTTTCTCAAAATCTGAGCTTGTGGCAACTTTATTAGGATTCAATCATTTACTTGGGAATGTAGTGCAACTATGGAAATGACCCATAACGACTACTGGAATTCCAGAGTTGGTGCCAGTTTTAGAATGAAAACTTACTAGGTTTGTGACCTGGGGCAAAGATAAAGGATGAGACTGATCTTCACATATTAGAAGTAAAGCAGATATAGAAGGTGAACTAGATTAGTTAAGCAATATGCCAAAGGATGGAATTAGTGCCAATAGGTAGAGTTTATGGCAGACTGATTTCAGGGCCACTCATTCTTTTTCCCATTCATTCAGTGGATATTTAGTAACTTCCACTGTGTGCGGCAGCATTTTAAATACTAGGTGAACAAGAAACTCACTCCAAAAAAGGTAGGCCTGGATAGATAGGTCAGTATACAGGCAGGTATACAGATAAATGGGTAAATGCATTAAAATGCAGGTTGATAGAAATAAAACAGAAGAAAAAACAATTCACATTGAAGGTAATTTTAGGCTTTCTCCAAGGTTAAATAGAGGAAAAAAATTGGTGTGGAGGGATATTAAAACACCTTAAAATGTGTTTTAAGCATTGACGACACTATGATCAAAAATACTTATGTGTGAAAAGTATGTGCCATGGTACAGAAAATGAGTATTTTTGTTTGGCTGTAGTTTAAAAGGAACATGGTGAAAAAGTGGAGAATGATGCTAAAAATGTAGGCAGGGGCCATGCTAAGGAGTTTAATTCCCACAGGCAGTGGGGACCAAATGGAATAGTTTAAATGGGGAGTGACAAGATCAAATTTGTAAGTTAGAGTGATAATTCTTAGAGAAGTATGGGGTAAACTCTATAGGAATTCAATCCCAAGGAAGGTTAACCTATTCGGAGGTAATTATAAGAGACCAGGCAAGATGAGGCAGTGGCAGTGGAGATGGAGAGAGGGAGTAGACTTGAGAGGTGCTTTTGGAGACACAGGAGGTGGCATTTGGTGAGCAATTGGAATGTGGAAATGAGAGGGAGTGAGTGACATGTGTGATGGTGCAAAACAAACACATTCAAAAATGAATCCCAGGTTTCCACCTCAATGGAATAGCAAGGGGAGAAATGCCAGATGTAGGTGATGGGGAGGAAGGCAGCAAATCACACTGCCACGTGTGTACCTACGCAACAATTTTGCATGTTCTTCACATGTACCCCCAAACCTAAAATGCAATAAAATAAATAAATGGGAGAAAAAAAATAGGAATTTCCATGGCACAAGAACACTTAAAGGATTAGTTCAGGAGAAAAACTTAAGTTTTCCATAGAGCAATCAAATGCTTCAATATTAAACTTAAAAACCATACAAAAATGTGTCTGTCCCTTGGATGGCTATTTGCTTCTCTCAGTAGCCACAAAACTATGTTGTGTGCCTGGCACACAGTGGCTCTCAACCTCTGATGGGTACTGGAATTGAATCAAATTGCCTGAGGAGGCTTTTCCAAATGCGGATGCCTGGTCTTCACCCCCAGGAGATTTTGATTTAGCGGGTCTGATCTGAGGCGCAGGCACTTTTTAAAACAGCTCCAAAGGAGACTGATATGCATCCAGATTTGACAGCCACTGTAGTATACAGTCAATCCATAGCTCTTTGAGTAATTAGTCAAAAGGAGGAAGGGAAAGAGAAGGCTTCTTGAAATTTTTGAAGAAGCAGCTAGTTGACTTTCTATGTTCAACAGTATAGTATTGAGTGAGAAATTTATAAAATGAATGTTCCTATCTTCTAATCTTTTTATTTATTTTTTTTGAGACATAGTTTTGCTCTTACTGCCCAAGATGGAGTGCAGTGGCAAGATCTGGGCTCACTGCAACCTCCACCTTCTGGGTTCAAGTGATTCTCCTGCCTCAGCCTCCCGAGTAACTGGGATTACAAGTGCCTGCAGCCAGGCTCAGCTAATTTTTTTGTATTTTTATTAGAGACAGAGTTTCGCCATGTTGGCTGGGCTGGTTCCGAACTCCTGACCTCATGTGATCCGCCCGTCTCGGCCTCCCAAAGTGCTGGGATTACAGGCTTGAGAGCCACTGCACCCAGCCTTCCTGTTTTCTAATCTTAAGGGTCCACAAATGTGATATTATAGTGTTCCTGGCTTAAGCTTGCAGACAAAACACTGGCTGAGAGATCACTGGGCTCACTTGAATTCAATCTTTTCTTACATTTTTTATATTATTGATGAACATCCTTTCTTATAGCAACTCGTTCTTTAACATTTTTTATGTGCTTTTACATGGTTTTCTTCATTTACTTTTTTCTCAATGTCTATTCCTCCAACTAGACTGATGTTCCATGTAAGCAGGCATTCCGTTTCTTTTGTTCACTATTGTATATATCAGCATTGACCAGTGAAACAAACACGTTCAGTGAATAAATGAGCAATGAGCCAGATTTTTCCTGTGAAATATTTTAAGCCACAATGCATTATTTTTAATATTCCTTTAGGTATGTCCATGAGTGTATTATAGATTCAGAAAATGGTTTCAGAAATAACCAAATACAGCTATAGGCAAAACGTTTTTAATTTTAACCTCGAGGAAACACTTTGACTCCCAGAACTTTGATATTATATAAGGTAGCCCCTTACATTAACAAATAACATTTTAAATAGAGAATAAATATCTAAAAGGGTGAATTAGGCATAGATGTTTAGCCTGAGAAACAGAAGCTAAACCTAGTTCCTGTTTCTTATCTATTAATAGATCTCAGAAGCCTTAGCCTTGAAGTCTGATAAATCTAGAGCTTTCCTGTCATTTATATCTAACGATCAATTCTAACAGTTAAATAAAAAACCACTAAATGAATGAAAAGATGAATTACTGAGAAACTTAAAGTGTCTTTTAGCAGAGCAATTAAAGAAGTAGAAACAAGTGGCTAACTTGAAGAGCCAGGAATGTTAAAAATCTCTATATTAATTGTGATTATGAAAGTGTTTTTATGTTCCAAGTTAAACATTTGCTGACAGTGCTTACTACAATATGTAAGTAACTTATGACACTTTTCTGGACATTTTACTGCCCTGAGATTGAATGTGAGTTTTTTTAAACACAAAAATTATCAAAATCAGAATTCTACTTTACCTAAAATTTGCCAAGCACCTACTATCTGTTACCACTTTCACATGTATCATCTCATGTAGTTTCCATAAAAACTGTACTTTGCCAATCAGAAAATTAAAAATAATAGCAGCCTTACATGAATGCCTAAAACTAGAATGCTGTAAAAAGTGTTAATTATAATAAAAATCACTGAGGTATCATTTTATCCAGGTAAAATTATACATATTTATAAAAGCATATTTTTAAAAATACTAAATATGAACCCCAGTCATAAGAATGATACAAGAATACTATGTTTTGCTTAATGATATAATTTGGCTAACTGGAGAAAACCTTGTTTCAATTGATGTTATTAAACAGATATTGAAAGCAGTACTAAGACACATTGACAGGACGTACCCTTTAACATTACACTGAGAAGGTTATACCACCTCTGTGGTATTCTTGCCAAAATTTTATAACCTCAATTTAATCATGAGAGAACATCAGACAAACCTAAATCAAGGATATTCTATAGCTAGTATGCTTCAAAAATGTCACAGTCATGAAAGACAAAAACAAACAAAAAGAAAACCTGAAGATCTGTCCTATTGATTTCTGATATTTCTAATTTAAGATCAGTAGTCATTATTTACTATTGGATGTATAAATATAGGCTCAAGAAATTGGAGTGATTCCATGTTGCATCCGGGGTATTAACTAAGTGTTATGATGCAAACTTGTTTTCATATTAGCTGCAATGTCCCTCAAGAGTTATAAGAAAAAAAAATCTTTATTAACTAATGACTCCAGATAACTGACTGAAATTACATTATACTAAGCTAAATATTCATGTCATTTCTTACAAGTGCTGCATGTTTTTTAAAAATCAGTATCTCAGCTCAAATTGTTAGAATTATCATGGTTACTTCAATTGTTCAGACAGGAAAAAAGACAGGAGGAGTAAAACAAGAGAGAGGGGCCATTTGAAGCAAGGAGAAAGAAAACATGATTCTAAAACACATTCATTAACCTAGGACTACTACTAGATGCTCTAGGCTAGAAGTTACCAGCCTGCTTCTAAACAGTTTTTAATTTTTAATTCAGTGGAATAGGTCAGATACAGCTCTCCCACCTGGAGATCCTGTCCTAGAAACTACCTGCCCCAAGGCAGCACTGCAGGTCTGCTGGTAATCATCTTTGGGTAAATGCAATCTCCAGTCAGCTACTCCCTCTTTGCATGCTGTAATCCCGAGAACAAGTAATAAAAGGTGGACAAGATCTCAATGAGGTGGAGGTTTTCTCCTTAGATATTTTTTAGGAGCAAGAAAAGATATATATATATATATATATATTGCACTTTAGACACTTAAAAAAAAAGCCAATAGAAATGGTTTTAAAGGTAGAAGTAGAAAGAGTGATGTTGGTGTTTGAAAGAAAATAAATAAAGATCAGTTTTACTACTTAATTAAAATTGGGTGGAAGCATATACGTGGGTCTAAATTTGATGCTCACCATACGAATGCCCAGAGACAAGAGAGGTCTCCTGGGAAATTAAAACGCCTACATGTAGGGAGAATTGAACAGACCAGGGCCCCAGAGCCTCCACACATGGAGCTAAAAGAAGCATAGAGGAACCGAGTCAGACTGATTCCCCAGCTCTTCACAGCCCCCAGATTAGCTATGTATTAGTGCAGGCTGGTCTCAGCTGCCCAGGAAAATGATAACACATTTTAAAACTTGCATTTGAATTTTAAAGGTACTCAACATTTCTAGTATTGTTTACTGAAAAAGGTCAACATTCAAGTGTTTTATTTATGCACGGCAGAAGCTCAGTCTAAAAGCACTAGGCTTTCCATATGGCATATGCTGAGAATGTGTTAAATATGTAGTTCCTGAGCCAAGAATATTATTTTGCAACTTAGTGAATGCATTATTAAAAGAGCTCTGCTGTGCCCACCACTGGGAGACAGGGCAAGAGGCAGCAGTGACCCTGCATTCTGAATGCACAGAGAGCTGACAGTCACTCACTCTAAATACCAATCACAATATCCCCAAACCCACACTACCCCATCCCTTGCTCTGATTTAGGCCAATCTGGAAAAAATAAAAATGGAAAAATTTACATAAAACTCATATAAAACTTCAGCTCCAAGCACAACATTTTTGGTTCTTTGGACAATAAGTGTTTCGCTGAGATTTATGTCTAGGGTCCTTTTCCATATCCCAGCTCTGCGTCAGCATTCGCATCAGCCCTCAGTTCTTCTTGCAAATCAAGGGTATAATATACTGAATCCTTCAAATAATATTTGTGTTAAAATCATTAAATGCCTACACAAGTAATTTTTTATTAATGGGATGAGAAATAATACATACCAATTTTATGACAGTAAGAGGAGTTATTAACTTTAAAATATCTGTTGTATAAATTAAAAATCTTCTTAAGAGTCAGTCCAGTGTTTTAAATACACCATGGAAAAACAAAATTAATGCCAGGAGAATTTTGACTGGAATACAGAAGTGCCTTTATCATTCTGGGAAAAAATACTACTCTATAAAAGGCACATTTTCTGATAAGTTCAGAAATTATTCTTTTTATATAAATATTATTCGCTTGGAAAAATGTTCTCTAGAAACAGCTCCCTTAGTGCATTTTAATGTATACTTTTATTTACAGACATTAGATTTACACACGTTTTCAGTATACATCTTTTGTATATAGCAGAAAGAATCTGTGACCAAAAATTCTGTCCAATTCAGATGTGGGTAGCAAATAAATGACCAGTGTCCCCATATACATAGTAATATATGGGTAATTTTATATAAAACACTCACATTAAAATAAGAATATAAGAATTTTTAAATCTTTAGAAACTGTCTTCAGGAAATTTCAGAAGACTATGACTTTTAAATTACGCTTTTACTTGATCCACCTTCCAAAAGCTCAGAATCCTTTTATTAAAAGAGCTGGCACTGACATAATTGGATTTAATCCTGTAAATATGCAAAGAAGTCCCAATGCACATCATCTACTATGCTCTGCCTGTGTGATGCAAGAGAAATCAGGCACCATCCACTGTCCCTCTTGTTAAGGAGTCCACAACTGTGCTGGCAGGACAGACACACACATAACCGGTTATAATGTACTAGAGATAACTGGTATATTCTGGTGGTAGGAATAAGAGGCTCTGGCAGCATGGAGTAAACAGTGAGGATCCTGAAAGGCAACCTGGGCATGGGGAGAGTGGAAGCTCACCTGAGGAGGTGACATTTGAGCTGGCTGTAAAGGATGAATAGGATCAGACCAGGCAGAGGAGAGGCATTCCAAGTGAAGAAAAAATAATCATCCACACATGCCACGTTTTTCAGATTTGACTTTTAAAAGCCTTTTACTTCAAAAAGGTTTAAGTGTGCAATGTCTAACATGAAGCAAAAATTACAATCTAGATTGTTTCTTTATGACTAGCCTGCTCTTCTCCCAAGGACCCTACCTGTTTAGGAAGTACAGGTAGTAAGAAGAAGAGGATGTGAAGTGCTTGGTAGATACAGAGAAAGTGAGAATGCTGCAGTAACTGAAGTAAAGATTAGAAGTAGCACTGTAGGCCTGTGAGTGGGGAGGGCTACCAGTGAGTGAATTGAGAAAAAGCAAAAGCGTTTTAAGCAGACCACAATAGCACCCCTTTTCAGTCTGCTTAAAACACAAGCCTTAACCTTCTTAAGAAAGAGTCTGCTAAAACATAGTTCACCAAGGCCGATTAAGTACATGGTCTGCAAGGATTTTACTCTGTGCTGGGACCTGTTAGTCAGAAGCAAGGAAAGCAAGGAGAGCCGGATCATTTTCTTTCAATAACTTAATCACACTGGTGTGCGTGGAGGCGAAGGCCGAGCTGCAGGCTTCATGTCCTACTTCTTTCACAAAGGGCAAAGGAAGGGTAGAAAAGCAAGGTCCCCTGGGTGAATCTGGAGAGAGAAAAAAGTTCTGAGACATCCCTTGTCTTCAGCTGGGCTCTATGTGAAGACCAGCGGTGTCAATGGCTCAAGTGAAGATGGCCGGAAATGGCTAGAAAGACCAAGAAGACAGACTGTGACTCGTTTCACAGTGCCTAACTAAACCAGAATTCTAAATCCTTAAATTAGCTGGAAACATATTTCATTTACTCACATTTTATGAAATCAAGTTAATTCGTTCATATAGGCATTTAAAAAACATACGTGCGTAAGAGAGGTAAAAAAACTGAATTGTGTTCATTTTTCACCTTTCTTTGAGTCATCTACGTGCAGAGTCAAGTTACAGGAGGAATGTATTCAGGATGACAGGCCTTAGGGATTTTCTTTTATTATCCTCCATATAAAAGAAAATGGTTTGTTAGATCCACGTGCCACCCGCACCTCTTCCCTGGGTGTGTGGCCATGAGGCAGAGGGCAGGGGCTGCCCTGGGCCAGGGTGACCTGGGTTCTGGCTTCCAGTTCTGGGTCCGCCACTGACCTCCTATATGAACTTGGGCTGGTCACGGTTTTCTCAGGTAAGAATGAGAAGCAAGGATTTGGATTGTACTCTCTTCCTGGCTGTTTTCTGCTTCAGTGCTCTCTGATTCTATAGAACAATATTACATTCTGAAGAAATATTTTCTTCTTTCTAGGTCTTATGCATTTCCTTTTTTTAAGAGCCACTGTAATAACAACAATGCCCCACCTAGTGTTAAAAGAGGGAACGTGGTCCATGACTGCAGAAGAAGGAACAGCGCTCGGGTCCTTCCTGGCAATGGGGGCTCTGAATGGCGATTGAAGGGCATGGAAGCTGCCCAGGTGGTTTTTGTTGAATCTCAGTGACCCAACTTTGTAAAAGGGGGCATTTTAAAAAAGACTGTGTTTTACAACTTTTATGTGTGATGTACGACACCAGCACAATAGGACTGTTACCAAGGGCACATGGAACAATCTTTCCTATTATTTTTACTGGCAGCTATCGCCAAAAGCAAAAGAGCCTCCTGGGGATGAAGGTCATCAGGCAGCCCCTTCCTGTGGGGAGATAAGAAGAGATTCTGGGTGTGACGCAAGCAATTCAGCTAAGCTCTCGCTCCTCACTGAAATCTTCACAGACATAAACCTGGGAGTTCTGCAGGGTTTAATCACTTCAGCCTTCCCTTTTCATTGCTTTCCTTCTGAAAGCTCCCATGAGGAAAACATCTCCAATTTGGGTAATAGCTAACCACACACTCATAGAACTTTCCAGGTTCCACAGTAGTCTGTCCCTATTCTTCCTAAATGCCATCCCACAAGAAAAGAAATCAAGGGAGGAAACAAATGTAAATACTGAGACAAATGATCACCTTCCTTCTTGTGTGTTTGTCCTGTGCCTTTTTTTCATTAAGTGCCAAGACAATTTAATTTGTATATTGCCATATAAAAATTGCCTCATTTGAAACCTGCCTCCCTCTCGGAACCCAGGTTAGTTCAGTGGAATATTTGTGGAGTGACTACAGCATCCCAGACACTGTGTTAATGATGTCTGGGCTGAGAGAACAAAATGAGCCCAGACTCAGAAATTCTCCATCATGCTGCCAGACTTGCTCAGAGCTTTGTGGCTTAGATTACCAGAATTTTCAGTGGCAAGGATTTTTTTTTTCTTCTTCTTCATAAAACTGAGTTTCTTGATGGTGGCATACATCCCAGTGGCTCCTTATCATCTTAGTGCTTAAATGCCAACTGGGCTGACAGCTCTAACTCACCTGCTTATTAACCTGCGTTGATCTCTCCTAACTGGCTGCCTCTCTATACCCTCCATCACTATTATGCCTTCTGGGCCTACCTTCTAGGCAATTACTTGGAATTCTCCCATTTATAAGCCCCACCCAACTTCTGCCCAACCTTGCCAGTTTAATCTGTTTCTACTGTGATCCACGTCCTGAAATCAGCTAGGTTTTCACATGCCCTAAATTGCCCTTAGCTCCTCCATCCCACAATCCCATATTTCTATTCCACAATCTTTGTGACCATCTGGGGGTCGCAGTACTCTTTGACTAAAGTTTAGAATGATAGTCTCTGGTCAATCCTGTTGTACTAGTCAAACCTTAATCTCAATCCAGTTCTGGCAGCTGCGATAATCTTAAGTACAACTATAAACTGGTCATCAGCAACTGGGATAGCTCAAACAGAACACCAGCAAATGAGATTTGCCTTAGAGGGCCATGAGAACATAGTGGTCTCTGATTAGTATCAAAGAAAGAAAACATCTAGAATCCTTCTTGGATACCTGGAGTAATGCCTGGTACACAATAGGAGCTCAAAAAATTGGCAAATTATAGAAAGATGTCTTTTAAATAACACATTGCAAATGTTCAGAGATATGATTGGCTATTGTAACCTTTTCCAGATAAACTGTCTGATTCATGTGTATATCCCAAGGGCCCAGCACAGTGCCTGGCATATAATAGGCTTGATAAATATTTGTTGAACTGAAATGACTTTGTTGGGAAAAGTATGTCAATGTCACTTTGTGGAGGATATCTACTTTCCCAGTAGTGTGAATGAGCAGGACGTCTTAGGATGTCCAAACTAAAGGATCGGCTTAATTGGACCCCTAGCTTTATACACCAAGGTGTTCTTAAGGCACTAGAGTATGGGAGTCTATCAGATGGACATGGACCACAACGGGAGAGGGGTAGGAACCCTGCAGGATAGTCTGTGCCAGACTTACATTCCCCCTCTGCTGGGATTCTCTGGACCTTTCTCTGGACCTTTGGGTTTCATCCAGCATGCAGGAGATCTTTTTGACAGCTACTCATTCATATGCAAAAGGAGAAATTTGGGTCTGGCCAAGTGTCTCCGATGTTGGAAACATACTTATAGCTCTTCTAATGGAGCCCTATATAGCTGCCGTAACAGCTGATGGCTTGGTGTAAGGTTAGTGGTTTAGAACTTATATTTTGTACTTATTGTTGAAGCTATCATAAATGTAGGCAATGCTGAGGTCAATTAAGAGTGTATGATTTTCCAAGCATATTAAACTGTGTTTGTATTCCTTTCATACAACATATAAAACACACATCTTTAAAATGTTCATAGCAATCAATGCCTTTAATTGAGCAGAAAAGCATACACAGATAAAGAAATGTTTAGTTCTAGCTGTGGTTCCTGACAATCATCTTCAGAGATAAATTTCTACAATGAATGTTTCAATTAAGACAGTAATATTTATTGAAAGGTAAACCATAAATGTATAGCCACTGGAAACATTATTGAACAAAAGTAATTTATGCTGCAGTTGGTGCACTGCATTTTCGCACTGCTTTGATTTCATCAGCATTTGTCAATTAATCAACATGAACCTTGTAAAACATGTTCTCTTATTAGTTGGAACAGGCGCTTGCAGACTTTGCAGGAGAGGTCATTTAATAATTTGCTAATTGTGCAAAGACAGATTTAAATTAAAAATAAAAAAGGTAAACTCTCATTACCACTGTTCCTAAATAGGACTTTGTTTAAGCTTAGCCTTGACTATTTAAAATATCGTCAATGCTTTAATTTTTTAAAAAATTTCAAACGGCAGAGAAAGATTAAGTTGATGATCACCCTAGCTCCAGGTTTCTAAAATTTAAGAGCATTTTTGTTTGCACCTTTGCCACTTCAAAGAACTACTAGCCTTGAGGCTATAGTTTTAAGACAAATCAACTGTATTTTATTGGCAGAAAAGTGAAGAGAAAACGAAAAAGCAAAAGAAACAGGAAACGCAGCAACAAAGAACAATGCAATGGTAAAGTTCCTATTTTTTTTGCTTCAACTCATTCTTCATTCCTCTAGATGAGATGTCAGCTCCCTACTTTTGACTGCTGATTCATTTTCAGTTCAGTAAGTGAGAAAGAAGCTGAGCCAAGCCCTCTCTTTGGGTAATCCATGCATCAGCACACTCTCCAACTCTCCTGGCAACCAAAAAAGCACTGTAACTCAGAGCGGCATCACCACCAACAAGCATTCTGCAGCCATCTAAAAGGACACAATGGAGCTGAAAACGGGTAACATACCTTGGAGAGCAATTTCTACACTGGGGTCTGCAGGGCTGAATCGAGAAATCCGCACCATCTTAGAAGTGTAAGTGAAACTTAAAATGAAATAGCATGCCTTAAGGCATTTATAAGAGTAAGAATTTTGCACAGAGTTCACAGAGACAATGTTTGTTGAATGAAGATGGGCCTTGCCAGAGACAGTCTAGGCGAAGTGCTTTGCTGCAGAGCTCCTTTTATAAGAGTTTAGAAGCCCAAGTTGCTCTCTGCCTGCTCAAACTGGCTTATCAATCCATTCCATTCCGTTTCTGTTCTCAGTTCTAAATAAGTCATTATTTGAGGCACATTTCCCTAAGCAGACGCAAACACTGTTTTCCAGTGTGAGACTCCCTTGGGCAAATTAGGTTTCCTGGAATAGGGTCAAGGAGCGATCAAATAAAATACCTACTAGAAACAAGCAGTTTCAGGGGACATTGTGATTCCTGCAAACTACAAGTCAAATTTTAGACACTAGTTGGGCAGTAATATTGAATCTGATAGGGCCAGTTATGGGGAGCAAAATCCTGTTATCTGCAGTTTCTTTTTAAGATAATAACGAATGAGTGTATTTCTTATGGAAACAAAACTGATGGTCGTAAAACAATCAATGGAAAGTTTTCTAATATTTCCAATTAAAAGCTGTTAAATTTTAATTTCTTAACAAAATTGTAGTAAAATAACTTTCATAAGGCAAAAGTTCATATCTTTTATTTACATAACCTTACCTAACAAACATGAAATACTTCTAAAATAGATACTTCTTATTGCATTTTTTTTCCCTTGAGTCACAGGGAGAAATGTCTCTTTTATGTTCTTTTAATACTTGCTTTTATTAACTTCAGCTTCAGTTAGCTCACTTCCATATATCAAGATTCTTTCTACAACTGAAGAGACAAGAGGTAAATGCAAGTGTGGGATGGGAAGCCACTTGGTCACATAATAGCTGCTCCCTGGCAGGAGTTATTTCTATCTAAAGCACATATACCATCTTAAGAAGCCACACTGAAAAATGAAAGGATGGAATGGCAGGTTTTAATTTGTTTTTGACATTTTAGAATACCGTAAATAAGTTTGTGTGTTTGAATTCAAATGGTTCCATTACCTTGAAGGTCTTAATCATTTGTAATAGCAATTTTAGAAGTGTTCAAACCTTGTACTTAGGAGTATTATTGGCATTCAATATACTCATATGATATTAAGCAGATTTACAACCTTCTATATGGTTATCTCTGATCATCTTTATTTAAAAATAAGTTCAGGCTGATGGGTGGCTTAGTATCCTCACAGATTTTGGCTTGTTACCCATCTCCTGCCAGAAAATCTGGCTCTGCTGGACACCCTCTCACCTCTCCAAATAAACCTTAAATTTGCAAGGTGAAGTGAGGGCCAGGGGATGGCAGGAGGAGTTCAACTAAGAAAGAAGTTTAAAAGGGCAGCCTTTTAAGGAAACGTGCCTGGGGTTTTTGTTTTATTCAGGTATGAGGAGGCCAACAGATCAGGAGGTGACTGCCATTGAGAGGATAGTTTGTCAGAGTTCCCAAGAGGAGCAGGCATGCCAGACCACATTGGGCCACCTGGAAAGGCACCAGGGTGAGTAGGAGGCAGAGGAAGTGAGGGGAAAATGTGGGTAAGGGCCTTTATTTGGTTTCCATCAGAAAGGACAGGCAGGACAGAGTAAGGAGTTTTAGGATTAGCTAATTTAAATAATTTCAGCAGGCTCTGTAGTATAAGGGTGGTTCCTAGTTACGCAGTATCTGGCCCTGGAGTGATTTAGGGCAGGTAAATAGTGTTCTGGGTTGCAGGAGCCTGATAAAAGAAAGGAGGTGGTGGCATGGACTCAGGGTTGGTTGGTTTGGATATCAAAGGCGAGCTCACAGGCAGGATGTTTGCTATCTCTAGGAATCATCTGACCCTGGAAGGTTAAGTATTCCAAGTCCATAAGACCCCAAGATGTCAAAGCATTGTAAAATATAGAAAATTAAAAAAAAAAAAAAAACATGATTAATAGAAGCCTGTCTGAAACACTGCTGTAAGAAGCATGAAAACAGAGCTTCTCAAACTTCACTGTCCACAGGGATCACTTGAGTGTTTTTGTTAAACTGCAGATTCTGATTCATGAAATCAGGTAAAGGTTGAGACTCTGCGTTTCTCATGAACTTCCTGGTGATGTTGGGACCGTATTTTTGAGTAGTTAGAAGTAAAATATCATAAAGGGTCTTCTCTCTGGCTTATCTTCTGTCAGGAAAGGGGAAGAACCTTGCATACTGAAACCTACCTTGGACCAGACGCTGCAAGCCATTGAATATATATGTGGCCTTGTTTTGCTTTAAGAGTAGCCTTTGCTAGGGGGAAAATTAGCCCAATTTTATAGGTAAGGGAACTCATGCTGGTTAAGTAACCTGCTCTAGGTCATTTAGTTAAAAGGTAGTAGGTATAAATGTATCTGGCCTAAAAATTCATTTTCTTCCCCACCACAATGTAAGTACACAGGGCACTGCTCTGATGGAAAATAAAAAGTCTGTTGGTAAAGGCTTCATAAAATATAAAGCCCATGAACTTGAACAGTGATCCATTTACAAGTTTGCTTCTACAAAGAAGAGAAATTCAGAATGGTATTTATTATCTCACAATTAGAAATAAATGGTGTTTATTAATAACTGATTTTCATAGCCTTCACAAAACACTTTAAATGGGATTCCCTATAAAACTAGTGTTTTTATTTTAAAAATGATATATACATGTACCTGGTAAGATATGCAAAATAAAAAGTCTTTCTTCTCCTCCCCTAGTTCTACTTCTCACAGATAACTACTGTGAAGTTTGTGTAGCCTTCTACAACTGTTTCTATGCAAATATAAACCTTTCTCATATAACTGCATTCATTTGGTTATTCTAGGCACTTGGGAAAAGCAGTAAATAAAACAGACAAAATCCCTTGTGTATGTTACATTCCAGTATGGAGATAGATCACAAACAAACAAATAAGTTATAGATTATGTCAGATGAGGATAAATGCTAATGGAGAAGAAGGGGAGAGGGGACAAAATGTTTTCAAGTATGAATTCAGTGGTTAAGGAAGGCCTCTTTGGAAAGGTGACAGTTGAGTGCAGACCTGAAGGAGGTAATCCTATTCCACTCACTCTCTTTCTTTTCTTTCTTTCCTTCTTTTTCTTCTTTCTTTCATGCTTTTCTTCCTTCCTTCCTTTGTTCCTTCCTTCCTCCCTCCTTCCTTTCTTTTTTTCTTTCTTTCCATCTATCTATCTATCTATCTATCTATCTATCTATCTATCTATATCATCTATCTATCTGTTTTGAGATGGAGTCTCTCTCTGTCACCCAGGATGGAGTGTAGCAGCAAGATCTCAACTCACTTCAACCTCCACCTCTCAAGTTCAAGCCATTTTCCTGCCTCAGCCTCCAGAGTAGCTGGGATGACAGGTGTCCCCCACTATGCCTGGTTAATTTTTGTACTTTTAGTAGAGACTGGGTTTCGCCATGTTGACCAGGCTGGTCTTGAACTCCTGACCTCAAGTGATCCGCCCACCTCATCCTCCCAAAGTGTTGGGATTACAGGCGTGAGCACTGCACCCGTCCTGCCTTATTCTTTTTAAAGGCTCCACTGTACTCCTTTGTTTGCCTGTATCATAATATTGCTTGGCTTTTGTTATTTCCATAGGTGGTGTTTTAGATTAATCCTGTTATAGTCTGTTAGATGATCATTTGAATGGTTGTAAAAGATGATCATTTGAATGGTTATAAAAAAGACTTGCGGCTTATAGTATAAAGCCTGATGAAATAGAAAGAAACCTAAACGGGCCATGGGAAGCTATGAATGCAAGTCCTAGCTGTGCTACGCTTTATACAGGTGACCTTGCTGTATCATCGAGTATTTGTGCACTTCCTTTTTTATTTTCTTGTTCTGGCCCCATAATAGGGTTTCCATTTTTCTGCTGTATCTTAGGCTGTGCTATTGACCACCAGGCCCAGGGTAATGTCTAGGTGCTTCAGTTGGAGACCTAAGTGACATCCTGCCCACAGCAACATCAGTGCCAAGCTACTTGTAACCCTGCAGAGTCAAATAAAAGCTTACAAGCTTTCCACACTCTCCACGAAGGAAGTACAAGCAAAACTTTTAGGGAGCAGTTTACCCTCTGGGCTGTGTGCACACTCTCCCCACTTAGGAGGAAAGCACACGAGCTTCCTTAAAACAACAAAAAGCCATACATTCTAGTGATATTTATTTTTGCAGATAGAGATGTTTAGCACTGGGCCATATGATAGAGTGGATTTCACCTTTAATGAAAGATTAATTTATCCATTTGAGTGACATCTGAGGCAATCCCTGGAATATGCCAGCACTCTGCCTGGCACTGTAGGAGGAGCAAATATCAGTGCAATATGGTTCCTGTCCTCTGGTGTTTGTTAAAGGTAATACAGCAGAAATGAAAAGAAAGGGGAGAACACTATTATCCGGGATCCCTCAGAGAGCTATCTGAGCTGACATGTCAACAGGTAGGGAAGTGTTCAAGGGATGGGGGTACTATAAGGGGACCTTGTAAGGGATAACTATGTGTGAGTGTAAGAGTGTGTGTTAGGAATATGTGTGAATGGAAGGTGAACAATAATTGCACTACAAACGAAGGCCCAGATAAAGGAAAATCTAGGTGTTGTACAGGAAACATCAAGTAGCCCTGTTTAGCTTAAAGAAAGGATGTGGGGAGTGCGTGTAGATGATGGGAAATGTTGGTTGGAGTAAGACTGGCAGAGGGTCTCGAGTCCTACTTTGTTATGAGATATGAGATAGATAAATGAGTTTTGAAAGATTAAAAAATCACCATCAACTTCTTCCTCTTTAGTTTTGTTTTATTTGGGGGGTGGAGGGTAGGAGCATTTAGCATGCTGGTTTTATAATTTCTACTTCTGATTCCATTAATTTTTAAGAATCAGCATAGTATTTATGAAAGTAATATATGCCCACAGTTGAAAAAGGTAGATAGTATTATAAGGCCTATAATCAAAAAGAGTACTCCCTTCCCCCACTTTACCGACCACTCCCTCTTCCTGCTCCTCAAAGGAAACTACTTTGTTTTAAGGCTTATTTTCCAGAGTGTGTAACCTCCTATATAGGCTGCAACCAACTGTTCTTGGTTTGGTTAATCTATGGTCTTTTCCAGCACAGGAAAACTAGCACCATCCAGCAAATGTAAGTTGGGAGATTGAATTTCACCATGGGAGAGGAAACCACTTTTAACTATGATATTTACATCCCTATACTTAAGTATTGTGTGTATACTGATACTACCTTATCATTTTTAGAGATTATCTGCCTTACCACTATGCAAAGTAAAGAAAATTTAGCACTCCAATACTATCACAGGCTTCCCAGGTTTCTTCCCCGACCTTTCCAGTGAGTTAAATGGCAATTTGGGGTTAAAGTGATATTCTAGTTTACCTTACTATGACCATGTAATATTGTTTACTACTGAGACAAGCAGTAAAAGAGTATGTGTTCAGTCTTGTCCAACACCTTGTTCTTCCTGGTGTTGTCTTTTATTTCACTTACCTCTTTTGTGTATCTATCATAAATTGTTCATGAACTAGCCACAAGAACTACTAAACTTATATTAAAACCATTTTTTACACAATTAGTCCAACTGGTTAGTCTACTGGATCTCTTTTTCCCTGGAGGAGCCTCCCGTCCAGTCCCTCTGGTCTAAGGTTTTTCCAGGCCAGCTGCCCACCTGTTGTCCTGGGGCTTCTTTTTAACACCATCTTGCGAAATCCCTGTGCCTCTCTCCTGTGTTGGAGCCCCCGTTTCCTGGATCCCATGGTTTCCTCTTTGTTGGTTTACATCCTCATTTTTGTAGAGCACATTCTCTAGTAGCTTCCTGAGGAAAGTACATGGGAGGTAAATTTGTTGAGACCTTGTGTGTCTGAAAATGTCTTAATTCTACTCTCATACTTGTTTGTGAGTTACGCTTGTAATTGAATGCTAAGTAAAATGTAATTTTCCCTCAGAATTTTTAGGCTGTACTTCATTGTATTTTGGCTTCCAGTGTTGCAATCTCAGGCCACTACTATTCCTTTTACCATGCATGATCTTTCACATGTGACCTGTATTACTCCTCTGGAAAGTTTTGGAATCTTCTTTTTAATCCTGATATTCTGAAGTCTCAGAATGAAGAACCACAGTGAGCAAATGGTTCTTTTCTTACCTATCATTTTGGGCACTTTATGGTCTCTTAAAATCTGGAGAATAGTATTGTTCCATTTTGACTATTATTCTTCTATTATTCTTTGGTACTTGTCTCTCAACCATTTTTTTCTTGTTTTCTCCTTCTGGCTGCCTATGGCAAAATGTGGAACCTCATGGATTAATCCACTCCATGTCTTACCTCCACCTCACCCCATCTCCATTTAACATGGTTGGCTGTGTTCCCACTCAAATATCATCTTGAATTGTAGCTCCCATAATTCCCATGTGTTGTGGGAGAAATCCAGTGGGAGATACTTGAATCGTGGTGGTGGTTTTCCCCATACTGTTATCATGAGAGTGAATAAGTCTCATGAGATCTGATGATTTTATAAGGGGAGACCCCTTTTGCTTGCTTCTCATTGTCTCTTTGCCTGCCACCATGTAAGATGTGACTTTGTTCTTTGCTTGCCTTCCACCATGATTGTGAGATCTCCCAGCCATGTGAAACTGTGATTCCATTAAACCTCTTTTTAAAAATAAATTACCCCATCTCGGGTGTGTCTGTATCAGCAGTGTGAAAACGTTTGGACTGTCTACTTTCTAGAAAGTTTGACTTCTATACCTTTGAATCATTTACATTCTTCCATAAGTTCAATTTCCAATACCTCCTTATTTTCTAATTATTCCTGTTTTATATAATACTTTTTATTTTATAGATATAACAGTGTCTCTCATCTTTCTGAAGTTACTATAAAAAGCTTTTCATTTGCTTTTCAAAAGCTTTTTTTTTCTTTCTTTCTTTCTTTCTTTTTTTTTTTTTTAAAGATGGGGTTTCACCATATTGGTCAGGCTGGTCTCGAAATCCTGACCTCAGTTGATCCACCCACCTCAGCCTCCCAAAGTGCTGGGATTACAGGCGCGAGCCACCGAACCCGGCCTCAAAGCTTTTTTAAAAGCTTTTCAATTGTTTCCTGAAATATCTGTATTTTCTCTGAGCCCCTTTAGTCCCTTTCTCTGTTTTGATCTCTATATGTTAGTTTACATTTTATGTGAGTAGATATTCTCAAATATCTGATGGCCCTTTATTACTCATTTATATTTAAGAAATATATGTTTATTTTACATATATACATTATATATGAAACAAACAATTCATTTGTATTTAAAAACAGTGGGTCTAGTTTCCCAGGGAAACCCTGAGTGTAGAAAGGTTGTGCTTTTTCCTTGACTGGCATCCCTCTGAGGTAACATAGTGGGGAATCTAACCATTTCAATGGGACTCTGCCAATCAGTCATTTTTCGGACTATTGCGTTTCTGCAGATAAGAATCTCTAAACCCCTGTCTAAGGAGGCAGTCCCTAGGTGTAGGTTTCCTGGAGCAATGTCAGGGAAATAGTCCAGGAGGGTTTCACCTGTTCTCTCTGTGGAGTTTCATTCTCTCTTCTGGGCCTGATTTCTGAGTCCAGAGTATCTCTGATTCAATGTAGCCCAACTCCGATGCCTCACATAGAGATGGGGGAATTGGTAGTGGCAGTGTGAGCTAGGGAGGGCAAGGCCTAATTACTCCATATACTATGCTGCTCTGAAACTCCAGGCAATCAATCCTCCTTCTTCCAGTCTCATGACTCCTAACCCTCTGCAGTGTCCCATGCAAGAATCTGAAGGCTTGACTCAGGGAACCTCAGCTTTTCCTCCTCTTTCACTCTGCCATCTTCCACAAGTTGACTGGTATCTCACGTTCAGTAGCATCTCCTCTTTGTTTTCTCTCATTTGCTTTGTATCCCTGTTTTATAGTTTAACTTCTGTACTAATTTTAGTGAGATTTATTTTTTATTCTTTACTAATTTTAGAGAGAATAATTTTAGAGAGATTTCTGGAACAGGAAGATATGAAAGCATGTGTTCAATCTAATAAAACCAGAAGTTTCTAGTGTTATATATTTTACTTCATAGTTATATGTACTTATGTATTTTGTTTTGGTCTAGTTTGTTTGTCCAGAGAACTTTATGTGTTTCCTGAAATCAACTACTAACCACCTCACAACTACTTTTAAGGAGGGTATTGACAAAATCATTTTACTTCTCTGTTATTTTTTAGGGATTATCAGACAAAGTCAAGTTGACTTTCCATAAATGTTATCTTTATCAAGACAACAGCATTTTGTTATCTTGGCTCCACAAGTTTGGGCAAATAATCAATTTGAGGTAGATGCACATCAATTTATCAATAAGGAAGGAAGGCTATAAGGAGGAAGGAAGAAAGCAAGGAGAAAGGTCGGGGGGAAGGAGTAAAAAACAGACATAAAAGATTTTAAAATAGAACAGCAGGAAGACTGGCCCAACTAAATAACTATACTAAGAAAAGCTGTGTACATTTACTAAATAAGAAGAGAAATTTCAGAAAATCATCTCACTTTAAGATAACTCCAAATAATGATCACTGATTTAGAAGGCAGTTGAGCAATTTATATCATTGAAGGTTAATGGTCACACTCCATTTTATCATTCAATAAAAATATACCCAAAATGCATATGAAAGCAGTATAGCCTGCAACAAAATCTATCATACAATAAATTCTCACAATTACATGTCCAGATTAACTTTTAACTATATACTGATTCTTATCGCCCTGAAATGTATCTATTTTTTGGCTCAAGAAGGTATGCATATATGTATGCACCAAGGTATATATGTGTGTATTCCTCCCCTCATCCCCGAAAGAAATTTATGTCAGCTTGTAGGTCATCCTTTAACTTGAAGATATGTTTATTTTCCTGAGTATATTTCTTACAAATGTGTCTACCTCAAATTATGTAGTCCTCTCCATTCTTTGTCATACTCAATTATGGACCAATAACTTTCTTAAAAAAGTTAACTATGTTATCAACAATATCACTTCCAATGTAGCTGTCATCATATCTTTGAGTTTAACAAGATGTTCAACTTTACAGTCAGACTGACCTTGTTTTAAATCTCCAGTCTTCTCTGTACTAAATAAACTCCCCAATAGGAAAATGGACATATTCTCTATTTTGCAGGATTTTATGAGAATTAAATCATACAATGCATAAAAATAATCTGGCATACTGTAGGTGCCCAATTTAAAAAAAGCTATTCAAATCAGAATATGAGATGATATTGAAACCTTAAACTGTCTAAAAAGTACATCTTTTCCAAGTGACTAGTTTTTCATTTCCATTGTTCAGCATCCCATCATCGGTAAGCTGGTCACCTGGAAGCAACGCATCAGTCATCCACTGAAAAGGGGTTTGCAGAGCTTTTACAGAAAATTAGGAAAAGCAATATAAAAGTAGAGGAAAAGGAGGTCTGGACAAAAACAATAAAAGAAAGTATGTGACCCAGGATCAGTTTCTTGACCCCTTTAAAATTCTATTTGTTTAACTACAAAATTAGGAGGTTAGATGAAGTCCCTCCAAGTGTTCACGACAAAGAGTTCTGCGGTTAGACAATTCTGAAACACACCTTGATCATCTCATGCTCCCCGCTCCATTACTGATGCTTTGAAATACATATGAGTATATTCAAGGGACCTGTTCCATTTTGTTTTACCTTCCATTATGCAAACTGACTCAACTACAGACTCTCCCTCATTTTTCTTTTCTTACAGGTAATATTTATTGACATACTTTGGAAAAGACTGGATGATTTGATCTGCAACTTCCCACTCTAACATATGTTTCTCTGAATTTCTACAACTTCAGCTAAATGTTTTAAGGAAGAAAAGGAAAACAGAATATGTTATAATTTTTATTGATTGATGCTTCCTCCTATAGCAGCATACCAATTTTAGTGAGAAAAATCTATTATGATTTCCATGAAATGAGGTATTTCTAAGTATAGCTTGATATCTTGTCCCTATGTGGTACCATCAACATTTTAGACAGATGAACATTAAACCATTGAATGAATTGCTGCATAGTGGACTTGATTTGGTTAAAAAGACAGTTAAATGACTAGGGCATCTCTGGAAATTTTTGCAATCAATAAGTAAAATGAATCGACTATGTAGTGGTCAGACTGACTATCCAGCGATCACCGTGACCAAAACAGAAAATAATTGAGATAAGTTAATCCTTAGGTTGCAGGACTATACCACAAAATCAGCATAAAACTCAAGTGGACATTCATGATGAAAAAAAGTTATTGCTATCATTATACAACAAATGGCTACAATTTTTTGCTATTAAAATATTTTCATTTTCTATCAATCTAACAACACTTATTTTTATCTGAAAGGAAGGTACTATGTGAAATGTCACTGGGACTAAAAGGATGTATAGTAGGAAAAAGCCAAAGATCCTACCGGAAAATGATCTAGAAGCCACATGTTAGTTCTGTCAGTAACTTTCCATGTAGCTGTCAATAACCCTTTGTTTTCTTCTTTGTAAAAATAACTATGTTCAGCTGGGCGCAGTGGCTCACGCCTAAAATCCCAGCACTTCGGGAGGCTGAGGGAGGCAGATCACGAGGTCAGGAGTTTGAGACCAGCCTGACCAATGTGGTGAAACCCTGTCTCTACTAAAACTACAAAACAAATTGGCCGGATGTGGTGGTGCACGTCTGCAGTCCCAGCTATTTGGGAGGCTGAAGCAGGGAAGTTGTTTCAACCCGGGAGGCAGAGGTTGCAGTAAATTGTACCACTGAAATTGTACCACTGCACTCCAACCTGGGCAATAGAGCGAGATTCCATGTCAAAACCAAACCAAAGCAAAACAAAACTATATTCAAGGAGCACATTGTCTAATTATATTTACAAGTTTGGGATTTTTGCTCCATGCTTTCTTATGTTAACAAAGTTATCCTTAATTTTCCTATATAACAGAGATAAAAGTGAATCTTTTTATGTTCTTTAATTAATTACATGCCATAATCCCCCTCCTTCATCTTAACTGCAGAAATTCTATGAGAACATATTGCAATGTTTTCCATTTTTCTCTTAATATGTCTCTTTCCCCTCAAGGCTGCTAAGGTTTTAAAGTGATCTGTTTATATTTTTCCACTAAAAATTATACCAGAAACCCCACTTCCTGTTTCTGAAGAGGAAATTTATCCAAAAATACCTCCGTGGTATCCAAGTAATAAGTGTGTAGGTAGTAGGCTGACCAACTGCCCTGGTTTGCCCAGTAAAGAGGAGTTTCCTGCTATGTGGAACTTTCTGTGTTAAAAATGGGACAGTGCTCTACAAACAAAGACAGTAGGTCACCTTGGGTGTTAGCTTGAGAGAAGGATTGGATATGGCATGGAAACCTGCACCAGAGAGCTGCAATTTTAATCCTATTAGAAACACTCTTCTTTCATTGCTAAACAGCTGTATATAGTAATCAAACACCAGATGGATAAATGAATTTAATGACCTTTATGTTTCCTTTACACCAGTGGTTCTCAATGCTGGTTTCTTACTAAAATCATCTGGTTAGCTTTTTTAAAAAGATAGTGCTCCCTGATTTAACTTATTCGAAGGTGAGCCCTTGTCATGGGCATACATGTTTGAAGTTCCCCAGCCAATCCTCATGTAAGTCAGGGTTAGAAACACCGCTTTACACACATTCTGAGATTCAAACTATACGCCTAGCAAGAGCTGTTCAAAGCAAGGAGAAATCTATTTTGTGATCTCTGACTTGTTAATTATTACATGCAAGTTTCTACTTCAAATTTTAAACAAATGAGAACCTGCAAACTGACTTTATTTATGTATTCCCCTACATTTATTTATTCACCTAGGGTTCATGATACATAAGCTTCTCCCTTGTCATGTTTGTATTCTGATGTCATGTTTGTATTCTGAACATCAATCACTACCATTATTGACAGTTTCTTTCTTACAAGAAATGGTATTAGGCAACATGGGGCTATAAGAATTTAAATTACAAGGACTCTGTCCTCCTAGAGTCTATAAGTAGAATACAGGAAAGGTGACTACATGATCAAGGCAAATGATCCCACCACCAACGAGTGAGGATGTGGTCATGGCCTGGGATGGTTAGGAAATCTTCACAGAGCAGGTATGATTTTCAGGGGCTTTGAGTACTGGGTGGAATTTTAATTAGAAAGCCAGAAAAAGGGCCAGGTGTGGTGGCTCATGCCTGTAATCCCAGCACTTTGAGATGCCGAGACGGGTGGATCACCTGAGGTCAGGAGTTTGAGACCAGCCTGGCCAACATGGTGAAACCTCATTTCTATTAAAAATTTAAAAAATAGCCAGGTGTGATGGTGGGCACCTGTAATCCCAGCTACTCAGGAGGCTGAGGCAAGAGAATCGCTTGAACCTGGGAGGTGGAAGTCGCGGTGAAGTGAGATTGCGCCATTGCACTCCTGGTTGACAAGAGCACAGCTCTGTCTCAAAAAAAAAAAAAAAAAAGCCAGAAAAAGAAATATAAAAAGGAAGAAAAGCGGTTTGAGAATGGGTAGGGAGGAATCAGTTTACCAAAGTTAAGCATGCATACAAATAATACAGTTCACATTCTAAGCCATGTAAACTGTATCTAAGGATACACAGAACCTTGTATGAGGCCAACTGCTGTGCAAGGGAATGTAATTAGCCCAATCACTTTTACTTACTTAAGACATTGAAAAAGGGGATTAGACTGACTGATGATACAGTTGGTTCTGGATAAACATACAAAGCTTGGTCTATAATGTGGAGAACAAGCAACTAAACAGCAATAGCCCAAGTCCCTTCCCTCTGGTGCTGGGCCCACTTGAGAGGCCTGACTACCCAGACAGTGAGGCAGGTGCTGCATGGATCACTGCCAGACACCTGAGGGTCCCACTCTATTTGATCCAGTGAGATGATTTAGTATTGAAGAAATACATTTAGAACACAACTTATGTAAAAGGTATGTGTTACCTTATATGTGATGTCATGTGATTATCAGTCACTGATTTCCAATTACTTTTATAAGGCAAGAGCCTTTCCACTGGATTTCAGAATTAAAGAATTTCTGTGCCATTTGTCTTTGCCTCCTAAAATAGTTCTCATATTTATTCCAATAGCTGGTCTTCATGTAAGATATTAACTAAATGCCCATTAATGGTCTTGGTATGCAACTCAGGAAGTCAGTTGGCAAAATTAACATTTAGAAGTAGGCACCACTGGTTATTTCACACATTATTAACTTATATTACAATTCAAATAAGCTTACAGCTGGCAAAAAAATCTCTTCTGTAAAGTGATCTCAAACATAATAGGCTTAATCAGAGATAAATTAAATTAGGCAGCCATGCATACTATAGCATATTAATTCTGAGTAGTTATTAAATACATTTTCTGTTATCACTGGTGTGAACAACATTATATGCAAACAAATTCTTCAAGAGGGTAGCAAATAAAGTTTAGGTTTGGGACGCCATGTGCCTGGCATTTTCCCATGTTTTTTAAAAATGTTAAATAATCTTTTCTGCTAATAATGACACTAGGTTAAGTCCCCATAAATGAGTAAACCTCACTTCCAGGAAATTAAACAAATGAACATCAGACGAAACTGCTAAGTGTGGTTTTGGATTGTTCCAAAGGGAACTTCTCAACTTTCTCTGGCAATAGAGCAAAATTGTCCAAAACGTAAGGTACTGAATGGTCATTATGCTAAAAATCGATGCCTCTCATCCTCTGTTTTGGGTGACTTATGTTGCCTTAGAATACTCTAAGAAAAAAATTCTGAAGATGGAATGCTATTTTCTAAACAAGATCCTGCCATTCTCTCTCTCTCTTAAACGGTAGTAATCTAAGCCAGCAAACTAGTACTCAGATCCCACATGCTAGCAAATGATGCTTTTGTGAAAGAAAATGAAAAGATGCATCTAACCTTTATGCACACATACTCGTGTTGCCTTTTTTGATGCACTTTTGTCAGATTATTTTATTCTTGGTTAATGAACCAGGCTTTTTAATTTCTATATCCAGGAGTAATTCAAGTTACTAGGCATGACAGCCAACACCACCCCCAAGTCCAAGAAACACGTTTCACTTTCTTTGTGCTTTGCACATTTAAAACTCAATGTAAGGTGACGAGAACATTAAGCTGCCCAGTGAGCAAAATGTGAAACTAATCACTATGTGTTCTACAGATAGTGGGTACAATAATTGGCAAATTAAAGTGCCTGGGAAGAGCTGGGCCACCTGCATCCAAAAGCATCACCTCGGAATGTCTAATGAAGATAAATGTATGCAGTTAGCTTTACTGACAACTAGTTCAAACACCAGCAGACTGAAAAAGCAACATTACAGTACCTATTTCATTGACTGTAAAGTACGCGCCACGTAGAGTTTTTGTTATTTAAAGAAAAAAATACTCAGCCACTCTCAATATGTTGTATACATGCTGGCTGAATTGAGGCTAGTACTTACTCCTGAAAAGCCAATGCTTTTCTTTTAAACTGGCAAAGTGGGATCAACTTGCTTATTAAAATGTTGAATTTGTATTTTCATGACAACTAGGTTCAAATAAATTAAAAGCCTACAAAAAAGAAAATAATCTAATTTCAATAAATTGCTACTCTTCATTTATTCATCCATTCATTCATTTATTTGGCAGTTATTGAATACGTACTACGTGCAAGCAACGTGCTTGACATTTGGCAGAGAGAGATGAATGACATCTCCTTAAGGACACTGTAGACTATTTGCAGGCAAGAGGAATGCTTACAGGCACGCACGCAGGCAGCTGGGAAGAATCACATGCTATTGTAGAAATGTTTCAGATATGTGTCCCTTTGCCTTAGAGCCTTTCAAGAGAAGGCTCACTCTTAAGCTGAATTCTAAGATGATTTCTGAAGAGTTTTTGAGGGTGAATAAGTTTAAGAATGGTCTTCCAAGCTGAAAAAAAATAGCATGTTCAAAATCAACAAGAAGGCCATGATCTGCTTGAGGAAAAGAAAGTGCCTTCAAAATATATGAAGGAAATAAAAATACAGAAATAAATATAGGAGGCAAGAAGTCAACA
This sequence comes from Sapajus apella, assembly GCF_009761245.1. Taxonomy (NCBI): domain Eukaryota; kingdom Metazoa; phylum Chordata; class Mammalia; order Primates; family Cebidae; genus Sapajus; species Sapajus apella. The sequence continues at coordinate 22,429,217 of NW_022436972.1, read as the reverse complement.
GATGATGAAACTGAAAGCTAGACAAGGGTGAGAACATGAAGGGCCCCAGAAGACATGTTGAGAAGTTTGCATTTAATTCTTTAGGGCAGTACTTTCCACAGTGCGTGACAGACAACCCTGGAGACCCGAGGAAGGAGGGAGGGAGCCTGGAAGGGAGTGAGGAGTGAGAAGAGGCTGAGCAGTCAGGACTCAGGCCTTGTACCCCTACTCATGCCACAAGAGCTTTGCCAATATCTGTTTCATATTTGAGGTCTTATTATTATTACAGTTTTTAATAATTTTTTATATTGGAATAATCTTAAATTTGCAGAAAATGTTGCAAAGATAATACAAAGAGTTCCTACATACTCCTGCCCTCGTTTGCCCCAGCGTTAACACCTCACATTACCATGGCCCAACACGTTTGTCACAACTAAGGTGCCAACACTGGTGCATTACTAGTAACTCAACTCCAAACTTCATTTGGATTTTACCAGTCTTTCTGCTAATGTCCTTTCTCTGTTCCAGGATCCAGTCTAGTCTAGGACATCACATTGCATTGAGTCATCATGTCTTTTCAGTCTTTTTTGGTCTGTGACAGTTTCTCAGTCTTCTCTGGCTTCCCATGACATTGACAGTATTGAGGTGTATTAGCCAAGTATTTCTACAGCATGTCCCTCACATTTGGGTTGCTAATGTTTTTCCCTTTGACTGATTAGGGTTATTGGGAAGAATGTCACCCAGGTGAGGTAAACTTCTCATCACATCACATCAGGGGCGGGCAAATGACATCAGCCTGACTTATGGTGATGTTAACCTTGATCACCTGGTTAAGGTAATGTTTACTAGGCTTTTTCATTGTAAAGTTACTATTTCCCCTCTTTGGAAGCCAGTCATAAATCCAGTCCACATTTAAGGGAGAGGATAAGCTTCATTATCTGAAGGGGAATATATCTACCTGTACTATTTGGAATTCTTTTAGAAGAAAGACTCTATTAATTTATTGGTTCAATCACTTATTTATATTAGGATGACTCAGACATATTTATTTTATACTGTGGGTTATAATGAAATATGATGTTATTTATTTTGTGGCTCAAACTTTTCCAGCTTTGGTCTCTGGGAGCTCTATTAAATTGGTTCCTGTAGCCTTTTGTTTTTTTGAGCACTTTTTTAAGGCATACCACATGCTCCAAGATTTTGTATTTTTACTGTCCCATCCACAGACTCAGTCATTTCTCTGAGGATCTCTAGTTTCTATTATTGGAGAATAATATTTAGAAACCAAGATCTGGGCACTGCATGTGCTTGATGCTACTGAGGTATCACTGCTCCTAGGCCCCCTCGGCAGAAAGAGCCAAGAAGTATAAATACATATTCCAACCCAGGTATATAAACATATCTATAATTGTTTCTGCATCTGACCATATGTATATTTATGAAACTAAACAATAGGTAGGCTTACATGAAGTTATCTGACATGTCCAACTCTAACCCATTACAGGGTTTACTGCAGCCCAGTCTCCTAACTTATTGCAATTGCCCTGACAATGAGAAACCTGGCTTGCACCACCTACCAATCATTCATTTATTTGTTCAACCTCAGTATTTGGGTGTTCTTTTGAAGACAGATTTCTGTTACTTTAAAATAATAATATATAAAAGGGCTTTATTTTTATTAATTACCATCACTCTAATTGCTGTTTTCATCAAATCATTTCATACTTCTCCAAGGCACCCAGGAAGACTATAATTCTCACGACCCTTTGTATTTTGGTCTAGTTCCAGTTAAAGGAATGCTGGTAGGATTGATTCTAGCCACTTGTATCCCTAGCCTCTATAATCTGTTGTGGGATTCTCTACTTATATTGTCAATTTCTTTGGTATCAGGTATAAGGGACAGAGGAAAATTCCAATAATAAAAGAGAAAAACTATATGACAATTCAATGGAAACGAAAAAAAACTTGAAAAAAGTAAAATTCCACTAAGGATTTTAAAAAAATGCTCATCAACTAGAAATGAAAGAGAACTTCCCTAATACAATAAAATGCATCTCTGAAAATCCTACAGTGGGCATTATACTCAATTGTTAATAAAAAATTCCTCATAAAATCAGGATCAAGACAAAGATGTCCACCCTCACCACTTCTACTCAGCATTTATAGGAAGTTTGAGTCATTATAATAAAAAGAAAGAAAAACTACAGCAATTAGAAAGAAACAAACTGACTGAATGGTATATTTTATATAAAAAATCCCATTAAACCTACCAAACAACTATCAGGACTAGTAAGTATATTTACAAAAATTATATATTTGCAAAAACTTTTTTATTGGAGATATAATTTTTATAATGTATAGTTCACTCTTTTAAAGTGTACAGTTCAATGCTTTATAGTACATTCACAAGGTTGTGCGACCATTCTTCTTTTCTAACTCCAGAATCTTTCATCACTCAAAATGAAGTATTGTACCCATTAACAGTACAACAGTCACTCCCCATTCCCCCAACCCAGTCCCTTATGACCACTACCCAACTTTCTGTCCTTATGGAGTTGCCTATCCTGGACATTCCATATAAATGGAATCAGACAATATATAGTCTTTTTGTCTGACTTCTTAACGTTCTCAAGGTTTATCCATTTTGCAGCATGCAAATGTCATTCTGATTTTAGGTTGAATAATATTCTGCTGCATGCATATATCATATTTTGTTCATCCATTCATTAGCTGATGGCTATTTGGGTTGTCTGTTCTTTTGGTTATTAGGAATAATATTGCTATGAACACCCATGTACAATTTTGCATGAATGTATGTTTTCAGTTCTCTTAGGTCTACACCTAGGAATGAAATAACTCTATGATAAACTTTTTGAGAAAATGTCAAGGTGTTTTATCAAAGTGGTTATAGCACTTTACAATACCATCAAAATGCATGTTAAGTTCAAAATTTTCCACATCCTTGTGAACACTTGTTATTGTCTGTCATTTTTAGACAATTACTACATTACTATATACTATATTACTATATTTACTGTCTAAAAAAGTTAGACTATAATAATTTGACAGTTAAAATAGTAATCCAAGTGGGTATGAAGTGGTACCACATTGCAGTTTTGATTTACATGTCTAAGGGCTAATAATGTTGAGGAATTTTTCATATGCTTATTGGCCATTTATAATATCTTCTTTGGACAAAATCTGTTCATATCTTTTCACCATTTCTAAATTGGGTTATTTGCCTTTTTAATGGAATTGTAAAAGTTCTTCACATGTCCTGTATACTCTTTACTAAATATAACATTTGCAAATATTTTCTTCCATCTTTGAGTTCTCTTTTCACTTTTTGATAGTGTTCTTTGAAGCACAAAAGTTTAAAATTTTGATAAAGTCTAATTTATCTATATTTTTCTTTTGTTGTATATGCTTTTGGTATTTCATCCAAAAACTATTACCTAATCCAAGGTTATAAAGATTTATATCTATGTTTTCTTATAAGAATTTCATAGTTTTAGCTTTTACATTTAAATCCTTGATCATTTTGAGTGAATTTTTGTATATGGTGTGATACAAGCATCCAAATTCATCATCTTGTATTATTAGTACATGTGGAAATCCAGTTGTCCCAGAACCATTTGTTGAAAGACTATTCTTTCTTCCACTGAATTGTTCTGGAACCCTTTTGAAAATCAATTGGCCATAGATGTATACGTTTATTCATGGATTCTTTATTCTATTCCATTAATCTGTCTATCCTTCTGCCAGCACCAAAGACTCTTGATTACTCTAGCTTTGCAAGAAGTTTTGAAATTGGGAACTGTGAGTCCTCTAACATTGTTTTTTTTTCAAGACTGTTTTGGCTATTTTGAGTCTTTGTATTTCCATACAAAGTTCAGAATCATACCTTTCTTTTTTTTTTATATAATAAATCTTTTTTTTTTCCCATTTATTTATTTTATTGCATTTTAGGTT